>NC_137261.1:51435807-51808307 GCF_053477335.1 Acartia tonsa
AATAGAACAAGGGCAATAATGTCCAAGGAGGGGCTGTAAATTATACTGGTACCCAAACACTTTTCTCATTCGTTGGCCCAAAACTTTGGGTACTTTTATTATATCATGATCGATAAGTTATCAGTGTCTAATTTTTCAATAAATAATTCTAATCTACAGACTGGATACTTCAGATTATGGGAATCAACATTGATTTTATTCCAATTTCTTATCCCTTAAGATCCCTGAATATATCAGTAAGAAGAAGAACAGTAAACTATAATTCAGATTTGACAATGCTATTTAATGCATTTAAGGATGGATTGCCGTAGTGCCCTAATCAAAGAGTAGCTTCACTACTAAAAAATAAACATCCAACCTTAAATAAATTATAAGATAAGATTTGTAAATAAGATAAAATTTCAAAATCTACCCCTTTGTGAGAAAAAATAAGTTTCCAGTGGTTTGTTTGGGTATGTAAATCTTTTTCAAAGCGAAGCTTTTCTATGATTCGGGTCGGTCCGTGCGTACTGGACAATTAGCTATTATCGTTAATTCAAACAGTTTATAATTGTCCTTTTCATTATCAAACTTTGCATGATGATTCTTATAAAAATTAGGTATGGTTTATAATCGTTACCAGAAAGTCCGTACGTCCATAAAAGCATGCTGATTTTTTTACTTTTTCGACAACAAATTTTTGTATGTTATAATTATCCTGTTTATCCCTGGATGATTTTTGGAAAACGGTTCCTAATACTACAAGGTACACTGTTATTAGCGAAGCATCTCTATAATCGAGTCCTAATAATGTAAATATGTCCTTAAACAGTACCCTGTATTTTAAAAGTTTTGTAACAAATCTACTTACAATTTTGTTAAGACTTTTGCATTAATATTCTGCTCATTCAGTTCTCACACTCTACAAGTGTTAATGTTCGTTTGTACTACCGTTTCAGGCTTCGCTTTTATAGATGTTGTCATCCTTGTTAATGACAAATTCAATGTATAAAACACTTTGTATGTCCATCGGTTAGAAAGCTTTGGAGGATTTATAATTATCTCACTGCTATTTAAGATAGACGGCTGAAATTTGTTTTGAAGATTCCCTTTACTATAAAGCATCCAATTTACAATTCTTGATCTGTTAGTCTTTATATCTGTCAGAAAAAAGGTAAGAGGCGATTCAATCGGTTGTTCAAATATTATAGAAGGAAGATAAAGGATTCTTATATGAAATCTATTTCTTAACAATGCAAATCTACTAAATAATTCACCTTATACGTCGCCTAATTGTGTTGTCATACTTTATTTTTATAACAGCGAAGTTACTCATAAATCCTTAACGTCTCTCTTTTTGTCATGACCATCGGTTATGTTACAATTATCCCTCTCAATATCACTAGATATTCTTCTGGACCAATAATGATCTTCCCTAAAAATTGAGGAACTATCGATAGTTTATAAGATCTTAGAGGACATAAATACAGACATACAAATATCCTGTTACTTAAGCTGTTACTTAAGTATATAAACCCTGAACCACTTCATTATGCAATCTACATTTTTCTGGATATTTTGTCTACGGTAGTCCATAAGTTTACAGCTTAAGAGTACATTGTTTCTATTTGTTAAAGCAACACGTATGATAAAAGAAAAAGACTCTGTTTAGAGTAAAATGCTTATATTTCAATCAAAATCTTTATTTTTGTATTTTTTACCGATCCACTTCATTATGCAAATCAAAAGAAAATCAATAGGAAAAGGTTTGTTTTGCCCTTTTCTCCACTTTTATAAATTAATTCTGATAAAATAACAATTTTTTAAAGGGATTTATGCATTAATTATAATGAAAAACAGTTTAAGGTAGATTTTAATGATTTTTCTAAATAAGAAATAATTGAAAAAAAGAAATTCTATCCCTATCACTTTAGAGGACAGCTGCCGACCCCCAGTCTTATGGATGAAGCTAAATACATGTTAGAAATAAAAATTAGCCTGAAAAGTACACAAAAATGTTTTTTGATGTGTTAAAAAACTCCATTTTAAAATCTTGATTTTGAGGATGATGGCCTTTAAGATGCTCTTACTGGTGGTGATGGTGAGCTAAATGTTATCAAAGTGCATGCCCATGATGAAAACTTATATATTGATCTATGGTCCAATTTTTGTAGTCATAGCAACCTCCAGCCAAGCAATATTAAAAATGAAAAAATTGCAATTTTAATTACTAAAATTCATAAAGTAAATAATGTAGTTTTTAGATAATGGTTATATTTCATATCGAGAGGCTCCACTGGAGGCTGCTATGACTGCAAAAAATGGTCCATAGGTTAATAGACAAGTTGTTATAATGGTCATGTACTTAGATAACATTTAGCTCACCTTCACCACCAGTAAGAGCATCTTAAAGGCCATCATCCTCAAAATCAAGATTTTAAAATGGACTTTTTTTAACACATCAAAAAATATTTTTTATACTTTTCAGGGTAATTTTTATCTTTAACATGTATTTAGCTTCATCCATAAGACTGGGGGTCGGTAGCTGTCCTCTAAAGTGATAGGGATAGAATTTCTTTTTTTCAATTATTTTTTATTTAGAAAAATCATTAAAATCTACCTTAAACTGTTTTTCATTGTAATTAATGCATAAATCCCTTAAAAAATTGTTATTTTATCAGAATAATTTTTTTAAAGTGGAGAAAAGTGCAAAACAAACGTTTTCCCATTGATTTTCTTTAGATTTGCATAATGAAGTGGATCGGTAAAAAATAAAAAAATATAGATTTTGATGAAATATAAGCATTTTACTTTAAAAAGAATCTTTTTCTTTTATCATACGTGTTGCTTTAACAAATAGAAACAATGTACTGTAAAGCTGTACACTTATGGACTACCGTAGACAAAATATCCAGGAAAATGTAGATTGCATAATGAAGTGGTTCTGGGTTTAGGAAAGAAGACAAAAAAAGTTTAGTGATTTTAGAGAAAACAAGAATTGTATTGTACAAATATTTAATTTAGTAAGGATTTTTTTCTGTAGCTTAAGATTTTGATAACAAATGAACCGATGGAGTCTTCATTTTAGGGACTCTTAACATATATCCAAGGATAGTTTTAGACTGTTTTTAGGCTATTTTTCTTCCCTTTCCTACCCCCTGGAATATATAGCTCCTAGATTCTAGGGGCGCAGCTGCTACTCACTAATATACTTGGGTATATACAGCTTTTAAGATTCAAGAAACATTTAAATAACTTTGCCTAGTAGGCCTATGAATCATCATTACATATGTACAGTGTGTTTTTTTTATGAGAACTTTTTTTAAAGCAATTTTACCCCACTTATAGTTATCAGAATTTAATGATTAATGGCTTATTTTCTTCGTTTTTTAATGCAATTGATAGAACATCAAAAAAATATTTCACTTTTTATTTAAAAAGTACAGTAAAATCTAAAATTCAAAACTAAGGTGTCAACATCTGAAAATGGTTTTAGCGCATTTTTCTTATGGCTAAATCTTCTACCCTTTGCAAGAAAAAAACTGAATTTTCTGTAGTCGACTTTGGGGGGCCAGTACCCCCTCCCTGGTTGAGTACATGTCCCCAATAGTATCTGTATACATTTTTAGCTCTATATCTCAAATTTGAAGTGTTTAGCAGCCATTCTTGCAAAAGGTTGAATATTTGAGCATAAGGAAAATGCGCTAAAACCATTTTCAGATGTTGACACCTAAGTTTTGAATTTTAGATTTTACTGTACTTTTTAAATAAAAACTGATATATTTTTTGTTGTTTTATTAATTGCATTAAAAAACGAAGAAAATAAGCCATTAATCATTAAATTCTGATAACTATAAGTGGGGTAAAATTACTTTCAAAAAAGTTCTCATAAAAAAAACACACTGTATAAAGTATATTTATTTGAATATTGTAGACACATAAAATTTAATGTTGTTATACTTCTTCATACTAATCAACAAACCGACCTAAATATAGATAATTTCACCCCACAAGAGAAATATAGTGTAGTTAGCTTCGCTCCTGAAGAGAATTATTTAGGACGTATATACATCTTCATAATGAACAACAAACAAACCTGTGTGTAGATTACTTCGCTCCTTAAGAGAAAGTGTTATGACGTACATACGTCTTCATTGTGCAAAGATTTGGCTTCTTTCAATATGTAAAAACTAATTGAGTTAATTTTAGAGTGTGCACGACAAAGTTTCCCTGAAAAAGGGGTAATTATTAGTATATGAACATTGAACGAAATTAATATAAATCATTGTAAGAGGAAAACCCAAAGTTTTGCTTTAAAACTATGGGGACATTAATAAAACTTGGTATTGTGGTACAAACTAAATTGATAAAACTTTTTAGCAATAATCTTACTCTACAGAAGGGGTTATTTTTTTTATCATAATTAAGCTAATTAATTATTTCATTCAATGGATGGCCTACCACTTAACAGAACAAGTATAAGTATAATTTTAAGTCCAATATCCCTTCCTTCCCAAGCACTCGAGAACTTTGTTGTCTACTATGTTTTTAAGTGCAAACATTTTTAAACAATTTGGTTTGTCCGTTCGTCAATAAATAAATAATTACGTCGATAAGATAAATCTATAAATAAAATCTAACGCGTTGTCCCATATGCCCCCACAAACACATGTAGAGACCAAATAAATAAGCTTTTTATAGTAAATATAAAAAATAACGTCATACTGGCCAACCATGAGTCAATTAAAATGTATACGGGCTAGCCATTGGTAATTTAGTCTGTGTATTGGCCTATCAATGGTATTGCATGACGTCATTCTTTATAGGCACTAAAAACTATAAAGAGCTTCGCAAATACATACAGGAAAGGGGTATAATTATTTTAGGGAAGGGTACCTCTAACATCCCAGGAGAAATGACCCGGGAAAATTTGTTTTACTGTATTAGAGTTTATTACAATTTTTCTTCGAATTTTAGCTCTAACTGCTGCGCCACTAATGGATATATTTACCCTAGCTTGGCACAAACATACATATGAATAAGAATCTAAATACTTATCAAAAGAATTTCGGATGCTTTTTGCAGCTTTGGATTTGATATGCTTTTACTTTGATGGATATGAATAGATATATAGATAGATGGATAGATATATGGATATATTTCCTTCTATCTCTCTCCCTCTCTCTCCCTCTCTCTCTCTCTCTCTCTCTCTCTCTCTCTCTCTCTCACTCTCTCTCTCTCTCTCTCTCTCTCTCTCTCTCTCTCTCTCTCTCTCTCTCTCTCTCTCTCTCTCTCTCTCTCTCTCTCTCTCTCTGTAATCTAATCTACATTGTATTGTCCGTCTGTCTGTCGGTAATGCTTTAAAATAGGTATGTAAACATTATTTTAAGTTTTTGTGATTTTCTTGGAGTTCTTGCATATTCTCTCTTCTTCTGCTATGTTATGAGAACTGAACATATGCTTTATAACTAACTTTGTCCAGTGATTTTATTTTGTGCTTAGCTTCTTATGGATGTTGTCTTTTGATCTTTTTTATTTATTTTTTTAAAAACATATTTTTCTGACTGTTTTCAAAGAACACCTGAAATCTTCCTTGTAGTGTTAGGTAATGATTTATAAGATCTTTTCAAATAAAAAAGATTTAGGTAAAGACCCCGGAATGGATGAGTGGATGAAATTGCCCCTTCCCCCCCCCCCCCCCCAACAACTTTTTAAAAAATTAAATATGTTCTAAGAAAAGATTCTAGCTCTTCAGCAAAGATATGAGCTAACCTAACCTAAAATAACATGAAGTAAAAAAAATAGTTTTAGGCAGTCTCCTTTTATTTCAAGTTTTCTTATACTGATTGAAACTGACTGATAAAGTAAAAAATAGATTCTGTATAGGAATCTACACAAAAAATACCAATCATCTATAAATTTTTGCATGCGTAATATAATACTTTAGACCGACATTCAAATTTGTCCATGTTACAAAATTTGGTAATTTTCCCTATACTTATTACGCCTAATTTACTTTAATAGGTGTCAACGGCAATACCTGCCGTTTCTACAGCCAATCAGTGAGATTGCTGTGACAATACAGAAATAGACAAGCTACAGCTGTTGTTGTTGTTTTAAAATTTATTTCAATGAAACAAATTAAACACATATAATAATTGGTATAATTATCATGTTATGATAATACAATATTGTAAATTATACTATCTAACTAATGCGAAATAACTGAACATTATTTTTACTGAGCATCAAATAATCAATAAATTTATCAATTAAGTTACTATTAATTCCAGTGTTATTAAGAATTTTAGAAGCAAATTGAGCAATAAACATTGTCTGAGCAAAACAATTAAAATCATTGAATTTCAATATTTGTTCATCCTTGCTTATTTTTAATGATCTGTCTTTTGCTATAAGTGTTAAAATACTAATTTGAATATATTCATCATTTTGATATACAAGAAAATGTATATTGAACAGATAAAAGTTTTCTTTCAAAAAAATAAAATCTGGTTTACCATCATTGTAGTATTCATCAAGAAATAATGCGAGACAATGCGTAAAATAACTAGGGAAGTAGCATTCCATAATTGAATGATCAGTGTCTGCTTTTACGTTACATTTCAAGCAAAGATTATTATCCAATAATTTCATTTCATACAATTTGTTTCTACTTATAAGAGTACGATTAAATTGTTCAAACAGGAAACTTTTATAGTATAAAACAATAGGTAGCGACAGAATAGCTGTATTTCTTCTGTTATGTATGTTTTGGACTGTTTTAGAAACCATATTCTTATTTGAATTGATTTCTTGAAGAAGGTGTGAATTCAATGATACCAAAATTGTTAGATTTCTTTTATTGAAAATTTACTCCCCCCCCCCCCTTCTTTTCTTCAATTTTAGGGGCTCTATTCCTACTTTTACTAAACTCTTACTTAACATAACCTAACTTATCTTAAGCTTCAAAATCCTTTATTATTCTTCATAATTATTTCCTTACTTTGCTAAAATTTATATTTTAACTTTTTGTAAAAATACTTACTTTTGTAATATATTAAAGTGTTTAACCGTTTTTTATTATTATTCTTTAAACAGATTTGCAAATTTGAATAGATAAATGAATAGATAGATGGATGAACTAATATATAGATAGAAAGATAGAATTACAAAGATGAATGTTTACATAATATAGTACGTTGTTTTTGTCTAAAGCTAAAGCTCTCGGAAAATGCTGGTCCTAATTCATTTTATCTATTATAAACATTTAAAAATACATAAATTCATAGTTTGTTTCATGTTTAACCCGAAATAAATTATATAAAAACAAACCTTTAAGAAAAGGTTTATTAATATCTTTCAAGCTATTTTCTTACCTCCTTTTTGAGAAAATTCAATCAAGCATTATCAAATCAACAAACAAACAATAAATGTATCAATAGATAGATAGATCAATTTTTTTAGTAAATTAGCTTGTTTAAATCCTTGAACTTATCGAATTGGGGGCAATTTTATATCCTGCCAAAACCCCTCCACCCACCCCCTCAACAAGTTTTGAACATACTCTCATACCCTTGCACGACCCCCAAACCAAAACTCAATTAAATGCACAGATAAATATTCTGAAAGAAAATTCTTTTTAAAACTAAAAAAGACAAGTGATTCTAGAGGCCTTCCAAAAAATGGAAAAAATGCTTCCTTGGACCTACAGGGAGCGTCACTGTAAAGGAGAACCATATCGATCCAGCAATTAGCGAGATTCTTTGATACAAACACACACATAGACATCATGTTAATGATAGATAGAAAACGAATTTTATCAAATCTCTCATATGTTGATAATCCTAATATGAAATTTAAAATGTTAATATATTTTTTGATAGCCTCAAAGTTTTGGGGGTAGCATAAAAAAGAAGTTGTTTATCATAAAACTTATCCATCTCCCAATAAATTTCTAGCCCCCATTATTTCTATCTACTATTTCTCATACAATCAGGAAGGAAGAGGACAATGCACTGTAAATTATACTGGTCCCCAAAGTTTTATAAACATGTTTTCGTATTAATTGGCTCAGAACTTATGTGACTCTTATTAAAAATAGCTGTCAACAAATCTTTTACAAATAATTTTAATTCCCAGTAAGGGTAATAGGTTTTAGGGATGAACATAAATTTTTGGTCCCTTGTCTTATCCCTTTATGTCCCTGCATACAACTCATCTTATTGCCTAACAAGGTGTGTCATTAGTTCCGCAGATGTGTCACAATTTTTACTCATAAGTACCGCATATTATTTAAGGAGGGAGGGGAGATAGAATGTAAATTGAGAGGTGATTTTTTCTTAGGATTGTTACCCCCCCTTAAATAGTAATAAACCTTCCCGGGACCCATAAGAAGCTTCACTGATTAACATCCTTTTACTTTTATGAAAGAAAGAAACACTAAGCATACGTAAGGATATACGAAATCGAATGAACACCTTTCATCAAGGCGACTTCTAAAGACAACAAAACAAACAATGACAGTAAATGTCACCCTTTCAGCAGCTGTAATAATTATTTTTAAAGGAACCACCGTAATGAGCAATTTTCTACTACCGAGACTTTTTTAGTACCAGGAAATTGGGTATTTTTCCTATTTTTATCAATCTATCTAATAGGGTTATCAATCTAGATGGTCAATCAGACACAATAGTTCTTATATATGTATAGTATCTGGATGTCTATCTGTTTGTACTGTTGGATCTCTCTCTTACCACTGAGTCGATATGGTTCTCCTTATAACAATGTTGCTTCTCATAGGTCCTATGAAGATTATAATCATTTTGAGGGAGGTTACTACCCTCCTAAGATAATTCGCCCATGGGAAAACATACTTTTTTTGTTTTTATTTTTGAAACTGATAAATAAAATCCGGGGGCGAATTCAATTATGCCCCCTCCACCCCTTTAAGTGGCCTCAAGGGGCAACCGTTAGTTACACTCTAACATTAATTTTACTTACCTCTATTTTATTTGTTTGTTAAATATTGAAAAAATCAATCCAAAATTTTATGACATAAGTTAAATTAGTTTGATTATATTGGCAGGGATCTTTAATAGAGGATAAATTTATGTACACACTAAATATCATGAGAAACAAAATCACCCTTTTCTACAGAAGAAAATTATTGGTGGTAAAGTATAGTCACTATATATGTACTAACCAATAAAGCTTAAATTATCTAAAGTTTAAACCCAACGAATGGGGGAACGGGAAGGTAATGAAATTTCTAGTCCAATGTCCCCTCCCTCCCTGCATGATTGGATAGATAGATAATAAAATAAGAATGACGACAGCCATAACTAGCAAAGCACAAAGTGTCATAGATGCACAAACATTTAAGTGAGTTATTAAGCAGATGTTGAATGTTCATAAATAAAAAAAAATACAGAAGCCTTTTAGATAAATAAATAATTTTTTAGAGCATGAACGAAAAACTGACAGATAAAGTATCTTCAAGAACAAAAAAGTAGTATTAAATCTTAAATAGCAACCGAGAAAATCGAATTGACTAGCGGCTACTCCGCTAGAGGCATTTAAGGTAAAGGGGGAGGGGGACGACCATTCCTTTTCTTTTATATTATAGGTAAAAAAGAAAAAGTGAAAAAAAACTTTTGTTTCGGAAAGGGGATGTGTATTAATGTATAGGAGAATCTTATCGGTCCAGAGATTAGCGAGATCCTTTGATACACACAGATAGACACACACACACACACACACACACACATACATACTGTTACTTTTATATAAGATTAAAGAAATATAAATATAATTGTTCTTGGGAAATACTTAATAAATTAAAAGCAACTCAATAGTAGCTTCACTTTTAGGATAGATAGATAATTAAGAAATTTGGGTTAATAGGGCTGGGAAAGTTTTTTTTTCATATGTCTTTTTACAATTATAAGTGGTTGCGTCCCTAGAAGCCTCAAAGGGTGTGGGGAGTCGAGCCTTCCTCACACTTTAAGACTAGTTTTCAAAGAAAAGGTTTATGGGTAAATTAATTAGTCATAAATGGGGATGTACTATAATTTCTCGTCAATTGTCTTATTCTTTAATCCATAGCATAAAATTTGTTATTTTGTATGCTCATTGACACCTCCCCCCCCCCCCCCCCGGAGTTTAACCCCCATGCAATATTTGTATTTCAGTTTTTGCTGGTGATGTAATCTGTGCTAATTGAAATCAGATTGTGTCGACATATAGATATATCATCCAGCAGGGATCTAAAGGAATAAGACAATGGCCAATAAATTGATGTACATCCCCGATGCACAAAATTACTCATCTATAGATTAAAACTAAGGGCTCAAACGTTTGGACACTCAACTTAATGATCCAACTAATAAAAATTCAAATAAAAGTCCCCAAAGTTGTAAAGCCCACAATTAAGAAAAATGTTGGGGACTAGTGTAATAAAGAGCCCAATGTCCCCTCCTTCCTTGATCATCCAAGCATATAAGGATACCACAATAAAAGATAATTTAATCTTCCTCACAATATTAGAAACCAAGCCTAGATGTAGCTTAGTTTTATTTTGGGATTTTTTTTATTTTTCATGACCTATTCCTAGTTTAATGCTTAAAAACATATTAAAGATTAGGGTTGTGATGGTTAACTTACATACAAAAATAGCAGCAGGCTTCTCTGTATGTCTGCTAAAGAATAGAGTATAGATCGATTTAAGGAATGTAGATTATTTTACCAATCAAAGTCCTCTCCCTCTCTGATTATTAGGGGAAAGAAAGGGGTGTAGATCATTTTGACCAACATTTTCCTTACCCTCCCTAATTATAGGGGGGAAAGAAAAGATTGTAGATTAATTAAACTTCTAATGTCTTCTCCATCCCCAATTATAGGGGGGAAAGAAAGACCTGTTACTCAAAATACACTGTTTCGAATTTCATTCTTCTGCTGATATTTTGAGTAACAGATCTAATGTACATTATTTTAACTACCATTATCCTCTCCCTCCCTGATAATTAGGGGAAAGAAAGGATTGTGGATTAATTAAACTACAATTGTTGTCTCCCTTCCTTAATTATTGGGAGAAGAATGGAGTGTTGATTATTTTAACTACCATTGTTCCCTTCCTCTCCGATTATTGGGGGATTATTGTTGACCAACATTTTCCTTACCCTCCCTAATTATAGGTGGAAAAGAAAAGATTGTAGATCAATTTAACTTCTAATGTACTCTACATCCCTGAATATTATGGGGAAAAAAAGGAGTGATGATTTTTTTAACTACAAATATCCTCTCCCTCCCTGATAATTAGTGGAAAGAAAGGATTGTAGATAATTTTGACCACCATTGTCCTCTCCCTCCCTGAATATTGGGAGGGGGGTAAGAAAGGAATGTAGATTAATTTAACTACCATTATCCACTCCCTCGCTGATTATTTTGAGGAAAGAAATGGGTGAAGATAAAATTACCTACAATTGTCATTTCCCTCCCAAATGAATTTGATCTAACCCTATTGAACACTTGTGTACATATGTGGAGATTGCTAAATCTAAAATGTCACTCGATGAAAAATTACAGAACTTTTTTATTCATTTAAACATTTGGAGTGAGAGAAAAAGCGAGAGATAGATGGACAAATAGAGAGAAGAGAAAGAGAGAGATAGATATATAGATAGATAGATCGATAGAGAGAGAAAGAGAGTATGAGAGAGAAAGAGAGAGAGATAGAGAGAGAAAGAGCGAGCGAGAGAGAGAAAGATAGCTACAGAGGCATAATAAACTAAATTACTACATTTTATCGTTGAATCTGCTCTATAATTCAAAATGTCAGCTATGTTTTCTCAGCCGCTTCTAAAGATAGACTACCAAAACTTTGAAGACTCCCTACACCAATGGACTTCCATTGTATCCAGCCTAAGATCTCGTTAACCATTTAAATGATCTAGCTATACTTTTCAGCGAAAATACCTTCTAAAATAACTTGGTTTTAAGCTATTCTTGAAAAATTTTAAATACAAAATAATACAGATTTAATGACCGTCAAAGAATAGCTTCGCTTACAACAAGTAATAATACAATAGCACAGGGATCTTAATGGATAAGACGAAAAAACAGATAAATTAATTAACCTCAACCCCCAATAATTATAAACAAAATTACACCTTCTTTATATATTGGTGGAAATGTTTGGCAACTGCTTATTTGTACCAACAAATTAAGATTTTAAAAAATTCCCAAAGTTTTTAAGCAGGGATCGGAAGCCTCACGTAAGCCGCGTGTAAGCCTCAGTGAAATCGTGATTTTATCACTATAAAATTCAGCTGGATGTATAAAACGGCTCTTTAGCAGACAATCCTTCTTTCTTAAATTTTTTTTTCTGCTCACAAGCAGGTTTAAAACTGAGGCTTATGCGCGGCTTACGTGAGGCTTCCGATCCCTGTTTTTAAGTAAAGGAATATTAAACATGTTTTAAATATTTGGGTACTAGTATGATTAAAGTTCATTGTCCCCTCCCTCCCTGCAAAAGAAAAACATCATTTTCTAACCATGTAAAACAAGTTTTAAATTGACACTTTTACATGTCATAGGAAAGGGAGGGACATTTCATTTGAAGAATATTTTACCTTTCCTTTTTCCTTTTTAATTATTTTTTATGTCTACTAAAATTCAAAAAATAGCTTATAATAGATATTTATGGATGGTCTATTCTAAAATGTTTTGGTAAGTTTAATAAAAACACATACATGTTGCATGCATGTTTTTTGGTTACCTACAGCGCGTTTTAACACATACTAGCGGCTTCGCCCCTTGCCTCTAGGGGCTATGCCCCAAGAGGTTTGATCAAACCAACTTTTCGTATTTTAGATTTAAAAGAAAAATTTTATAAAAAATTTCTTTGGGAGGGGGAATTTTTTTTTTTTGGGGGGGGGGTTATTTACATTTTTTGGGGGGGTTGGGGATGTCCCACCCCCCAAGAAAATAGTTATAAACCTTCCCGGGACCTATGAGAAGCTACCATGTAAAGGAGAACCCGTTCGGTTCAGCGGTTAGCGAGATTCTTCTCTACAAACAAACAAACAGACAAACAGAAAGACATCGTCCTACTTTGTATTATAGATTAACTATATAGATTATAGATTAACTATATTTATATTTCAATAGGAGGGTGAGTCATCTATGGGGCGTTTTAACTAATATTAATTCTATTTTGGCATTTATAATTGAATGAGATTAGGAGAAAAAAGGTCAACTATTTTAACACATATTAACTCTATTTTGTTGTGGAGAAAAAAATAGTTGAAAAAAGGAGGGGAGGGGGAGTTTTCGTCACCTATTCAGAACGTTTTAACACATATTAACTCTTACTTGGCGGGGAGTAATTATAATTCGATGATAAAGGGGGGGGGGGGTTAACCTATGGTGCGTTTTAACACTATTAACTATATTGTGGATGTTATTGTTTTTTTATTAAAGATAATTTCATTTAAATTTTGCAAAAAAAATATCAGAACTTGATTTGATAATATTTAAAGAAATATACATATATGATCTGGTGCATTTTTAGAGTTGAGTGATAATGGATAATAAGTTTTTATTTTAATTTTAAGACTTTTGATATATTTATACTGTTTTATATCTATACTAGCGGCTACGCCCCTAGAGGCATCTTGGGACGCTTGAGGTGTGGAGGATGGGGGGATGGAAGTCAACCCCCTACACTTTCCATTGAAGCCTAAGAAAAATTTGAAAATATATTTTTTTTTGGGGGGGGGGGGGAGGAAAGGGGTAGGGTAAATTTTTCCAAGGTTAGGGTTGTGGTATTCTCCCCTTAAGAAATTTTATTAACCTTTTAATGACCTCTGAAAGCTACACTGTAAGGAGAACCATATTGGTTAAGCGGTTAGCGGGATCTTTCGTTATACACAGAAAGACTCACTTACATTACTTTTATATAGATGTATTTCAAATGTATTCATCTATATATCTAAATGTCTACATTTATCTATCTATTTACCTATCAACTCAATAAAAACCTGAAGTGACATTAAACTTGGGATGAAAGATTATCTATGTTTATCCATCTATCCATCTATGTAACTATCTATTTATCCCACATCATGCAGGGATTTAAGAGTCATTGGACGCTAAATTATACTGGCCCCTAAAATTTCATAAAAATGTTCTCTCATTCCGGCTTAAAAAAACATTGGAGACATTAGAGTAAGACACTAGATGGAGAAAGGGTTAAATAACTGTAGACGAAAGAGGTCTTTGAAAAATGAAGGGAGGTAGTTGTCTGTATATACATCTATACTATAGATCTGTTTTGGCGACTTATATAAAATCTTCTTTGATACAAACAATATTGGAAATTGGGCTGTTTATTACACTAGTCCCCAAAGTTTGAAAATATTTTTTTCTGATTCGTTGGCTTAACAACTTTGGGGACTTCTACTGAATTTTGATTGGTTAGTTAATTCAGCTAGGCATCCAAACATTTCAACCACTTTTTGTAATCTACAGACAGTTTGACTTTGTGTATCATCATTGGAGATGTACATCAATTTTTCGGCCATTGTCTTATTCCTGAAGATCCCTGTATGTCTATGTCGCACCTATTTTCTCCAAAAATGATAATATCCAATGACAAAATGACAAAGTAAAATTTCTGTTGTGCAATCATTTCCGTAAATCATCAGTTCGATGCCTTTTAATTCATCCGGCCTATTATTTAAAGTAGTAAGCTTTTTTTGTGTGTAGCGAACTGCTAACTGCTGAACCGATATGATTCTCATTTACAATGAAGCTTCTTGTAGGTCCTGAGATGGTTTTAGGCTATCAAATTTTTTTGAAGATTTTGACGATTTGAAGATGAAATACGTGTGCGGCAGTAAATCACAGTCAAGGAGTGAGGGGCCAATGGAATGTAAATTACTATGGTACCCAAATTTTTATAATCACTTTATCTTATTAGTTAGCTAAAAAACTTTGGGTACTTTCATTAAGATTTGATTGGTTAGTTCCAGACTAGTAGTGACAGTAATAATTTAAATCCAGAAACGATGTAATCTTGTTTATCATCATTAGAGATGTATCGTCCATTTTCTTATTCCTTAAGAACCCTGGTCTGAACCAAAGACAAAAGTTCCTAAAAACAAATTTATAATATTTTATAAACACGTTTTCTCATTCGTTTGCTTATTAACTTTGGTTACTAAATTATTTCATTTTGATTTAACCTTATTGTCTTATCCCTTAAGATCCCTGCATCTTTGAAATAGACAGACAGACAGATAGAAGACAGATCTAAACACAAACGACAGACAAGACACACAAATGCACAGACAAACATATATAATGTTACCTTATATTTTAGTCTTTTTCTATTTTTTTTGTTTAACTTTTTCTCTGTCCTAAAAGTCTAAAATGACAAAATGATCTAGAAAAAAATGTTTCTTTGTAAAAAGTCAATTATGTCTAAAAATTACAACCATTCATACTTTTAAGTCGAGCTAAATAGATACATAGATAGACAGATAGGTTGATGGAAAGATTTTTAAAAATATTATAGGATTTTTTACTGTGTCTATGTCTGTACCAAAGGGTCTCGCTAACCGCTGGATCGAAATGATTCTCCTATACAGTGAACTTGTGAAAGGGAGGGTAACTACACTCCTAGAAATCGTTCCTTTAAATATACCCCTCCTTCAAATTTTAAACTAAAAATATAAGTTGGAGGGTAAATCCACTCCACCCCCCCCCCCCCTCCCCCGTAGCTGCTATTATGTATTATACAGAGAAAACAAAAAGCGAGAATATTAAAGATTTAATGAGAAAACGAAAAAGAAAGTAGCAATATGAGAGAGAGGGGGAGAGAGAGAGAGAGAGAGAAAGAGAAAGAGAAATTATTCAAAATTCAATTTGACATTTCACCCCTTGACAATTATTTAGCTATCTTATTATCTATCTTTCTATCTAATTCTTTTACCATGCCAAATTTTCTATCTATCTATTCCTACTTAACCTTTTACCCTTAAAATCTTAAACAGAGAAGATAGAGACATCAAAAAAAAGATAGCAAATATTATTGTCAGACAAAGGGTGAAACAATAGTTACTTATCACATCGTATTATAGACATCTTTCCACGGATATTAAAATGAAAGGTCACAACCAGTTTTGTTGTCCCCAAGGGGCGGAAAGTCTGGTATCAATTTTATTCTTTTTATTTTAATTTTCGTCTAAAATTTTCTGTAATACGAAGCTATACAAGAAAGAAAGAGAGAGAAAAAGAATGAATAGAGAGATAGAGAAATGTAAAAGAAATTTTAAAAAGAGAGAAAGGAAGAAATTTTTGAAAATGAAATATGAGAATTATGCAAAAGTTGAATGACTAATAAGGAAAAAGTCTTATGTAAACAAAAAAAAATCAACGTATTTTTTATAACAAGAATGACAACATATAAAAGTATAATTAAAGCGCTTTTTTATATTAAAGAATCAACGATTTTGAAAATTATCCAATCGCCAAGTTCATATGATAATTCTTTCGTGCCCCTGACATCTAGGGGCACTTTATTGACACCCAGAAAACTGTCCCGAATTTGTATTAATTTTGAGGAACAAGACTCCAGTGACGTCATATTTTTCTTTCCCGAAAAAGGGAAGGGGGGAAGAAAATCTCTTCAAAAGAGGTGGGGAAAACCCCCTTTTCTCCCATCTCTTTTTTTCTCCCCCCCTCCCCTTTTTTTTCTTTACCCCTTCCCTTTTTCGGGAAAGAAAAATGTGACGTAACTGGAGTCTTGTTCCTCAAAATTAATACAAATTCGGGACAGTTTTCTGTGTGTCCACTTTATTCAAAGGGACAAAAAGGGATAGAAAAAAAAACATCCAAAGTCCTAAATTAAAAAATAGCCTAAAACAACCCACAAATCTTAAAGCTAAAAATAACCAAAAACCATCTTTGGACTTGTGTGAAGCTTCCAAAAAAGGAGAAATAAAACAGTTTAGAAGTTATCAAAATTAAGCTTCTTTAAAAAACATTACTACTTTGTATAAAGGAAAAGTTTTGTATAGTTGATTCGCTATCTAAATGGAAAACATGAAAATATTATCCAATATTGTATTAATAAATGCATGCAAATTTAGTGATAATACATGCATAGGTGGGCGATACATACATCCATATATGAGTGGATGTATGGATGGATATTAGGATATATAAGTGGAAGGAATGTATGGAGTGGATGTATGGATGGATATAAATAGAATATACGTGGATATTATGACAGGGGGGAAATGTCGTCAATTTAGCTTGCTAACAATTAACTTGTTTGTTGGTCAGTTCATTCATCTACTAGGAATGGAATGGTAAATGGGGTAGAAGGATGGAATCGTTATTTAGCCAGCTAAGATGTTCTTTTTATTAGAGAACATGATAATCTGATGTCAGATCCAAGTGATAATATATCCATAATTGTATATTTCTTTTTACGTGCAAAGCTATTCTATATCTTGGGTATATGTATATTATATAAGAAAACAACTTACCTTACTAACACCTACGTTTAAAAAAAATATTTAATAGTCAGAAGGGGAGAGGGATGGGAGTGCTTTACATACTCTTAACGCTAATCCCCCCCCCCCCTAAAAAAAAAGTATAGATACTTAAGGAGGGGACATTGGACTGATACCCAAAGTTTTAAAACCATTTTTATTAATTTTTTTTAAAAACTTTCATTAAATCTTTATTTGATTGAAGAACTCTCTAGTAGTTTAATTTTTTAACAAATAATTTTGAGTTTTGAAGGGGGAAGTATATTTATCATAATTAGTGGAGTAATAGTTATTTATCGTATCGTATTATAGACAGATTTCAGGGAAATTAATGACAAATCTTATGATGAAAACCATTTAGGTATTTTTATTTTGATATTTGTGCAAATTTCTGTAATTTGATTCTATACATGTTTATTCATTACGGCTGAGAACCGGTTTTAATAATCCAGCTGATATCAATCGGTTGCGAAACCATACTGGAAATCAATTTATCGTCCCTTGTCTTATCCCTGAAAATGTATAAAGGAAAAGGGGGGAAGGCCAATCACATGATTATCCTTGGTTTATTTTATTGTCTACAAAATATAAATCATACAAGAATAGTTTTATCTATAAGCAGTGTAGCAATAACAGTCTGCCATTAAAATCGATATTATATTACTTAAATTTTCATGTACTCTAATAAAGTGGCTCTCGCAGCGAGCTAATTATTACGATACCCCCCATTCACCCTCTTTATCCCATCCGCTATCCTCCTACTAAAAGAACGAACTGACCAATAAATTCTTCAATATTTTATATCCATTGGCATTAATTAAGATATTCAGAGAAGCTTTATATTGGTGCTTTTTATTTAAGGTTTTTACTTTAAGGATACCATCAACAAAAAACAACAAGCATGTAAAAGACTGTTGGTAAAAGAGAGGGTAGGGAAATTAAACTAGGCTTTAGAACTATTTGATAATGATTGGATTGTACAAACTAACATGTGTTAACTTTTCTACCAATAATTTTAATCTACAAAAAAAGGTCATAATTTGGGGTGGTCATATTAATCATCCATTGTCTTATCTCTTAAGATAAAAAAACTTCACTTTGAAATGTAAATCAAATAAAGATGAAAATATCCATAAAAGCGAAGCTATTTAGATCAGACGTGAGGACATACGAACATTAACTCTTGAAGAGTGTCAAAACTTAAAAGCAAAATAATAATCAGAATTGTTTATAAATTTGTTGCAAAATTGCTGACGGAAGAGCGGACGTACAGACCCTAATTATAGAAAAGCTACGCTTTAAAAAAAGAAAATCACTCTATTGTTCTTGAAAGTACATAAATATAAAGGGGGATAAATATAATACAAATGAAATTTTAAAAAAAACGGCGATATATTGATGTTCTAGGGGCGATTTCCCTTGGTTGATGATACCCTCTCCCAAAATAGTTATAAACCTTCCCAGGACCATGAAAAGCTACCCTGTAAAGCAGAACCTTGTCGTTTCCGTGGTTAGCAAGATACACTATTAGTGATCCTTTATTAAAAGAATAATGATCTTTATCCTAACATAAACACATAATATCAAAATCAAATATTTAAATTAAAGGAAATCGACTTAAAATTGATCAAAAAGGTGTTTTCAGATTTCGTAAAAAAATTGTATAAAAAAATAGCGTAACAACTAAATTTTTGTTGCTAGAATTTATGTATTTTTTAGGGGTAGGACAATGGTCGATAAATTTATGCACAGCCCCGATCATAATAAACAAAAGTTCAAAAGCTTAAAAGTATTAGTGGTTAAGTTAAGTAAGACATTGCTGGTTTTGACGACCCAACTAAGATGACAAAAAGTAAAGGAAAGAAAATATTTTTAAAACTTTGGGAACTTTTATGATTTATAGTCCAATGTCAACTCCCTTCTTGTTGCAAAATGACATTAGCTACACTTTCAATGACTATTGGCTATTTTAAAATTTTAATTTTATCGTATGATAAATCTAATTCAAAATCACATTTAAATTTCATAGAATTTTGTTTCTTACAAAAGGAATTTAAAGGAGCTTTGTATGTATATTATATTTTTTGGGTGCTAAGCAATTCTCTAGTTTCTATTGTATTTAGTTTTTTTTTATTTATCTTTAATGCATTTTTTTCATTTATTAAATATTTATCTATTTAACTATCTATTTTGCAGCAATATTCATTTCTTTTCAGTATGGCCAAGAAACCGATTAATATCCGTTGGATTAGAACCGGTTCTGAGTCATACTGAAAAATCATGTACTATTTTTGTTAGACCGGGCATTAGGTTCCCCGGGGCAACCAAAACTGGAATTAATCTTATATTTTTTTCACTTTCTGAGGAGAGCTGCCTATAATACGATGCAATGTATAAATATTCTTTAATTTTCGCTTATCATGATCAATGTTTATTCTCGTTTAAGGCGCGTTATAAAAAAAATATTATGATAATATTTAAACCTATTATATGTTTTTTTCTCCTACTTTTTGGGTGGGGTGTTAAACAAAAACAAAATCATATAATTTAAGAAAAAATACATATAATTCAAGAACCATTATATACAATGAAAAAGAAAAATTGTCTGTAAGAAAAAAAATTTTTAGAAGGGATGATGTAAAACGGCTTAAAACCTGTAATGCACCAATACTAAGATTAATAAAAAGTAGAATGATCGATCCATACGTTAAAAAAATCTTAATTTAAACAAAAACACATACACAGCGAACCACTTTTATTATTCTAGAGGCTCCACATCTATAGGCCTCTAGGGGCCCTTGAGGGAAAGTTAGGTCGACCACTACTTTTTATTTAAGTTTTTGAGAAAAAAGTACTTTTTTCAAATTTGGGGGATAAAGGTGCCCTCTCAAAAAAAAAGTGATAAGCCTCCCCCAAGACCTAAGAGAAGCGTCACTGAAAAGGAGAACCATATCGGTTTCCGAGATCTTTCGGTACACACAGTAAGAAAGACTCACAGACATACTATTACTTTTATGTTTTATTTTTTTGACATAAAATTTATTAAGAAAATGCTAAAATAATGAATTATTAAATTGTTTATTCTAAAATTTAAACACATGATGTAATCGTGTATTAACTGGGACTCTCATGTCCATAAGTAGCCAGGGATCTAAAGGGGTAAGACAATGGCCAATAAATTGATGTACATCCCCAATTATCATACACAAAATAATCCCTTATTTATATCAAAATAAGTGGTTTAAACGTTTGAACACCCAATTTAATAAACCAACCAATCAAAATTCACTTGAGTCCCCAAAGTTCTTAAGCCAACTAATAAGAAAACGTCATTACTTTGGGGATTGACCCTTCTCTCTGTCTGATAAATAGCGCAACTTTAAATAAAACCAATGATATATAAAATCAACAGTATATTTATCTATAATACAAAGTAGAATTATGTCTGTCTGTTAGTATGTATGTCCTTCTTCGGATTTCGATGCCCACTAAGCCGATTGTGCTCTGCCTTTCAGGGACTATACCTATTAGTCATACATACAATGGTTTTAAGTTATTTTCTGGTAATGGTGGGACAATGTTTCCCCCCTTCCTTAAAAAAAAACAGTCTTTATTTTTGTATATTTTTCTACTTGAAAATAAGGAATTAAAAGTCGTCTAAACAATATTGTATTTAGTGCTTGGATGTTTTTATTATTCTGTTTTTACAATTAATGTAATTAAACTAATGGACATACCATAAGTTTTAAAAGCTTCGCTTTTATTAATGCATAAATATTAAACACATGTATTAAATTATACAAGACTTACTACTTCATAATTGTAGTCTGTACGTCAATACAGCATCTTTGGTGGTTTCTCTTATATCGCACATGGACCAGAAAAAAAAACTTTTAATAACACCTTTTTGGTGATTTTTTATGTTTAATTAGGTTAAGAAAGGATAAAAAGAGTCCCGCAAGGATAGAACCCTCTCAGGTGCAAAAAATATGGGGGGGGGGGTAGTTTTTTTTGTAATACTTTATTATACCTTTTGAAAACATTCTACATTCAACATTAGAAAGGTTATAATATTACAATTTAAGCTACTTTATCTAAAAACTAGCGGCTACACCCCCTAAAGGCCTCTAGGAGCACTTAAGGTTGTGGGGGGTTGAATTTGACCCTCCATTTTTTAATTTGGTTTCAAAAAGAAAGAGTAATCCCATACCCCTTTAAATAAATATTTATATTCCTTCCAAGGACCTATGAGAAGCCCCTTTGTAAAGGAGAACCATATTAGTTTAGTGGTTAGCGAGATCCTTTGGTACAGACAGAGATCCTGTTACTTTTTGTCTCAACTATACTGATAATAATTCTATATGCTTTAATGGATTTTGTCATGCTTGTTCTCTTTTTATGATATTATTAAAAATTAAGAAAAACAAGAAAATTATATTGTTTAAAAATTTTAAATTATAGTGATAGAAAAATATTAAAATTCAAATGATTTTTTCCAGGACAGAGG
This sequence comes from Acartia tonsa, assembly GCF_053477335.1. NCBI lineage: Eukaryota > Metazoa > Arthropoda > Copepoda > Calanoida > Acartiidae > Acartia > Acartia tonsa. Next base: position 51,457,855 of record NC_137261.1, read on the forward strand.
GAAGGTCAATTGCATCTAATTTCAACTGAAAACAATTATTTTCTTGCTATTTTCAATATTTACCTAGTTGCAAAAGTATAATTTTAAGCATGAGAATATGGGGATGAATAATTAATTATCCATTGACATATCCCCACATTTTTTCAATGAAACATGTGTTATAAATGCAAATAAACATGATTTTTGATTTATTTGATAGATAGATACATTGATAGATTGATTGGCAAACTTTTAACATATCTAACTTTATTTTATTTTTCTAATAAATATTTACATACAAAGATAGATATATAAAAATTTATGCTTGATTGATTACTGAAATAGATGGATAGATTACGGAGCAAAAGATAATTGAATTAATTTTTATACTGATAGATATTTAAAGATATCTGATATATTCGTAAATATAAAGTAGTAAGCTTTTTTGTCTGTGGCAGAGAATATCGCTAACCGCTGAACCGGTATGGTTCTCCTTTACAGTAAAGCTTTTAATAATTCCAGGGATAGTTTTTAAGTGTTTTGGGGGATAGTATCTCCACCCTCCTAAAAACGTTGTTCTTTTAAAACGGGTGTGGGACCCCCCCCCTAGATATACCACACTTTTCTGGGATCTTGCTGAGTCAAGTATCAACTGTTGGGAATATCAAAGGATGACTCCATGCAAAATTTGAGCCGGATCCGGCCAAAACCGGCCGTGAATTTTATGAAAAACCGGTTTTTTCCGGTTTTTAGGGGGTATCTGTAAATCGATTCTGCTGGAGCAAAACCGGTTAGAGGTACAAAAAATTTTACTTCACATGAAATTTAGCCAATGCAATTGCCTACAAAATTGTACTTCATCATCAACTTGATTGGACAACTCTTTCCCCTCCTAAATGTCCATTAAAACCTCGGAAACGGCAAAAATCGCCAAAAATCACGCCTTCGGCGGCAAATAACGGCTAAACGGTCAGCCGGAGGCGAATGAAACATAAATAAAGAAATGTCTGCCTCAAAAAGTTGTTCAACATCAAAGAGATGCTTGAAGTCTCTAAAACGACTCCTTCCCCTCCTTTAAGGGGAAAAACTGAAAAAACGTGATTTTCAAAAGTATGCCCACTTCGTGGGTGTGGGGGGCACTGAACCCGTCACCCCAGGGTCACCAAATATAAAGTCTAGGCGGCCCACAATGCTGAATTTTCACCAAGTGAAAGTCTTGTGTCATTATCTCTTATGAGAAAAAAGTTATTAATTAATTAAAATTTCAAATTGTGATTTTTTGATGGATTTCTTTGATGAAATGACAGGCCGGTCAATTTTTAGGCCATTTTTTGCTGTTTTCGGCCCGCCACGCCCAAACGATTTGAGATAATCTCACGGGACCTTTTGCCCGACCTAAGCCTGGTTATTTGTAAGGTCTAAGAAAAAAAAATCCCGGATTGGATGAAGCACGACGTCGCTGCGTGCCGTCAAAAATCGCTGGTCGGCTCATTTTGCCCCCTCAAACCCTCACCTTGTGCCATTTTTCTGTGTAAAGATTATAATTATAATCTTTTGCGTAAGTCTGTTTTTTTTCCTAGACCTCACTAATAACCAGACTTAGGTTGGGCAAAAGGTCCCGTGAGATTATCTCAAACCGTTTGGGCGTGACGGCCCAAAAACCGCAAAAAATGGCCTAAAAATTGACCGGCCTGTCATTTCATCAAAGAAATCCATCAAAAAATCACAATTTGAAATTTTAATTAATTAATAACTTTTTTCTCATAAGAGATAATGACACAAGACTTTCACTTGGTGAAAATTCACCATTGTGGGCCGCCTAGACTTTATATTTGGTGACCCTGGGGTGACGGGTTCAGTGCCCCCCACACCCACGAAGTGGGCATACTTTTGAAAATCACGTTTTTTCAGTTTTTCCCCTTAAAGGAGGGGAAGGAGTCGTTTTAGAGACTTCAAGCATCTCTTTGATGTTGAACAACTTTTTGAGGCAGACATTTCTTTATTTATGTTTCATTCGCCTCCGGCTGACCGTTTAGCCGTTATTTGCCGCCGAAGGCGTGATTTTTGGCGATTTTTGCCGTTTCCGAGGTTTTAATGGACATTTAGGAGGGGAAAGAGTTGTCCAATCAAGTTGATGATGAAGTACAATTTTGTAGGCAATTGCATTGGCTAAATTTCATGTGAAGTAAAATTTTTTGTACCTCTAACCGGTTTTGCTCCAGCAGAATCGATTTACAGATACCCCCTAAAAACCGGAAAAAACCGGTTTTTCATAAAATTCACGGCTGGTTTTGGCCGGATCCGGCTCAAATTTTGCATGGAGTCATCCTTTGATATTCCCAACAGTTGATACTTGACTCAGCAAGATCCCAGAAAAGTGTGGTATATCTACCCCCCCCCCCCCCCCGTTAAAGTGCACCTAGAGGCATTTTGGGGTCGTGGCCGCTAGTATGCAGATAAAAAGAACGAAAATGAATGACAGACGACAGACTTATAGACAGATATGAAGATGAACAGATAGATAGACAGATAGATAATGATATCCAGAAATACAGACTTATACGTAAGTACATTGGTAGATTGAACAGACAGATAGATAGATATATCCAAAAATATATCATAATGATTTAAATAAAAGAATCATGCGACGTATTTTTCCATATTTAGAAAAGTGTTTCCTAAAACCGACAAATTTTTTTGCTGTTACTTATCAACTTAGGACTGTATTTATTTTGAATAGTCATTAAAAAAGGTTATTTCTATCGATATTATTCCAGCCATGGCCCTTTTCCGTTAATATTATAAGGCTAACGTTATTTTGATAATGAGGGTTAATATACCCCCTGCAAAATGACCTAAAAGCTGCTCTAAAACAATTCTAGGTTTTTATATTGTAAAGATCTTACATACATACATCCAGCTACTTTTGTTTATATATAGTGGCTGCGTAACTAGATGCAATGGCTAAAAAAGAATTTGGTATTATTGGAAAAAGAACCTCAAAAGCCTAAAAGTGAATAAAGCATTGTAAACTGATTTTTATCAATACACTTTACGGTAATATCCCATTTATTTAGAACGGGTGTTTATAGGTACGCCCCTACACCGACCAAACGACAACAAAACTGTTAATATTGTAAGACAGTCCTATAAAACATAGAAAAGAATCAATCTCAAACTTAATTATTAAATCTTAGTGTCAGAAAATCAGAAAAAATATGGAAAGAAACAATCTAAATATCCCTATAATAAAGAAACAGGATCTCTAACTGTCTGTCTGTACCGAGGGATCTCGCTAACCGCTGAACCGATGGTATTCCTTTACAGGGTAGCTTTTCATAGGTCCAGGGAAGGTTTGTAACTATTTTTGAGAAGGGTACCACAACCCTCCCAAGGGGGGGGAGGGGTAAACAGTTCGATGTTTAAATAAAATGGAAACTGCTTGTACGATGACACTCGGCGATAGGCCTACGCCAAAATGTCATATGATAAATAGGCCTTTGTAACTTTATTTTTAAAACAAATATTTTTTTAGTAGCGAAGCTCCTCTATGATTAAAGCTGTCTGTCTGTAATAATGCTATGGGGGGAGGGAGAACTATTCGGACATTCCTAAATTAACCATCGGACCTATAAGATCGACCAATGCTAATGCTTTGCTTTTAAAAATTACTTAGGAAGTCCCAAGGCACAAAAATCCTAACTATTTCAGACAACTAGCCCTTTGGTTGCATGACCTTTGTCAAGAAGTCTTTACAGTGCATGTTAATGAGTTGCACCTATTTAGGCCAAGGCATTACCCCTATACTTACTATTTATGTTATCTGACATTGCAGCAGTAGATACACCTGTGTAAGTCTTTAGGAAGTTTGCAGTTTTAGCCGAGATTCGATCCCGTCACCTCCCCAACAACGAGCGGATACATATGAAAAGAGAGATAGACATACGTACAACACTTTTTTGAGTAACTACGCATTGAAAATCTGACAAAACTGCCACGCCCAGAGGAAAACAAAACTATTTAACCTTATTTTCATGTTGCTATCAGAACAGTATTTTCACATTTAGGCCAAAGCAAAAGCAATATTAATTTTTTTACATTTTTAATAGTTAGGTGGGATGAAAATCTATATAACGGGGGTAATTTAAATTTCTGGTGAGGGGGGGGGGGGTAGTAAACCCCTTATATTCCTTTTAGGATTACACACACATATTTTGGGTGTGAAATACAAAAATTAATGTGATTTAGAAAATACAATGACATTAGTCCATTAGTCGAAGTGCCGAAAAGCTTTTTTACAGGGGGGGGGGGGTGAAGCTATCATCCCCAATTATACTTTAAGTGAGGTTTTGAACCCCTCCATGCTGCAAGAAAATGATTTTTTATTTTGTAATAACAAGCAGTCTTGGCAAGATACAAATATTAGCTATTAAACTCCACTGTTTAATAAGAACATTTTGTAATAAATGGAAGCAATTTAAAAATTTGGGTCTTGCACCTTTATAATAACCAAATTTATTATCAAAAAACAAGAAAATTTACAAAGTGGTTTAACTTAATTAAAGCGCTTTATTTTGTGCGACACTTTGGCATACATGCTCAATTTTTGTTTCTATGTAAATTATTGGGGGACAACGAATTCAAATATTTCTCTTTTTGAGAGTGGGGGGGGGGTTATTTACCCCTCTATGGAGGCCCTTAAAATTGTCAAATGTTATAGCCCCAAAATTTGTATCATTTTAAACCCTAAGATTACAGAAAGTTTTATTTTTTCTATTTCATTACTATTTATGTGAGCACTTTGTTTTAATTTTTGGCATATGTTTTAGATGCATATATTTTTCAGGGAGTAAGGGAGGGGATAATGGGCAATTAATTCATTTTAAGAGTATTTTCTGAAAGACCTGGAAATCCAGATTAATCCAGAAAATATGGAGGAAATTTTACAGGGAGAGTTAATACAATACAGAAAACAATAAAATAAGAAGAAAGTTCCAAGAAAAAAGCATTCATTTGAAAATTATATTACCAGCACTGACGTTACCATTATGTAATAAAAAACTAGAAAAATCTCCCTGGAACCCATTCAACCCATAGCCCCATAACCCAAAATTTAATTGGATTCTTAGATTGTTTATTTAACAAATATCACAATAAAGTTTTATCTATGAAATGATATTTTCTGGAGAGAAAAAAATTGTTGAAACCAGCCAAGTCATAACAAATTAAGTTTATTGATACTTGTCTGCAATATTCAAAATTAACAAACGAGTTAGCGGCATTCTGTGCCCTAGTACCCAAAGTCAGTCAGAAACTGCTAAATTCTTGCGCATTCCCTTTAAGCCAGTACCCGAAGTCTGAGACTCCTAAAAATTGAATATTCGATCCATTGTCCCCTCCCTCACTCCCTGTATATTTTTACTGTCGCTAAAAATCATTGAGCAAAAATGAAGTGTATCCCCAAATACAGATTATTTCCTACCCTCAGGTTACAGAAAGTTCAATCAAGTGACATTGTTTAAATTTCTACATTTTTACTGCAAAAAAATATTAGATTATTTAACCCTTTATTTTGCGTTTTCATATACGACGACAATATTCAGCACTGTGTAGACTTCGCAAAAACATTTTATGGTAAATAATATTGAAAAGTTTAGAACGAAGTTATTTACAGAGAAACAGGCAGACAAACATACAGACAAGAGATTAACAAACATACAGATTAACAGACAGACAGACAAATAGAGAGTCAGACACAAATATAGAGTCAGACAAACAGCCAGACAAACAAGTCAAGATAGACAAACAGACAGATAAACTAGCATAAATATAGAAAAACATACAGACAGACAAACAGACAGATCAACAAACAAACAGACAAAAAGATAGACAAACAGACAGATAGACAAACATACAAACAAAATTACATACATACAGACAGATAGACAGATGACAAGAAGACAGATAAAAATACAGACAAAATACAAAAAGAAAGACAAACAAACATGCAAACATACAGACAAATAAATTTCAAAAAGACAAACATATTTACATGCAAACAATCATACAGACAGATAGATAGGCAGACAAATTGACAGTCAGACAAACAATCAGACAAACAGATAGACAAATATACAGACAATCAGACAGACAAATAGGTAGGCAGACAAATAAACAGTCAGACAAACAGACAGACAAATAGATAGGCAGACAAATAAACAGTCAGACAAACAGACAGACAAACAGACAGACAAAAAGACAGACAAAACACAAAAAGAAAGACAAACAAACATGCTAAAATACAGAAATGGATTACAAAAAGACAGACAAACAGACAGACTTACATGCAAACAATCATACAAACAGACATATATAGAAATATACAGACAAACAGACAGACTTAAACAAACAAACAGAATAAAAGACAGACAAGCAGACAGACAAACGAACATATAAAGTTTTATATAAAAAATGACTTTTCAAAAAGTGAAACTTCTAGGGGTTAAAAGTAAAGCACCTTTTTCACCTCCAGAAAACCACCAACATAGAAAAAAAAGGTAAAATTTACTCGAGAAAAATTTGAAATAAGTTTTTTCATTCTAGCAAATATAGATTAACAATTATAATGCGCATCTGCTATAAATTGAAAAAGTTCGATTCCCAAAAATATCACAAAAATCGAGTGGTCCATAGGGGGTGTGAGCTTTGTCTTATCTTTGTGTTAGGGCGGTGTATCCACCCCCCTAGATGTCCAACCTCTACATAATCAACATTATCAAAAAGTCCAAAAAAGCTTCATTTAAATGATAAATTGACGCGCGAAGCGTTCATTACTTTTCACACTCCCCTTCAATTTAAGGGGGTGTGACTTTTTTACTTTGACATCCCCTTTTGTGTTTTAGGGCGGTGTAGAAACAAGTCAGCAACCAAAAAATTTATCAAAACATCATATTTTTATGAAAGTTTTGCTAACTGTTGAAGAATATTATTTATGGTTTTGTACCAACTTAAAAAAAATTTGAAAATGGGAGCGTTTTTCGTTGTTTATTTCGTTCTAGAGCATTTTAAAGATGGTTCTAAGGTTATAAATTTAGTGTAGTATTACAGCAGAGTATCATGTTAGCTAAGACTATGGTTCTTCTGTTATTGCTATAGTATAAGAAAATCATGGAAATCGCAGTTAGTCTGCGCTATTTCCTGACCATAGCATGCAAACCCAGGGATCTGGGGATATGTCACTTAAAATAAAGTTTTAATATTATTCTAGACAGGCTACTTGAGTCAGAAAGTATGCCATCTATAGTTAAAAGAAGATTTTCTTTTGTTTATGGTGGAATGTACGGAATTGATATCGTACATACAAACATAAATTCCTTTTATATGATAGATTAGAAATTAAAACCCTAAAAATCTTTTTGAAGATCCCTTTATCTTAGTGAAACCAAAACAATAAAAACTGCTTTGCTTTAGATATTATAAAATATGGGTAATACTTATAACAATAATGTGACCTTTATAGCAGGGAGGGAAACATTAATGTAGGCTAAAACATTCGACAACCCTTTCTTTCAAGAGCAGCTACGCCCCTAGCATCTAGTATTCGTAAGGGCAGAGAGGGGCTAAAAAATAGCTTAAAACCATCATAATATTTAAATCTGAAAATAAAACAGCCTGAAACCATCACAGGAACTATGTGAAGCTTATCTAAAATAGAGAACTCAATCGATTTTGTAGATATTGAGATCTTAAGCTTCAGTCATAAAAAAAATATCTTTTTAAACACATAAGAATTTGGGAAAATTAATTTATCGTGCAATGTTGTATCCCTCTGTATCATGTAGTCTTTAATTAAATTTTTTTTAAATCGGTTTACTTATGATATTAGAGTAAAACACTAGAGGGAGAAAGGGTTAAATAACTGTATCTCCGCATCGCAAATGTCTTGTGCAACCTTCCTATTGGGTCATTGAAAATCAACCAATGGTATCGCTTAGATTAACACAGCTAAGTAGCAGAAAATTATTTAGAAGCAGACGAAAGTGGTCTTTGAAAAATGAAGGGAGGTAGTTGTCTGTATATACATCTATACTATAGATCTGTTGTTATGATAAAAATATAACATAGCATTTAAATATTCTGTTACTAATATATTATCTATTCTATAAACCAGAGGTGTATTAAATGGAACTTTCAATAAATATACAGAAATTCTAAGTTAAAATGAAAATATAAAAATAATTTATTTATGGATTCGCCCTTAGCCTGTAAAAAACAACTACTCTATAACTGGAATATGTCTGTACATATGTTTGTATGACCAGGGAAACTCATTCGTAACGTAAAAACTTTACTTAAAAAGGTTTCGTGATTTTTGGTATTTATATTGAGAGTAAATATTTTTCAATGTGAAGCTTTTTGTAACTATGCTTGTATTTCATATTTATTTAATTTTTTGAGCAATGTTTCTCATAACAACAAGGTATAGTATTATACGCAAAGCTTCAATATAATAGAGTTCTAAATTTTTAAACAAGTCATTAGATGGTAATTTTGCAACAAATTTTCTTTAGACTTATTCATTAATATTCTGCTTTTATGAATGATGTCATCTTTGTTTCTTAGTTTTTACAACTGTATGTCATTTAATGTATATATTATTCCTTTTTATAATATATAACCCCAAAAAGTTAATTTATATTTATTTTATCTAAAGCATAGTCTTTAAAATGGCTGGTCTGATTGGTTTGTGCTTTTCATAGAAGCTATATGATCGTGTTTTCTCATCTTGGCATAGAGCTAGAGGGGCAATATTTTTTGTAGTTCCCCTGTTTGATAAAGAATAGCTGAATATAAAACCATAACACTAGAATTTTGCTTTCTTAACCTTTAATTAGCAACCTTTGCCTCCAGGTCCTTATTCACTTTATATTGAAAATGTTATTTAAACTGCAACCTGTCTTAAGGAAGTTGAAAACCATTAAAAATTTCATAATAACAGGTTTAAACACTTTTTTCTCTATTTCTTTATTATCAAAAACAACTATATCCATAAGAAGAGCAGCAATGATATATAAAAAAAATATATATATTTTTGGCCTGTCAATTTGCAAGGAGGAAGGGAATATTAGACTAAAAGTTAAAACATAGTTTTATTAATATTATAATACTTTTATAATACTTGATTTGGGTTGTGCAAACCATGCATTGTCCAAACTTTCGCACAAATAATTATAATCTACAATGATAATTTTGTTCATTATAATCAAGAATATACTATGTTCATCAATATATCGTTCATTGTCTCATCTCTTAAGGTCTTTGCTCGATATGACATCTTTTACAGCTTAAAATGTTTTTAAAATTCGACAATAAATACTTAATTTTTCCTAAATCTGTTGGCTGGATGAATACCATGGATATAGAGTAGCTATGTCACTACCACACTGCACTGGCTTAATTCTATGGTCCAGGATTTTTTACTTCTAAATATTTATTAAATATGGCATAATGTGGGGGTTTAGCGTTTTTTATGGTGCACACATTTTAATATTCTAGTTCCTGTCCGTTTAGAAATATATACAACTAGGATAGATAGATAAATAGATAGATAGATAGATAGATAGATAGATAGATAGATAGATAGATAGATAGATAGATAGATAGATAGATAGATAGATAGATAGATAGATAGATAGATAGATAGATAGATAGATAGATAGATAGATAGATAGATAGATAGATAGATAGATAGATAGATAGATAGATAGATAGATAGATAGATAGATAGATAGATAGATAGATAGATAGATAGATAGATAGATAGATAGATAGATAGATAGATAGATAGATAGATAGATAGATAGATAGATAGATAGATAGATAGATAGATAGATAGATAGATAGATAGATAGATAGATAGATAGATAGATAGATAGATAGATAGATAGAGAGATAGAGAGATAGAGAGATAGATAGATAGATAGATAGATAGATAGATAGATAGATAGATAGATAGATAAATAAATAGATAGATAGATAGATAGATAGATAAATAAATAGATAGATAGATAGATAGCCAGCTTTCTTGAAAGTTGACGGTTGCACTGAACCGGAAAAATGTTTTCTCATGGTTTCGAGGGGGTGGGGTCATGGAAAAGGGCAAGTTAGGGGGGAAATTGGGCCGTTTTAGGGGTCGTTTGGGGTCGTTTGGGTGGTTGGGTGGGTGGGTAGGTGGTTAGCTAGGGGGTTAAAGTTTCTAGGGGTTGGGGAGGTTACTTGACAAGGGGTGTTATAACAATGAAGTATAGAAAAAATAATCATGTGTCAAGCAATTTATAAAGAGCACTGTACTTTGTAAGCTTAGGTCATGATCACCAATAACAACTAGAGACTTTGTGTGAAAAACAGACTGACAATTTGGCGCTCACTAAACTTCCCCCCCCCCCCCCATATTTAAATTAATTTTGTGTACAATTCCTCTTATTTAATCCCCTTAAACGTCTCATCCATAGAATAAGGAGGAATAGAAATGAAAACCTCAATTATTTTAGGGAATATTGAAGAAAAGTTGCGCTTGCGCAATAAAAACATAATATGAAACTTGAATGGTACACATGTCAAGTTGGGACAAAACTGAAATAATATCTTTTTAATGAAAATATATCGAAAAGTATTAGATTTTTCCTCTAACTTTATGTCTCTACTGCATAGAAATTAAATTTATGTTTATCTAATATTGTTTACCATTCTCCACTGTCAATGTACTTTATGACGCAACTTGCGTAATCACTCGATTACAAAATGTAAAAGTAACTTGCGTATAACTCAACAATTAATAAAATAATTTATGATAATAATTGAAATTAAAATACTTAAAAATATATAATTGGATATAAACATCTTTTACTCTCAGACCTTGAAAGAATTAAAAATCAGCTGCTAAGGATTTTTTGTAAACAAATTCATGCGCAACCCTAATACAAATGCCGTGATCATTATTTCTTAACCAAATATTTTTAAAGTCATTTTTTTACTAAATTTATGTTGAAATGAATTTTTGTTTAAAGTTTTGCTAATACTATAAGGTCTTAATCCATTGTGAATAGGACAAATATGGCTGGACGATTGGCTGTATGGCTTTTAGTATACTATTAAAAAAGGCATTTATTTTTCATATCATTTCTCGATAATATCTGAAATCATATGATTTTACTACAAGCCTTGTAGCCATTTAGGGCTTTCAAAAGTTCCAATTTTATTTCAGGCTAGCCAGGCAGAATCTTCTACCTGGATTCTATTCTATACTTTATCTTCTTTGGTCTCATCCCCTGGCAAATTTCTCTGCACTTACATACAGAAAAAAAAAACTAAAATCTAATATTTTCTGATTGAGAATAAATGCCTTAAATGTTTACTTTACTGTGCAATACTTTGTTGTTATTTTCCATCAAATAATGTTGCTCAACATATATTTCAAAATAATGTTGCTCAATTTATATTTCAAAATACTAAACGTTTTGAATGCTTTTTTAAAAATTTACCTTTTGAAAACACCTGAAAGAATGGGCTTTATTACGCTCAAAATAAAATACCGGAAACTCCTTAGTATAACAGCATGATACCAGCCTGGCCCAGGTTAAATTTCTTATGTTATACGTTTTAGCCCATTTTAAGGAAACCGCTAGAAGCTGAATTAAGCTTGGAGAGACCGGAAATCATTAATTCTCACACACAACCACTTTCTGGGTACCCTGTCATACCTTGGGTCTGGTATTATGTCGACACTACCACTCTATGGGCACCCTGTCATACCTTCGGTCTAGTATTATGTCGACAATGGGATGGTAGGGAGATAAGAAAATATCCTAAAACCATCCGATTGAAGAGGCTACACTGAAATATCAAACTAATACAATGGGTAGTTTGCGAAATAATAACAGAAAATCAAACTTAAAACACAATTGTACATAGTAGGATAATTTTGTGCTTTTTTTAGTCGATATTAAACTATTGAAATTAGAAGTCAACAAATATCTCTAGGTCTAACAGAGTTTTTATGCAACTAAACTAAGCACTCAATGTATAAACATAAGTTTTTTTCAACTTTTTTATGCTTTATACAAAAACCTTTATACAACATTATGATTTTAAAAATCAGGGTTAAGTAAATTTTTGGCAGATATTGTTAATAAATCCCTTAAATCCTATTGTATACAGTAATGAGGATTTTTGTCTGAAGCTGAAGATCTCACTAGATAATGTGTCAATTGCGTTCTATATTTTAGGTAAGCTTCACATTGATCCTATGGTGGTTTATGCTATTTTATTTAAGCCTTGGGTTGGTTTGAAGCTCTTTTTCTGGCTCCATACCCCTACCATTACAGAGCCTCTAGATGCTAGGGGCGTGTAGTCACTAGTTATTTTATAAAGAATAATTACTCATCCATTGTCAAATCCCTGAATACCTGAAAAAAAAATGAAAACAATGACTTTACTTACTTGAATGTTTGGGCTTTTTTCAGGAATCAATGGAAAGGTTGATGCGATATAAAACTGTTAATTATTAACCAATAAATTATAAAAAATGGATGGAAAATTATTCTTTTATTTGAAGAAAGGATATAAATTATACATGGATATAATGAAAGGTGAAAAATTGGCGTCAATTTAGTTTGCTTACATTGACATAACTTATTGGTCATTTAATTCATCCAGTAGGAGGGGAGTGGATTTTTATTTTAGTTTTACTTTATTCAATTGCATGATTATCTGGTGTAGGATCCAAGTGATAATAAATCCATTATCAAAAGCTTAATGAAAGCTTAATTATTTAGCTTCAAAATCGAATATTTGATATTTTTCTATTCATTTAAACCCTGGTTTTAGGCTATTTTTTTTTCTTTTCAATGTTTACCTTCTGTAATATCTCTATTTTTTGTCTTGCCTTCCTTCCTTTAGTTTAATCAGAAGCTTTAGTGTACACTGTTAAAAATATTTTTTTTTTTAGCATCAGATGATACTCTATATTCTTCACATTAATGTATAGTATCAATCCGTACGTAGTAGGAAAAAAACCTCATTACGATACAAGGAAGTTTTCAATGCTGTATTAAGTATTAGGTAATGTTCTGTGAAGTAACACGTAGTACTAAATAATGTATTTGTCTGTATAGTATTGTCTAATACGCTCTTGGGAATATAATTCAATACGGTAGAAGTAATTTTTCATTGCCCTCCTTCGCAATTGTTGTTACCCTCTATCATAATTTTTGATACTTTGTAGGGAATGAAACTGTTTTACTTTGTATGAAAGATCAGTTTATAATATATGATTATTATATGTACATATACATTTTGTTATATCAACAAACATACCAAGCAGAGCCATAAAACATTAATTTAAATGTAAATTTAGTAAAAAAATTACTTTAAAGATGTTTAGGACTAAACATTATCCTTAAAAATAAAAACTATGGTCAGTCATAATTACAAAAAACAAAACTATAAATCTGAGCATAAATAGTAACATTTCATCTTTGTCTAAAACGACCAAGCATTGAAACACTTCCATGAGAGGTGTGCACGAATGTTGCCTGTTTCAATTATTCTTTACAGTACAGATTCGTACCCTAGAACGAATGAATATTTACTATATTAATAAACCATTCTCTTGCGTATTGTCTGATACGCTACAGCGTATGAAATAGTACTAAATCAAGAAACATTTCTACAGCGTATTTTCCGATACCCTACAACGTATAAAATATTACTATTTTTATAAACTTTTCTACAGCGTATTCTATAGTACCCTAGAGCGAATCAATCGATACTAAAAAAATGTATGGGTTCTGTATAGTAATAATTATTGTGTTATATAGTATTACATAGTGTTATATATTAATTATATAGTTGTAGGGTACTTACGGGTCCAATACTCTCCAGAGTATCAATTGATACTAAATAAAAAAATTATTTTTAACAGTGTAACATAGGGAGAGAGGGGACATTGGGCTGCTTATAACACTAGTCCCCAAGGTTTTATGATAAAGTTTTCCAATTCGTTTATTGAATTTTAATTGGTTGAGTGTCTAAGCGTTTCAACACTAATTGTAATCTACAGAAGGGTTAATATTGTGTATCATCATTGGGGATGCACATCAATTTATCGTCAATGTCTTATCCCTTTAAATCCATAAGTGTAGCCACATCTAGTTGTTTGGTGGTCTTCGAACATCCCCTTTGAAATTTTCAATATTTATAAGAAATTTTATTCCTAGCACCTAGCCGAAGGATCTAGCCCTGCGTGCCCAATCCCTAGAGACTTATGTTGCTTTTCCTCAAAAGCCTCAGGCACTGAACCCCTCTCCCTTTATTTAATTAATTGAAAATAACAGGGGAGTATTTTTTCCCTTTGTCAAACTCCTACAAGTGGAGACTTTATGCTGCTACCTAGTACCAAATAAAACCTAACCTAACCTCACCTGAAGTAATAAAAAAACAAACGAAAAATTTCCCACCTCCTTTATTTTCAATTTCTTTCAAATTAATGGGGAAAGAATCTTTGAGGGAAACCGCCAAACTAATTTATAGCCCCAATTACAATTGTTTACATATCAGCATGTCGTATCTTTGGATGTAATCATTCTCGTTTCTTGGAATATTTTTCTCAGAAAATATTTTTAATTTCCGCTTATTTTTCCCACTTATAGAACTAACGAGTATATTTCATCAGGGAGGGGGGGACAATGAGCTGTTTATTACACTAGTCCCCAATTTTTTATAATAATGTTTTCTTAGTTGTTGGCTCGACAACTTGGGGGACCTTGATGGATTTTGATTGGTTGTTTTATTAGGTTGGGTGTCCAAACGTTTCAAGCACTAATTGTATCTATAAATGGGGTAATTTTGTAAATCATCATTGAGGATGTACATTGGCCATTGTCTTATCCCTTTAGATCCCGGATATTTTAAACTTCTGGTTTAGTTATATTATATACACCTAAGAATTATCAAATAATAGATTTATTATCATAGATGGGCTGTCAATAATCCGTCAAACTTAAAAAGGAATTTTTAGCAGAAAATATTTTTGTTTATACATATATTATTCCAATAGAATGAGAGCTAGAATTTTTCGACGATATAAATTCCCGAAAGCTAGATTTATCATAAGAAAGTGAACTGTTTATAGCTGATATAAGGATAGAAAAATAAGTACATATTGTAATTCTTCTTCTTCTTGTAGCCTCGCCTCCTCAGTTGGTATCATCATCAATTTCATCACGGGTAGCCAGATTTAGGAATCTGGCACACTCCAGAGGTCTCAGTCAAAGGTCACGTGGGGTGAGGGTGGTAGGATTGGCTGGACAGTTGAACAGGTGGTTCGTAGTATGTCCTGGTTGTTGACAGAGAGGACATATGTCAGGAACAGGATCTCTTTTGCTGATTCTGGATTTATAACTGTAAAGCATAATGCTATATCCAGATCTTAACTGGGCAAGAGTGGATCTGGTGGCTCTGGGAAGGTCCTTTTCAGAGTCACAGATCTTGGGGGGTGGAGCACCTAGGACTTTATTGTGCTCAAGAGTAACAATCTGGTCACGTACAGAGTCGGTGTGAATGGCCTTTAGTCTCTGCTTGTAAATCTCAGAGGGAAGGTCAGGGTAGGACATTTGCTGGATTTCCCGACCAAACTTGGACACCAGGGTTTCATTCATCTGGCGTCCAGGGGGGGGAGGGGGCTGGTTCCAGTCAACTCTGTTTGGGTGATTCGGCAGCTGTGTTGATAGCAGGAACTGCTTGCAAGGCATTTCACAATGTTCTTTAACCCTCATGATCTTGGTCTCCTGGTGGAGGTGATCAGGTTTCGACATTATGTTACAAAAAAGGAGTCCTCTGGTGTTGATGTTGATGATGATGATACATTTTGGGAGGTTTGGAGATTGTACGTGTTTGCTCTTGGCTTCCCCGCAGCTGCTGATGTTGTTGCTGTTGCAGTAGAAGGTGGATCCGCGACGTAGACACGGCAAACATAGGATCCTACATATTGTAATCACTAATATGGTCGGATTATTCCTACACTATTGGTCCAATTTTCTAATTATAGACCAATATTTCCAATATTAGACCATACTTACTTTTGGCAATGATTATGGAATGAGTACGCTTTCTGAATTGTACCCAATTGTTACAGGAATAATTTCCTCAAGTTTGAAATAGATAGGACAATTTTAGGGTATAGTCCTTTCCACGACATCCCTCCATAAGGAGCGATTCTTCGTATTTTTAAAATGGCTTTTTATAGGTTATTTTAGGTTAGGTTAGGTTATATTGTGTTAGGTGATTGCCCCACAGGGTTAGGTAATTGGCCCCGCAGGGTTAGAGCCCCCCGCAGGGGCTAGAAATAGGAGAAAAGCTACTGTGAAAAATACGAAGAATCGCTCCTTATGGAGGGATGTCGTGGAAAGGACTATAACCCAATTTTAACATGCCTTAACTCATAATAAGAGCTAAACGTTACTGACGGACTTACCCTAAATTAAAAAAAGATAGACTTGGTTTTTATTCTTAACTAACTCTAATAAGAAACCTCAAAATTAATTTTTCCCAGGCATAAGGCCCCCAAATAAAATTGATACATAAGGAATCTACAGAAAAGTTTACACTTGTAAATTGTAAGACATATGTCAATCAAGTTCCTTTGAATCTTATTTTTCAGTAGAGCGGCTACTCTATAATTTCCTTTATCAGTCAGTCTGCCTGTCCAGAACACTAAGGGGGAAATCTGATTTACTTGGTTGCTATTAAAGATAAACTGCCGATTTTTTGTGATGATAATCCTTTCTGAAGAGAATCGAATATAAAACTTACTTGGTGTGTCAGTCTGTCTGTAATGCTGTACACAATATGGATTTATATAAGGAAAAAGGTGACCAATGATCATAAAATGTATGATATTCTTCCGTCCGTTGGTGTATCTGTAATGCTCAGGAAGGAACTTTTGGATAAGATTCTAAAACAAACTGAAATATGCTCATAACATTACTTTGTCTGTCTGTATGTATGTATTTCAAGGTGAGTATTTATTCATTTTACAAGATTTTTAACAACGAAAATTGTAAAATATTTTTTTAAACATTCGTTGACTGCAAAAACTTCAGATAATTTTATTAGATCTCGATTGGTTGGTTTTAACTAACAGTTCGCAAATCTTCCTTTAATGATTTAAATCTACAGAAGGGGTAATTTTGTTTATCATCATTGTCCCATCCCTTAAGATCCCAGGCTGAAAGTTGTATATTTTAGTAAATTATACATATAGCCACCCCTCCCAGAAACCACGAAATAATATATACTTGTGAAACTTTGGGTTTACATTATAATAATAATAATAATAGCTAAGGGGTCTGCAGCCGCATATTTACAGCCGTTTGGCTGCTTTAAAAAATATTGTAGGGCGGATGTTAGTTTTCATCAAAGTGCCGAGTCGAGCCCAGAAATTTATTCCCCCTTATATGAAAATAAGAGAGGGGTATCTTTCGTTTTTATTTAGGTTAAATTATTTTGGGTACTGGATAGCCCCGCTGGTGTCATTGTATAGGCCCTGCAGGGTTTGAATTCCCCGCAGGTATAAGAGAGAAAAAAAACCTCCTACTTACTTTACTTTTATTTTCAAAATAAAGTGGGGGGATGTTTAGTGCCCGATTTGCACTTTGAGTGAAAGCACATTACGGGTATTCATGCCATATTAGACAGACATTCTACTATTTTAAATGTTATAAGATATATATATTTCCTAGCAGCCCCGTCGGTGGCTGACACGTGGTTGCCGAGCCTCTTACATAAGCCTAACCTGTAAAATCACATGTGAATATGAAACTATTTTGTCCATACGTAGCGCAGCAATAATTGCATGACGGTTCAGCTATAATACATATCTTATCCTTATGTAAAAGTAGCAGGATCTCTATCTGGTTGTTTAGAAGAATCTCTCTAACCGCTGAACCGATATGGTTCTGCTTTACTGTGTAGCTTCCCATAGGCAATGGAAAGTTTTATAACTATTTTTGGGGGAGTTTTTGTGTGTTGTATTGGTATGTAGAATAAAAAAACCTATAATTTTTTTAGTATACCCTAGGAGTAAGGGTTTCCTCACATATTCCATTTTATCTATGTAATTTTAAGGAAGCGTCAAACCGACGGACAGGCATACATTCACAGAGTTGCTGCGCATATATTATCATGGTATATTTAATTAATACGAATTTGGTTTTCCTATATTACATTATGTTTACCATACATTCAAAAATTGGCAGTCATTACCCCCAAAACTTTAAGAAGCGCAGCTACTTTAGGATTAGGGTCTGTCTGTCTGTTCTTGTATTTTGATGAAAATTGTAATAATAAGAAATAAGAAATTTTAGAGATATTATCTAACACACAGACACACCATCAGACACCTATATACTTGAAGGATCTTAAGGGATAAGACATTGGACGAGGAATTAATGTACAACCCAACATAATGATGATAAACATATTTACCCGCAATGTAGATTAAATCTAACAACTTTAATTATAATGAATGAAAGAGCGAGTTTGTAAAACTTTGGGGACCAATATAATATACAGTCCAATGTCCCTTCCCTTCCAGATATACTCTAATATATAGAACATAACGGTACCTTTTCTAACTAAATAAAAATGTGACAATAAAAAGAATGTAATTCTATTTAAATTCAATTAGTTGGCACTAATTTACTTTATAGAGGTCTTCCTGTCCCTCTCTTCCTTATGTTTTTAAAGCAGCAAAGCTTTTCTACATATAGGCTCGAAGGTCCTTTTGTCCTCTGTATCTTATAGCCCCTATGTTAGAATTGTTTTAGGGATTTTAAATTTGGCATGATGATTCCTGTAACAGTTACGTGGCAACTCTATAATCATTACAAAATTGTCCGTAGGTCTATTATTGTACATCCTTTTAGCATTGATCATACTAAAATCTTGATCTTATGATTCCTAGGACAATCATAATATCAAAAGCGAAGCAACTATATAATCAATTCTTACATAGAATGCAAACAGTTGTTTGTCAGCCGATTGATCTCCGCTTTTATGTACGTTAATATCCTTTTTATTTAAAATATACTGTAGTTATTTTTTTTTCTTACATTTCTATAGCTACTTATAAGTCTTACTGCTCTATGAAGCTTCTTTAAAAAAACACATTATAACTTAACCTTACAAACGAAAAACTAACCCCCTTCTTATTTTCAAGTTATTTCAAAATATAAAGAAGGGGGGGGGGTGTATTGTGTTCAACAATGCACAAGGAGGGAAACATAATACTGATGCTTCCAGGAAAGTCTATCTAAGCAGTTCTGCCATCAACGAAATCTTAAAACAAAATAAAATTATTACCACCGTTTTTGAGGTCTTAAAAAAACTAAAATTTTCTTATAATGTGATTTCTTTCAATGCTTTAATCAGCGTAAACAGGGTTCTTAGGGAATAAGACAATGGACGATAAATTGATATACATCTCAAGGCATTATAAACGAAATTATCCCCTTTGTAGATTTAAATTATAGGTTGAAAAGTTATCGGGCCAACGAATTAGGTAACGGGTTTATAAGTATAATTTACTGAAAATTGTTCCCTCTCTCCCTGACTTTAAACGAACGGCTTAAATCTCATTTTAATTCAAACAAATAACCCAATCCCCCCCGATCACACCCCTTTCTTCTTCTACTATTACAATAACTCATTTTAACCCCCCTCCCCCTCTCCCACAAACAACCCACCCAAAAAAAAGGAGAAATTTTTGTCCATTAATAATTTGTAAGTTAATCATGACTAATTCTTATAATTCTAGATAAATTGATATAAATCCACTGTATATCCTTTCCATATAGTCTGCACTGCAGTGTTCATTCATTAAAGCTAAAGTTTGGATAGCTATATTTCTCAACAAGAAACAATATATCTCATTCGTTGGCTTATAATGTTTTATTGAATATTGATTGAGTTATTCAAAGCTTAAATGGCCAAAATTAATCAAAATTAATCAAAATTAATTTTATTCTGCAGGAGGGGTAATCTTTTGTACTTTAATCTATAATTCATAATACATTGTCTTATCCCTCTAAATCCTTGAGAAAAAAGCCAATTTGTTTTTTAAGAATTAAAAAATCCTAGAAATCAAAAATGTTTTTTTTTGTGATTTATTGATTACACCTGATGTTAGCATTGATATAATATTGCTATTTATTTATATCATTGCTTCGCTACTCATGGACATTTTTTCTGTTGTTTTGTCTATACGACTATTTCCTGTGTAGTTTATTATTTTTTATATAAATTATTTTATTGTATTTCTATGGGAAAAGTTTATTGGGGTATTGTCTTGGCTAGGTTACTGCGTTTGTACAGTTAAAAAATGTACTTTATAAAAAAAATGGAAATATAACAAGGATGACAACATCAATAAAAACAGCAATGCACAAAGTAAACAGGGTGCATAACAGACTGACAGACGCATAGGCGTCCAAGGGGGTGGGGGGGTAATGGGGCGATTACCCCCCCATTTTAAATTTACCCCCCCCAAAATAGAAAATCTCTAACAAAAAAAAATTTTGCCCGCTTCGCGCGCATTTTTATACTAAATTTTTGATAAAATTGGGGGGTAAACAAATTTTACCCCTGCCAAAAGATTTCAGGGGGGGGTAACAAATTTTACCTCTGCCAAAAGATTTCAGGGGGGTAATTACCCCCCCCCCAAGCAAATTTTAACCCCGGGTTAAAAATTTTGGGGGGGGGTAAAAAAAATTTGCGGCGCGCTTCGCGCGCCATTTTACCCCCCCCTTAAAAAAATTTTACCCCCCCCAAAATAAAAAGCTTGGACGCCCCTGGTTATAGTAAGTAATTATGTTTATGTTCATAATTTTAAAATGCAGTTTGTGCCAAACTAATCAGGATTTAAGGTTTTAAACCATCAAATGAGAAATAGTATTTTTTAAAACATTAAAAATAAGGGTGGGGGGTTACCTCATTTTCCCTACAATATGTAGAGTTATGAAATGTAGAATTTAACTCATAATAATGAAGAAAACCATATCATTATTCATTGTCTTATAATTGTGTTAATTTTGTTATGGATAGTTTTTTTTTTTTTTTTTTTTTTCACCCGCGACCGTGGCTCAACACGTAGCGCATCCGCTCGTCATCGGGAAGGTGTTAGGTTCGAATCTCGGTCCGACACCGCGTCATAACTAAAGACGTTAAAAATGGTTCCCACTGCTACTATGTCAGATGCGCGACGTAAATAGTTAGAGTGGGGGGAATGCCTTGGCCCAAAACAGGCGCAACTCGTTACCATGCACAGTTAGGACTTCTCAGACAAAGGTCGTGCATCACAGAGAGTTGGTTGTCTGTAATGTACTGTACCACGGGTATGAGGTGAAGGACCAAGAGTCTGGCCTTGAGTTGACAAGTTGACTGTTCAGTCCAGGTGCAACTCACCCATACGACATTAGCACATATGGATAGTTTTTGCTGTACAAATTTAGAAATTAAGAACAGGAGTTTTACCAGATGGAATTCCTAATATTTTTCACCTGTTTGGCCGCGTACAATTGATTTTGATTTATGATCTTTTATTAAGAGGATTTAAAATAATATTTTGATCAAATAAAAATATCCTTTTTATTAGCTGGTGGCTACGCCCTTTCCTTTAAGAGGTTTGTTCCAAGGATTTTCGGGAAAATATTTCTTTGGGGTATTTTTTTGGTCTGGAAATAGCCTAAAACCTGCCCTTAACAAAAGTTAATATTTTCATTTAAAAAAGCTTAAAGGTAACTTTTTATTTATCATATAATGTATACATGAAAATTAATTAAATTACTATTTTAATACTAACGGCTTTGAATAAAGGTGTAGTTATGATAAATGTGACGCTTCCCTAAAAGTGATAATTTTGAATTATACCAAAATCCATTTTATTCTATAATAAAGGATTTATGTTTGAATTAGTCATTTGTTAATCTTTATAGGCTTGCTTTTAAAAGATTATGTTGGATTTTTACTTTTAAAATTTTGATATATGTGAGTTAAAATTTTTTGTATTATGAACTCTAATTATCAAATTTTATTACTTTAATTTTTTATTACTATTAATACTTCATTGTTAATATTAATTAGATTTAAATAACAGTTATCAAAGCAGTTATAAGTGTTTCAAGAAATTAATTAATATTTTTTCAATACCTATTATATCTAAAATCATTAAACAAACTTAAGCTTTATATGGTTTCTATAGTTATTTACTAATGTTATATGACAGAACAATTGCAAGATATATAGGACAGAAATCTTAATGTTAAATAATGGAAGAAAAAGCTAAGGAAACTGCCATTACTTTGTTCAAATGTTATAATGAGGTTAAAATCAACAAAAGATTTAGGTTCAATGATTAGAAATGGATAAAATAAATTAATTGTTAAAATTATTTTTTGTATCTCTATAAGCATTTTATTTATTTACTAAGTTTTGGAAAGGATTGTTTTTTTCTTTTTAATCTTCTAGGGGCTTCTCTCCAAAAAGAGGGGACTTGTAATGGGAGCTAGGAATTTTTTTAACAGAGCCAGGGGAAAGGGAATGTGATTCTGACAAACAATTCTAAAGCAAAATTTCCCACAATCCCCTTCTCTTTTTTCTCATCTTCTTACCTACTCCCTTTCAGTTATGTAAAGAAAAAAAACATGTTTACTCCAAGAAAATATTAAATTTTGTGGCATTTTCAATTGGAATTAATTGGCTGAATAGCAGCCCCTGATTAAAGCTAAACATTTTTTAAAACTGATAAACCCTACTAGAAAGAAAGATAGATAAACAACAATAGTTTTAACATGATTATGATTCCAATTCTTGTATGTCCTTTATCTATTTTTGTACAATTTATTTAATGGTTGTTGTTTACAAATGCGCATTATGTATTTCATATTGGGTATGAGTGCCAAGAAGCATACAATATCAGGTTTGCTTTGACTTTTTAAATGTAAATTTACTAATATGTTAGTAATAAATCTAATTGTGACTACTAATTTATTCAAGTTTTTTAGATGGGCTAAGATTTATAGAGAAGCTTTATTTCGACCTGTCAACATTATAATTTACACAAGAAAGTTTCCAAGAATCCATTATTAATTGTTAAATGTTTGCTTTAAAGCACTTCAACCTAAATTGCTGCAAAGTCATATATCAAATAGACTTTTAATAAAAAGGTTATATATGTATAAATTGAAACTTTTAAGCAATTAAAGGAAATGGTAAGCTATGATTATTGAATGCCTAAAATACTCAAAATGTAATGCTAAATTTTAAAAAAAATACAGTATTACCCTCGAAAAAGTATTTTTTAGCATCTGCAGCCCATATTTCTCAATAAAATATTAAAAGATGCATATGTACTTGTTCTCTTTAAATTTTCACATCAGAGGATATCAAATTATTTTTTTACATTAATCAACAGCCAAGATTTTTAAAACCAAAGTTTGGAAAAAGTGCTTGAGAAACTGGATATTGCTAAATATTTCTTAGTTTTTTATTAGTATATTACTTTTTTTCAACCAATTAAAAAACAAAAAAGAAAGAAGAGCAAGTTTACAATTGATACATTTATTATTGCATTAAATTATATTATCCCCTACTTCTTAATATGACCTGGAATAAACCCCTCCCCAATTTATGCTTACAAACACGGAATTTCACTTTAAAAAAGCATTTTTTTTGAAAAGTTACCTTTTTCCTCAGCCACTTTTTCAAAACTTTAGCTCAAAAAATCTCAGCTGTTAATTGATGTAAAACAAATATTTTTATATCTACTTATGTGGAAATCTATAGAGAACAAGCATATATATATTTTTTAATAATTCATTGGGAAATATGGGCTGCAGATGCTTAAAAATACTTTTTCAAGGGTCAATCTGTATTACTTAAATGAGTAGAAAACAAGTTTAACATCTGATCCACTAGGAAAGTAACTTTTGGCCTTTTAAAAAAAATTACTTTTAGAAATATTTTTTTTACTTATTAATTCCACTGTAGTAGTGGAGAGCAATGCAAACATTTTGTGGGAAAGCCAATATTGCTCTGACTTGGAAAACACTAACTAACTAGTTCATGTGTGAAAGGCTTTTAGTTTAGACATGTTTAATTGTTTGAATCTACTGCAGTTCACGGTAAATATTGCTGTACTTCCAAAAATCTATGAATTTTAAAGGCTGCTAGCTGCCAAATGGCTGAACATACAGATCATACCCGCACACCATTTTAAGCGGCAAAAGTAGGCCTACAAATAATCTGTAAAAGTCAAGATCCAATTATGCACAAGGAAAGTTTCTCTGAAGAATAAACGCGTAAAATAGGTCTTTTTCGCGCATTTCCCTGCACTGCAAGATAATTATGCATTATTGATTTATGACTATTCCAGATTATTTGTAGACCTTCTTATGCCGCTTAAGACAGTGTGCGGGCATGATCTATATGGTTAGCCGTTTGGTAACTAGCAGCCTTTAAAATTCATAGATTTTGGAAATATTGCTTATCAGCAATATTTTAACATGAACTGCAGTAGATCCAATTGTTTTTAAAAATAAATTATGATATTTTCATCCACACATAAGATATTGCAGTAAAGTTAATGAATCAATATTTCAAACTAAAAAATTAGCTTTTGTTGTTAACATTGATCATATATATATATGTTAACAGACAAAAAAATAATTGATTGATGTCATTATTTCCTTTTTGAAATTTTAGTTTTCACTAATATTTTTGTAAAGTTAAAATGGCAATAATAGCAAAGGCTATAAAAAAGCTTCTTGCTTTATACAATTTTCTTGGATTGTACAGTCCATGTGGAGCTGTTATCTACCCTATTTTGATGATTCTATGTTCTTATTCAGTTATTTTTTATGATTACATATTTAAAATGAACAGAGATCTAAGTAAGAAAAACATTTAATCTTAATTTAATTTGTTAATGAATAATAATATATATAAAATATATTTTTATATCTAAGGTGCAGTGGATATTATAAGTCTAATCAACAGTTCAATATTTTTCTTCAAGTCTGTAATTAGTCCAACATTGGAAAGAAACATATACACAAAATTTGTAAGGGTGCATAATCAACACTTTGAAACTAAACCTTCATACTTTATTCTGATGATCATGGCAATAATTTCCCTCCTAACAGCCAATATCATTGGAACAGGAATATTTCATCAGAAATTTCAAATTGGATCAATATTACCTATCTTTGGGGCTTTAATTGGATTTATACTGATAACCTCACAATTGCTTGTATTAGCTGTATCATGTGAAATAGTAAATCACCTATGTGAGAAGCAAGATCAATCATCATTGTCTAAATTTCAAGTTTTGGAAATAGTTGATTGTTTTAAGGACTTAAGTACAGTTGCTAAACCTTACATATTTCTAAATTTTTCTTTATTAGTTTGTAATCTTATTGTCAATCTTTATATGTGTGTTCTGTTTATTACTGGATGTTCACCTGCTTTGGTAAGATAGAATTAGATATATAATGTATAAAGAATTTTAAATTTATTTTATTTCAGGCAGGGAATTTGATTTTTATCTTTCCAATATATATTGGCAGTGCCTTAGTAATGCTTAGTTTTATAGGTAGGTATTATTCATTCTTACTTTTTACACAAATTCTTAATAAATTATTGAAATCTTACTTAGGTTTAACTCTTGATCATTGTTGGGACACTTATGCAGAAATGGCAAATTCAATAAGGTGAGCTAACTTATTTTATAGATCTGTATTAGTTTTTGAAATTCTTTCTGTACTAATACTATTTTATCTAGAAGAAAAGCAATTCACTACAAGAATGATGACATAATATCCATGATTTTTGTTATCCAAGAAATTGAGACATCACCAAAGTTTTCTGCTATTGGATTCTATACAGTAGATAGATCAACACTTACAGCTACTCTTGGAACTATCATTTCATATTTTATAATTTTGTTTCAAACTATTAATTGTGGAGAATAATATTATTTTATTGATAAGTGTTATTAATCACAGAAATGTGTATTTCAGACAAAATGTCAATGC
The DNA here is from genome assembly GCF_053477335.1 of Acartia tonsa. Taxonomy (NCBI): domain Eukaryota; kingdom Metazoa; phylum Arthropoda; class Copepoda; order Calanoida; family Acartiidae; genus Acartia; species Acartia tonsa. The sequence continues at coordinate 51,483,981 of NC_137261.1, forward strand.
AAAGAAAAGTAATTATAAAATTTCTTTCTATCCTAGAGTTTCTTGGATATTATAACAGATTTGGAGCTGTATTATATCCAGTTTTTATGTTTGCTCTGACATCAGCACCATCAATCTATTTAATGATTGGACAGAAAAATAGCCCAGGTAATAAGAACTCTGCACACAATTAACCCAAACATTTGAAATTATATTTGTTTAGGATACAATACTGCAGTTAGTCATAGTCATACTGATATTGTAAACTATATCACAATGATTCTTTCTTTTTTCAAGTCTTTGATTTCTCCATCTGTAGAAGCAAGTATTTACAGGAAATTCGTAAAGCCAAAAATTGGAGATTTTAACACAAACCTATCTTATCTTGTAGTGATACTTTCTACAGTCATATTGGTAACAATCCCTGCAGTTTTGAGTACTGGAACACTAGAAAAAACTGTATTGTTGCCCTATAAATTGTTAGGATTGCTAGGTGCAATTGTAGGTTTGATTGTAGTTCTTTCATCATTTGTTATTTCTGGAGTTGCATGTGAGATAGTAAAATCTATGAGTTTAGATCAGCAAGAATCTAGAGTTTCAGTAGAACACATGGTGATGTTGGTAGATACATACAAGAGTTTGACTAAAGTCATGCAGCCATATATATTTCTGCATTACTCTACAAATGTGTGTGCTCTAACTGTTAATTTATACATGATTGTGTTAAATATGTCTGGATGTGATCATTTTGTAAGTAACAAATTCATACATATATATTTCAATATATTTAATATTAATATTAACTAATGATGACCAAATAACAAAAATGAAAATATATAAGAGTAATTTTGAAACTTTAATTGTACTAAATTGTATGATAATAATTCTTTATATGTATTTTAAATCATCCAGTATATGATTATATCATACCATAAAATTTAGAAGCTTGAACAGTATTATACGGCATCCCAAAATTTAATTGCACTTGTTTGGCAAGGCTTATTACCTCAATTCTAAATATTCATATCAAAGTATTTATAGTGTATTGTACTTTTAATATATATCATTCTAGGGATTAGTGAGTGAACATTGGATTCTAGCTGTAACTCTGTCAATTTCAATTACTTCATTAACATATTATGGTAAAAGTACCAAAAATGAGAAAGTATTGCCTTCTTTTACTTATTAACAATGATTTGATTATAGGTTTTATATTTGACAAATGTTATGGACTCTACCAAGAAACAACTTTTAAATTACGGTAATTTTGACAGTAGGAAATTATGATTAACTTTAAAGAACAATTTTTATCAAAATTTTATCTTTGACTTATTATCTTAGAAGGGAAATCATGTATTTCTCAGATGACAAAAAATCTAAAATGCTAGAGCTTATAATTCAAGATATAGAAGCATCACCTCAATTTTCAGCACTTGGATTCTATGCAGTTGATAAGACAACTTTGACAGCAACACTTGGAACTGTACTCTCATATTTTATTATATTGTTGCAAACAATAACTTGTACCAAATAATATATCTCAGCAAGAGAAATGTAATTGAATAGTTTTTTAATCTTTTCATTTTAAAAATGAATATTTCAGAAATATTATTCTTAAAATGTATACTGAAAACCCAACTTGTATGGCAAACATGTTCATATTTGCAGAAAAACTTGGTTTTTTCACCAAAATTGGGGTTATATTGTACCCTTTGCTGAGTATAATCCAGTCAGTTCCCTTGTGGGTTACAATACACAATTTAATGACATTAATGGTACAAGGTAAAAATATACATATTAATTAATTCATTTTCTACCTAAATTATTTTATTAATATATTAATTATTTAAAAAGATAAATGAAAATAAATTGAATGTTTAGGCAATATTTCTGTAGATTCACTATTCATTTGGATTTGTGCAAGAGCTCTAGATTTTGTAATCATACTCATTACTCCTATGCTCATCCTAAGAATCTTCAAATTCATCAAACAAATACCATCAGAATCAATTTCAAATCCTACCTATCCAGCTATTCTATCCATCACTTTATTAGTTGAATTTGTTAGTAATTTTTGACATATGGCCCACTAAAATATAACAATCCTGGTTATATTATTTCTTTCTTTGTAGTTGGATATATTGCTAATATCATACCAACAATAGTTTCCTTGTTGGTTCTAGGTGTTCCATGCAGATATCTGTCAAAGAGTATCAAGTATGCTATAAGAGAAGATCAAAAGTTAATTGACGTTGTAACTTTATTCAAACAATTTCAAAATATTTCATCATCATACATATTCCTAGTCTTCACTGGATATACTTGCAGACTTACTTTAAGTAGTTACACACTTGCATACAACATGTCGTGCAATGCTTTTAATATGGTATGTATATTATATTATGGTTATTATGTTGATTTTCATCTGTTAATAATCTACATTTGTTGCAGATAAACTACCTGATATTAGGGTTTGAGGTTCTATCATCAATCTTTATCATCACCTATACAGGAAAAGCCAATCAGATGTAATCAATTTATGCTCAGAATTGTATTCTTTTCATGGAATTTTATTGTCAAGCATATTGCGATTTAAGATTTTTAACTGATTGGTAGACATTAAAGGTTTTGTTTTAGACAACTGCTTTGGAGCTTTTCAAGATACAATTTCTCAACTAAGGTATGTTTGAAAAATTAAACAAGTTATATTTTATATTTCAATTACATTTTCCTTTTTTAGGCTTCAACTGATGAATATTAATAATGAAACAAAGGAAAAGATGTTGAACATAGTGATTGAAGAATTAACAAGCCTACAACCCTTCACTGCCCTGGGATTCTATTCAGTAGATAGATCAACACTAACAGCTACATTAGGAACAGTATTGACTTATTTCATAATCCTTTATCAAACTGTAACCTGCACAGATCCAATCACATCACCTAATCAAGAAATACTAAATTCAACTAAAGAAGTTTAAAAGGCTATATTATTGTTGTGCAATGTGCATACAAAAGATGACAAATTCTATGTAAAAATTTTACCCTATTATATACTAAACTTCTTTAAAATTTTGTTATGATCTTTACACTATCAATCTTAGTCCTATTACTTATAATATTTATTACAAGGTTTTAGTATTGTGTTTGTGTCTATATATTTATATTTACTAAATCCAGTTTTTCAAAAGATTACATTGAATTTTTTTGCTCATCAGAATTTATATACAAGATATACATCTTACCCTAAGCTATGTATACAGATAACCAAAGTCATCTTAAAAAAAAAATATTAGATTTATGTCCTAATTTTTTTAAATATTTAGATATCAAGAATGAGAAAATTTAAAGGTATGTTAATTGATATGAGAAAATGCTAAACAAAACATAAATTAAATCTCAATAAATTAATAAGAAATTAAATCATAAACTGATGATAATTAGTTAACAAAATTTAGTAAAATAATAGTTGTGCAAAAATTATGTTTGTTATGCCTTGCATATTTTTTACTGTATAAGTTCATGCCAAGTTCATGTTTTGGATCATTTAATAAGTAATCAAATTATCTAATAAACTATTTACTTATAATTGAAAAAAATAATTAAATGGATTCAAATTTTTTTGCATTTAATAGACTTTTGAATGTATATTATTAAAAGCATTTGCTCTAAAATTGTTTAATTATAAATTTGATGTGAACATGGTTGTTCTTTTCAGGCAATTTGAATAATACTTTAAAACTGCATTGAATCTAATAATCTGAAAGCAGTGAAAGTTTGGATGGATGTTGACATAATTAGAAAATGAATTTTATTGTTATTTCAGAGTCTTAAAATGGAGAGAAAATCTAAGACCATATCAGCATATGCAATGACCATTTTCAAATCTATTGGAATATTTTCTACATGGGGAATGCTTTTGTATCCAGTTGCTATCTTTCTGCAGGTTCTGCCAGTAGGGAAACAGCTACTTACTGGAATACTACAAATGTTGGAAATTGAAAATATTGCCCATTTGATTCCAGGTATAAAGCTATAAACATATAAAAATAAAAAATAACTGAATTTCCATTTAACACATATATAAACTAAATCATCCGAATTTCAGGGTATATTGAAAAAATTATGATAGCACAAATATCAAACATATTGAAGTTAGTCTATGTAATCATTTGTCCTGCTTTGATCTACAGAATTTACAAAAGGTTCATAAATAACTACATACCCAATGGTCAAATTGCTAATCCTTCACATTACATCTTGATGATCTTGGCAGTTCTATCTCTCTACACAAGTAACTTTCTTACATATGGTCCACTTGTAGTAAAGAATGTAGGCCTCATAGAAACTTGCTTTTACATTGGGTTTGTTCTTAGTGTTGTTCCAATACTTACATCTCTTTTGATCATTGGAATACCTTGTGGATATCTTGATACTAAAGCTGATTTCATTGGTAATGGTATTGATGAAGAACAAATTGAAGATGTGATAGAAAAGTATCTTCAGTATCATGAAATTGTATCACCATACCTTTTCTTTGTTTTTACTGGATATACTCTACAGCTGATTATCAATATGCATACTTTGACTATGTCTTCTGGTTCATGTGGTACTTCATCAGAGGTGAAACAAAGAATTATTATTTAAATCTGTAAATTTATGATTTTATCAATTAAACTTCCAGGTTAATCAAATTATCATGGTTTCTCAAATTGTGGCACCAACTCTTGTCTTGATTTTTACAGGAATTTTGTTGGTCATAGATCTAATATTTTAGGATTTAAAAAATTATTTTCTTTTTTTATCTTTTAATAAAATTTATATTTTTTGAACTGTCTATACAAAAACTGATTTTAAAATAACAGTAAACTTTTGATATTTTCATGTATATGTTTTAAAAAATATGTTATATCAACAATCAATAACAGGAGTCACTTTAGACACAACTTTCAATAAAATTTCTGGACTATCTCATTTCATTAGGTAAGTATACTGTTAACATGGCTTTATTTTAAAATCTAAGTTGTAGACGTTTAAGGATACAGATTTCAAAAGATTGCCTTTAATTTACAATAATAAGAGTCACTGTAAGTCTTGGCATTTTTTCAATTTCCTTTTATGCCCAAGATGCTATGCTTTCTTGATATTTGTAGACAAGTCTATACAATGGTTACCATACCAAAATACTTACTTTAATAAACACAGAAATTTATCTCATCTAAAATTTGAGACTAAAAATAAATTACTTAGAATAAAAATATCTATATTGCAAACTCAAAGGCTACTCAAATTTATTTTTGAAGGGAAGAGATTTTTATGACAAAGGATGAAGAGAGGATCAAGAATTTAGGGTTGCTGATAGATGATATTCAAGAGTGTTCTCCTTTCTCAGCTTTAGGATTCTACACCATTGATAGGTCTACCCTTACTGCCACAATTGGGACTGTCATAACATATTTCCTCATTTTACAACAAAGTACTTCCCCCTGTAAATCTCCTGCAGAGATTATTTAATGTATTCGATTGGCTTTGTTATTAAATAATTGTTTTCTTTTTTTTCAAATATTGTAGCTCTGCCTTGTCATTTCATTAACTATACCTTGCTGTTCTTTCACTTTTTAGGCTATTTGTAACCTTTATATATTTATTTAGATCACAGGTAATTTAATTCCTTAATCATTCAATATTATTGAGAGGTTAAGAAATTAACTCATAACTTATTTATAATTTGTAATAAAACGTTTTGGATGCAAATTTAAATTCAATATAACTTTTTTATATTTTTTAAATATTTGACTAAAGTAAAAAATGACTTGTGTTTTTTTCAATGCGCACAGTTTAAAAAAAAATTTATTACTAAAAATATAGAATATATGTGGATATTCGCCACAGAGAAATATGAAAATATGACAAATTATAGTTTCCTAAAAATGCATAATGTGTATAAATATTGATATTTTATGTTTTTTTGTACAGAATGAAAGAGTTATCCTAATTTTTATTGCACTACTTAATTCAATTAGAGCAATTTTAATCCAATATACCTATAATTGCGACTACATTTTTAGAGATAATATAAATACCTTTAATAAATTTGATGTATTTTTTTACAGAGAACAAGAACATATAATTGTTTTTTTCTGTATTCCTTCCGGTTGTGTCAGAAAAAAAACAAGTACAAACAGTTTCTTAATAAAATATTTGATTTTTATGTATATTTATACAATAGACTAAAACCATTCCGGTACTTTCAGAAAGTTCCCGAAAAGGGAGAACCCAATCAGTTCTGTAGCTTAAGCTTCAGACAAAAAAAAAATCTAAACTACTCTATATAAAAGGATTACTGTCAGTAAAGTTTAAATCCAATGTCCCCTCCCTACCTGTATTTCACCTTCTAAATGGATATTTAATGTAAAGAAGACAAACAAATGAACAGGTATTTAATATGAAAGAAACCGCCAAACATCTCTCAATTATAAAGAAACCGAAAACACACAAAAACAAGGATGACAACATCCATAACAGCGAAGCTCAGACTCATTACAAACAGAATATTAATATCTAATTAAGTAAAAAATTTAATTGTACATAGAATTTGCCAAATTGTTTAAATTTATAAGGACATACTTACATTTTTTAGGATAGAAATGCTTCATTTATATTTTTATACATTGTTGTCCTAGGAATAATTATTAAAAGATCGAATGAATAGAATAACCATATCATATAATAAAAATTATGTCATAAAAGTTTTGAGAAACAACATTTTTGAATAGACCAAATATTTTTCTGATAAAGATTATAGAGTTGCTAAACCTTCTGTATTGTACCTCACTGTTACAAGAATCATGGTGCAATGTTTGTATTCGATAGGATAATTCTAACATGAATAATTTAATCATAAGTAGTATCCTTTACGGACATACCGACGTACAGACTTATCCTAATAACATATTAGCTACAAATTTAAATAAATAAGATGTATTTAATCTGATTCATAAATTGTTTTGTTTTTTAATTCATATTTAATTACACATTGTGTGTTGTCGATGTATTTAATTACAGACATGTATGTGTGTATGTCAACATTACATCACCTTAAAAAACAAATGTCGGTGTTTTTTAATTACAGCATAGTTCTTACACAAAAGTAACAAAATGTTTTTTCTGGTTCTTTGTAGCTTAAAATCTCGATAACCGCTGGACCGATATCTGATTAAAAGGGACGATAAATTGATGTACATCCCAAATGATGATAAACAAAATTACTCCTTCTTCAGGTATTAGTCAAACAGTTTTGATAATTTGTTAGTTTGAGCCAAGCAATCAGGATCTTATCAAAGTACCCAAAGTTTTTAGGCCAACAAATGAGACTTTAGTTAACTGTGTAATTAAAAATTCAGTGTTCCCTCCCTCGAAGAGAAATTGGTAAAAAAGGAGCTTTGTTATTATGTTTCATTGTAAAAACACAATTGATTTGATAGGTGTCAAAATGCAACATATTTCATATACCAACCCTTTGTCTTTAGGTTCTACCCTTTAATTATAAGTCTGATGTCTTTATTTTTTTATGAATATCGCCTTAAGATACTTTAAAATTCTATTATCTACCTATCTAACAAATTTTTTATGCATATATCCTAACATATAAAGTACTAAGGTTTTTTTGTATGTAGCTTAAGATTTCAAAAACTACTGAACTTGGGTTCTCCATTTCAGGGACGCTTTACATAGGTTCCGGGATGGTTTAGTGGGGAGGTTAGGCTAATTTCAGCCTTTCCCTACCCTTTTTAATACAGAGCCCCTTTATGCTAGGGGTGCAGTCACTAGACAATATATATATAGCTGTTAAAATCAAGTATATTTTATATTATTTACTTTTTAGTTATTTGTATGATTTTTTTTGATAGATTTAGAAATGTTATTTTTAGTTTTATGTATGTATCTATTCATTTTTATCTATATTCTATATATTTTATTCGTAGTTTAATTATAAATTGATAACTTTTGATTTCATTATCATTTTATTTACTAAAAAAATAGCTTAACATTTATAAGAAACTAGCGGATGCGCCCCTATATGTCTTATTCCATGATTTATTTATAAAACCTGTCAAAAATTATCAGAAAAGGCATATTCTTTTGAAGTGTCTGATTGGCAATGAACCCCCCCCCCCCCCCGCCTTATCTTAGAAATGAAGTGAAATTATAAGGGGGGGGGGGGAAGAGTCTTTCGTTTGTTTGTTTATAACTTTAGGTCAGGTTTCCCTTCTCTTGGTGAAGATATCTTCAACACCGATACGATTTTTGAAATGTAAGATTCCACTTTCCCCTCTCTTGGTGAAGATATCTTCAACACCGATACGATTTTTGAAATATAAGATTCCACTTTTGTCTCTCTTGTTGAAGATATCTTCACCAACAGAGGCAAAAGTGGAATCTTAAATTTCAAAAATCGTATCGGCGTTGAAGATATCTTCACCAAGAGAGGGGAAAGTGGAATCTTACATTTCAAAAATCGTATCGGTGTTGAAGATATCTTCACCAAGAGAAGGGAAAGTAGAATCTTACATTTCAAAAATCGTATCGGCGTTGAAGATATCTTCACCAAGAGAGGGGAAAGTGGAAAGGTAGATTACAGTTTTAGAGGGTCCAAACCATAATCATAGATTATATTTCTGCTTCTATAAAAATGGATTCAACTCCCTAACTGTTAGGGTCTCAGCAAGGGTTAGGCATAAAACCCTCCTCATTTTCAATTTATTTTAAAAATAAGGGGGGGGGGGGCAGCGCTAAACAGTCACTTTATGGGAAAGCACCACAAAAAAGCTTCTCTAAAAAATGAACTGGCTAAATTTAAAATTTTGAACAAATAAAATTAACTACGCTGTACAAAATTACTACTTTTAAATTCTAAACTAACATTTTTGGTTTCGTTTAAAATTTCTTAATTTTGCTAGAAAGAAAATTATTTTGAAAGATGCTACATTGTAACAAAAGTTATTTTTTAGTTATTGATCTTTCGAAAGGGAGGAGACATTAGACTGTATATTATATTATGTAATGAGCATCACAAGGACTCTGGTAGGAAATTGACAACTTATTCATACGTACTGTACTAAATCAATCATTACTTGGACTAATTTAACCAAATTAGGTTTTTTTTAGGTTTTTGATATTTCATACAACCCCCTTAAGTTATTCATTACAGTAAAATACAATTTTAAAATTTATTTACTGTGTAAATATGCATAAATATGACGTTTTTACTGACAATTATGTTGATTTTTACTCAAAGCATATATCTTGTAGACAATAAAATGATTATAACTTTCGTTCTATTTAAGATAAATTGATGAAATAAAAAGTACATTCAATTTTATTAAGCTGAAAAGTCACTTATTGATATTAAGAAATGATAAACCCCTTTGAGTGGGGGAGGGGGGGGGGGGCGTTGAGTATCGAAATAAGAAACTAATGTAAATTTCTTTTCTACGGTGGGTTTTAATGATTCATATAGCAGCCAAACTGTTTTAGGCAATACCCATTTGTCTGTCTGTCCCTCTTTCTGTCTGTCCTTTTGTCTGTCTGTCCCACCACTTGTCTGTCTATCTGTCTAACTGCCTCTCTTTTGGATTTCAATGAATCATCTAGCATAGCCTAATTGTAATTTGTTAATGCCTCAAAGACTCTCTGTTACTATTTACCTGTCCCTCTGTCTGTCTGTCTGTCCATCTGTCTGTCTGATCATTCACAGGTTCTCTATTGAATTTTATCTAATTAATTGTCTATTTTAGTAAAACTTTGATAATTCTTCTTGCCCGTCTGTCTGTCTATCTACTTAGTTTCTACCCTTGGTCTAACAGACTTATTCACTTAATTTATAAAAAATTAGATTTAACTAATAATATGGTGGTATCTTGTACCAAGAGATACACAAATAACCTTGTGTTGAAAAAAACAAATAAAAAATGATTCAATTTCTTCTATGAAGAAAAGTGTAATACATGTTCCTTTATTCTCTTTGTACATCAAAAATATGTTTCAAATTTATAATATCAGGTTATATTCCATTAATTTATTAACAACTAAATTTTTTGACACCCCACTTATGACTTTTAACAGCCCCCTTTAACTAAAATCAAGGGTGATTTTATTAGTATTTTACCAAACCTACTTTACATAAGAAATTTATTACATTTTAAAATTTTTTTTATAAAAAGATGTTTGGGATATATCTCCCTCTCAACATTAACTTTAAAAACTATTGTAAAATATATTAAAAGTTATAAACATATATCTATCAAGATCATTAAAGGAATTAACTCAAGTTTGAGGGGGGGGGGGGGGGCTTAATGCAACCATCTCGTAATCAATGCACAAATTGCACTTAGAATTCGAATTTTGTTACAAAACTTGGCATGAGTAATCCTTGGTACATCTATTTTCCCAAAATGGAACAAAAAGTTGCAAAAGTGACGGCTAACAGCTGGCAGCTCAGTCATTTAGCTGTTTTTGGGCTATATTCAGGGCAAAACTATCATTAATTGCATAGGAATCAACTTTTTGAAACATATTTTTGCTTTAAATATCCATTTTTAAAATTTCTTGTACCAGCTGCTAGAACTGGCTGAAAATGGCTGGGAGCGGCTAAGAGTATGAAGAGTATATAGGGCTTGTAACATGTCTAGGGGTAGGTTTTTATTGGTACTGAGCTCAAAAATACTACTATAATTAGTGGGGGTCCATCCATTTGGCAGCTGGGGCTGTTACACAGACTGTTAAAAACCTACCTAGAGACACGTCACAAGCCCTATCTACTCATTCTACCCTTGGCCGCTCCCAGCTGAGCTGCGGCCATTAGCAAGCTGCCAAATGAATTTTTTTGTGGTATTTTAAAAATCAATAAAATAAAATTAATGGTCTTCTTATCAATAAAGGGGGGTTTGGTGCTGGAAGGTGGGCAAAATTGATATATATTGAGCTAAAATTTTTAAACTACCTGGTCCAGTAGTTACTGCATCTAAAAGAAAAACAAAATTAAATTTTTTTTTTTAAGTTAGGTAAGAAAAACTGCAAAAATGAAATTTGACTTTGCAGATTTCTTGCTACACCTTCATATGTTATTATTGAGACTGCTCCATTTTTTTGGTAAATTTCAGGTTTATATTTACATACTAGAGTTGAAATTTTGTAAAATCTTTAAAATTGAGATCACACAAAAGAACCAAAAAAAACATTCTTTTTGCAGATTTCAAAAACTTTGAAGTGCTCGTAAGGTCACAATTATTGCATCACAGAAAAAAATATTTAGCATGGGTCATTATTTTGCTTAAATCAACCACATTTTTACTAGGGGCAAAAAAATTTTCAAAATTTTTTCATGGTGGGATGATTTAATCTACAATATATACTTTTGGCTGTTGACAGCTGTTCTCAGCCATTTTTGGCAGTTTTCAGCTGTTATGACAGCGAAATCTAGAAATTAAAAAAGTGTTTTTAGTAATATGTCCTTGTCCATGACATAAAGTTATAATGTTAATTAAGAAAAGTTTAATTCCATGGAAATATTCAATTTTTATATCCTTATAAGCCATTACCCAGCTGCCACTATTTTTGGTAGTATTTTTCAGCTCAACACCCCTTAAAACCTATCCCTAATGGATGATTCCTACGTAATTATTGCTGGATTTGCCCTGAAAATAGCCCAAAAATGGCTAAACAGCTGAGCAAACAGCCCTTAGCCATTACTTTTCCAATTTTTGTTCCATTTTGGGAAAAAAGATCTACCAAGGATTACTCATGCCAAGTTTTGTAATGAAATTCGAATTCTAGGTGCCATTTGTGCATTGATTACATGATGCTTGCCTTAACCCCCCCCCCCCCCCCCCTTAAGCTTAACTTATTGTTAAATTTGAAAAACAGACCTACTAAGGACTACACATGCCAATTTTCATAACAAAATTTGGATTAATTGATTATGGGATGGTTGCATTAACTCCCCCCCCCCCCCCCCCCCCCCTACATATGTATGAGTTTCCTCATGTCTCAATTTACTAATTAAAAGTTGTACAGTACAGTTGTACAGAATATTGCAAGATTTTTTTAGTAAAGTCTGGTAATTAATTTACCTAAAAATAGATAGCATAGAATTATCTGAATCAGTGACTTGCTTAAATACACCCTCCTTAAACACCCCCAACCCCACTTTATTTTAAGGGGTGTAAATTTATTTCCTTTATACCCCCTTGAAATTTATAGAGGGGTGTATCTGAGGGTGTAGGCTCTTGTCAAGAGGGTGGACATGATTGGACACCTAGGGAGGTGTATCCATCCCCCTTTATTTTACAAGGGTGGTGTAAACAACCCCTATACCAACCTTTTGCACGCCTTTGATCTTAACTATACTTTTAGAGAACATAAAGTTGTAAATTCAGTAACTATTCTACAAAAAATATCTTCCTAAATTGATATATGATTTTCAGGGTAATCTCCGGTGGACTAAACATTAAAATTTTATGGAAAAAAAGATATCTTTGGAACATGCATGTCTTGAAATTATCCCCCCTTTGTACTCAATACGCATTTTTAATTCTAAGTGCGTCAATTTTGCGTTTAAAGATACCCTTAGTTTAAGCATTAATTTCTCCAAAAAATGATGAAAAAAGATAAATTTTTTTTTGATAAAATGATAAAAGTATATGTAAAATGAAATAACCAGCAAAAAAAATTACAAAATTACGTTAAATAGAACGAAAATTAGAGCGTTTTGTATGCCTTATAAAATGCGTATTTCTCATGAAAATTGTAACGATTTAGTGTCTTGAGTAAAATATTTACAAACTTCCCGCTTTTATAAGTAGCTAGAGCCATTGTGAAAATATAACTTACTTGGTACGTTAGATTGTCAGTTATGCTTTTAAGGTTATATTATTACTACTGCTCAACTTAAAAACGTATTTCTTCCCGCTACGAACTCAATTAAAAATTTGACAAAATATTGAAATATGATATTCATATATGCTTATTTTTCATCTTTCTTTTATGCTATTTTTCTTTTGAAATATGATTCTTTAGCACCCGTCGTTCAGTCGTTATTTTCTTCCTTTGTCCGTTCGTCTAAACATCTGTAAGAAACCAGGGATCTAAAGGGATAAGACAATGGCTGATAAATTGATGTACATCCCCAATGATGACACACAAATTTAATGGGTAAAAACGTTTAAACACTCAGCTTAATAAACCAACCAATCAAAATTCAATAAAAGTCCCCAAATTTATTAAGCCAACGAATAAGAAAACGTTATTATAAAACTTTGAGGACTATTGTCCCCTCTCTCTCTCTAGTAAAAACAGTTACAGGAAAACGTAAATTATTCATGCACTCTGATAAGAGTGAATCTTGTGTCTGGCTAAAAACAATCAAGCACCTTTACCCCATCTCATCAACTCATACTGGATGAACGAACTAACCAATAAATTGTGTCCATGTTAGCAACCTAGATTAACGACAATTTTTTCCCTGTCATCTATTACTAGATACCAAAGTTTACGCAAGTTTAGAAGAAAAATATTTTTCGTTCATTGCCCCATCCCTATACCCTTCATACTTTACATACTTGTTGTTTAGATAAAATGAAAGGGATAATTGGTAGACAAAAATAAGAAAGTATCAGTGGCGTGCGAACCGAAGGGGGCGTTTGGGGCAATCGCCCCCCCCTAGCGACCAAAACGCCCCCCCTGCCCCCCCCAAGCGACCGCCCCCCCCCAAGCGACCGCCCCCCCCCAAGCGACCGCCCCCCCTGCCCCCCTTAAGAAAATCTACCTTATTCTAAGAAATTCTTTCTTATTCTAAGAAATTCTTCCTTATTCTAAGAAATTCTACCTTATTCTAAGAAAATCTTCCTTATTCGAACAAATTCTTCCTTATTCTAACAAATTCTTCCTTATTCTAAGAAAATCTACCTTATTCTAAGAAATTCTACCTTATTCTAAGAAATTCTACCTTATTCTAAGAAAATCTACCTTATTCTAAGAAATTCTTCCTTGTTCTAAGAAAATCTACCTTATTGTAAGAAATTCTTCCTTATTCTAAGAAAATCTACCTTATTCTCCCTAATTCTTTCTTATTCCCCCAAATTCTACCTTATTCCCCCAAATTCTTCCTTATTCTAAGAAATTCTTCCTTATTCTAAGAAAATCTACCTAATTCTCCCAAATTCTTCCTTATTCTAAGAAAATCTACCTTATTCTAAGAAATTCTTCCTTATTCTAAGAAAATCTACCTTATTCTAAGAAATTCTTCCATATTCTAAGAAAATCTACCTTATTGTAACAAATTCTTTCTTATTCTAAGAAATTCTACCTTTTTCTAAGAAATTCTTGCAATACATAGCAAATTCTTGCAATATATAGGGGTCCCAAACTCAAAAACGAATTTTCAGCGCGATCCGACCACCCGTTCTTGAAATACGGTGACCTGGTGTCCTTGGTACCGATGGTAAGATTTGGGAAATGGTTCGAATCCTTAATAAATTTGGCAGTAAAGGCCAAAAATATTTTGGCACTTAGTCAAAATTTTGAAGAAAAAATACCCAGGTGGACAAATAATTTTGATCAAAAATTGAAAAGTGTCAAAATATTTTTGGACTTTGACCAAATTTACTAAGGATTCGAACCATTTCCCAAATCTTACCATCGGTACCAAGGACACCAGGTCACAGTATCTTGAGAACGGGTGGTCGGATCGCGCTGAAAATTTGTTTTTGAGTTTGGGACCCCTATATGTTGCAAGAATTTGGGAGAATTAGTTAGATTTTCTTAGAATAAGGAAGAATTTCTTAGAATAAGGTAGATTTTCTTAGAATAAGGAAGAATTTCTTGGAATAAGGTAGATTTTCTTAGAATAAGGAAGAATTTGTTAGAATAAGGAAGAATTTCTTAGAATAAGGAAGAATTTCTTAGAATAAGGAAGAATTTCTTAGAATAAGGAAGAATTTGGGGGAATAAGGCAGATTTTCTTAGAATAAGGAAGAATTTCTCAGAATAAGGTAGATTTTCTTAGAACAAGGTAGATTTTCTTAGAACAAGTAAGATTTTCTTAGAATAAGGTAGAATTTGGGGGAATAAGAAAGAATTAGGGAGAATAAGGTAGATTTTCTTAGAACAAGGAAGAATATCTTAGAATAAGGTAGATTTTCTTAGGATAAGGAAGAATTTCTTAGAATAAGGTAGATTTTCTTAGAATAAGGTAGAATTTCTTAGAATAAGGTAGATTTTCTTAGAATAAGGAAGAATTTGGGAGAATTAGGTAGATTTTCTTAGAACAAGGAAGAATTTCTTAGAATAAGGTAGATTTTCTTAGAATAAGGAAGAATTTCTTAGAATAAGGTAGATTTTCTTAGAACAAGGAAGAATTTCTCAGAATAAGGAAGAATTTGGGAGAATAAGGAATAATTAGGGAGAATTAGGTTGATTTTCTTAGAATAAGGAAGAATTTCTTAGAATAAGGTAGATTTTCTTAGAACAAGGAAGAATTTCTTAGAATAAGGAAGAATTTGGGAGAATAATGTAGATTTTCTTAGAATAAGGAAGAATTTCTTAGAATAAGGTAGATTTTCTTAGAATAAGGTAGAATTTCTTATAACAAGGAAGAATTTGAGGGAATTAGGTAGATTTTCTTATAATAAGGAAGAATTTGGGGGAATAAGGTAGATTTTTTTGAAATTAGGAAGAAATTCTTAGAATAAGGTAAGCTATCTGAGAATAAGGGAGAATTTGTGTAATTAAGGTAGAATTTCTGAGAATAAGGAATAATTTGGTGAAATAAGGTAGATTAATTAAACATGGTTGTAATAGTGAGGAAAAGGAAGAATTTCTAAGAACTAGGAAGAATTTGTAAGATGGTGGACAGAGGTCACCTTCCTTTAGTGATAATTTGTAAGATAGTGGACAGAAATCACCTTCCTTACTGAGAATTTGTAAGAAAAAGGAAAGGAAATAGCCTTCCTATACCCAAGGAAGGGGATTTCTGTCCTTTTTAGGAATGACTTCATTTCCTTCAAATGATCCTAAACTTTTTACCAAAGAAATTTTGTACATCCCCAATGATGATACACAAAATTACCCCTTATATAGATTACAATTAGTGGATGAAACGTATGGAAACTCAACTTAATTAACCAACCAATCAATATTCCATTTAAGTCCCAAAAGATGTTGAGCTAACGAATAAGAAAATGTTTATATGAAATATTGGGGACTAGTGTAATAAATAGCCCAAAACACCTTCCCTCCTCCCTGCATATTTGAAGAAAAAAATTTGCGCTTCGCGCTCTTCCAATTGGTTTCTGCTTTTTATCACATTGTATAAAAACATTTGTAAAAATCAAATATTTAATCAAAAAGTTATTTAAATAAAAATGAAACAGCGTTGATATTTATCTAAGCCTTTTTTTCAACATTGCATTGTATGTCTGTCTAAATTAATAACTATATATGATGTCATATGATGTTCAGGATAAGTTTATCATTTTTTTGTGTACATATCCTTACAAAAAGACATGTTTTTTTATGGCAATTTTCATTAAAGAGCCTTAAAACTAACTACACTCTATATTCCTAACTTGTTAAAATATGTCACTCTTGTTGTAGTTAATTGATTTTAGTTTAAAGAGGAAATAAATATTTTTCGGTGCGCTTTGCACACTGCCCTAATAAATCCTTGAAAACACCACTTCATGAAAAATTTACATATTATTAAATTGCCATTTGAAGAGGGTAGGATATGTTGATATAACTTTTTATCTTCTCTATAATAACTATGGCTGTCAGTTTGTAATGCTAATGGGGAAATGTAATTTTCTTAACTGCAATTAAAGATAGAAGGCTAAAACTTAATGTTAAAACTCCCAACATTATGGAGTATAATTAAATATTAGAAATTTCTGGAGGTCGGACTGCTTTTTAGGACGTTTTTGGCCATTTTGTATCTTTCACAATTCCCCCATTGTTTGGTCCAATTCACAAAATTTTTGTAGCTAAGGGTATCAAAATCAAATTTCGGGTATAGTCCCTTTCGTGACATTGCCTTTTAATTTCTTCATATTTTCACAGTAGCTTTTCCCCTATTTATAGCCCCTGTGGGGCCAATTGCCTAACCCTGCGGGAAAATCACCTAACCTAACTTAACCTATAATAAACTATTAAAAGCTACTATGAAAATACGACGAAATGCCCCTTAAGAGGCGTTGCCACAAAAGAGACT
Source organism: Acartia tonsa (assembly GCF_053477335.1). NCBI lineage: Eukaryota > Metazoa > Arthropoda > Copepoda > Calanoida > Acartiidae > Acartia > Acartia tonsa. The sequence goes on from NC_137261.1 coordinate 51,501,226, forward strand.
ATACCCCAAAGTTTTCCATATTTCTAAGAGATTTTCATATCTGTAGATGAAAGGACAAGTATTTTTTTTTACAAAGTTCTTTATATCTTTGGATTTTATAGCACAATAAATTTTTTTGTGGATTATAATATCAAAAAAATAAAATATCTCGTTGTTCTGAGCATCTAGTATGTAATTTACTTTGACTGTCATCACACAACATACAAGAAAAAGGATTTGTGACTTTTTCTACCTAAAATATATTTATTTAAACTAATGCTCTTTAAATCTTCTTGTCTATATTTTTATTAATGATTTTTTGTGCACTGCTACTTATAGATGTTGTCATCCTTGTTGTCATACAATAAAGAAATATTTAAAATCAGTTCTACATATTAGGTTTATTTTTGGTAAATTATTTCCAAAATGAGTGTTTTTATCTCCCCCCCCAAAAAAATTTTTTGGGTATAGTCCTTTCCATGACATCGCTCCATATGGGGCGATGATTTTCTATAGCTCCTTCAAGGAGCTATAGCATAGCCTCTTATCATATGGAGCGATGTGATAGCCCCTTTTAAGGAGCGTTCATATCGCCTCTTATGATAAGAGGCTATGCTATAGCTCCTTCATGGCCTCTTAATAGCTCCTTTGAAGGGGCGTTAATATCGCCTCTTATGATAAGAGGCTATACTATAGCCCCATGATGGCTCCTTCATAGCCTCTCCATCGCCCCTCCATAGTCCTTTACCTCCAGTGCCCCTTCATCGCTCCTTCATCGCCCCTACATCGCTCCTTCATCTCTCCTTCTTGAAATTTATATTAAATTGTACTTTGATGGCCCCTACATCGCCCCTACATCGCCCCTACATCGCTCCTTCATCTCTAATTCTTGAATTTTATATTACATTGTACTTTGATGGCCCCTAAATCGCTCCTCCATCGCCCCTACATCGCTCATACATCGCCCCTACATCGCTCCTTCATCTCTCCTTCTTGAAATTTATATTACATTGTACTTTGATGGCCCCTACATCGCTCCTCCATCGCCCCTTCATCGCTCCTCCATCGCCCCTACATCGCTCCTTCATCTCTCCTTCTTGAAATTTATATTACATTGTACTTTGATGGCCCCTACATCGCTCCTCCATGGCCCCTTCATCGCTCCTACATCGCCCCTACATCGCTCCTTCATCTCTCCTTCTTGAAATTTATATTACATTGTACTTTGATGGCCCCTACATCGCTCCTCCATCGCCCCTTCATCGCTCCTACATCGCCCCTACATCGCTCCTTCATCTCTCCTTCTTGATATTTATATTACATTGTACTTTGATGGCCCCTACATCGCTCCTCCATCGCCCCTACATCGCTCCTCCATGGCCCCTACATCGCTCCTTCATCTCTCCTTCTTGAAATTAATATTACATTGTACTTACTTTGATGGCCCTTACATCGCTCCTCCATCGCCCCTGCATCGCTCCTCCATCGCCCCTACATCGCTCCTCCATCGCCCCTACATCGCTCCTCCATGGCCCCTACATCGCTCCTCCATCCCCTTACATCGCTCCTTCATCTCTCCTTCTTGATATTTATATTACATTGTACTTTGATGGCCCCTACATTGCTCCTCCATCGCCCCTACATTGCTCCTCCATTACCCCTACATCGCTCCTTCATCTCTCCTTCTTGAAATTTATATTACATTGTACTTACTTTGATGGCCCTTACATCGCTCCTCCATCGCCCCTTCATCGCTCCTCCATCGCCCCTACATCGCTCCTCCATCGCCCCTACATCGCTCCTCCATGGCCCCTACATCGCTCCTCCATCCCCTTACATCGCTCCTCCATCGCCCCTACATCGCTCCTATATCGCTCCTACATCGCTCCTTCATCTCTCCTTCTTGAAATTTATATTACATTGTACTAACTTTGATGGCCCCTACATCGCTCCTCCATTGCCCCTATATCGCTCCTACATCGCCCCTACATCGCTCCTTCATCTTTCCTTCTTGAAATTTATATTACATTGTACTTACTTTGATGGCCCCTACATCGCTCCTCCATCGCCCCTTCATTGCTCCTCCATCGCCCCTACATCGCTCCTCCATCGCTCCTACATCGCCCCTACATCGCTCCTTCATCTCTCCTTCTTGAAATTTATATTACATTGTACTTTGATGGCCCCTACATCGCTCCTCCATCGCCCCTTCATCGCTCCTACAACGCCCCTACATCGCCCCTATATCACTCCTATATCGCCCCTACATCGCTCCTTCATCTCTCCTTCTTGAAATTTATATTACATTGTACTTACTTTGATGGCCCCTACATCGCTCCTCCATCGCCCCTACATCGCTCCTCCATCGCCCCTACATCGCTCCTCCATTGCCCCTACATCGCTCCTCCATCGCCCCTATATCGCTCCTACATCGCCCCTACATCGCTCCTTCATCTCTCCTTCTTGAAATTTATATTACATTGTACTTACTTTGATGGCCCCTACATCGCTCCTCCATCGCCCCTATATCGCTCCTACATCGCCCCTACATCGCTCCTTCATCTCTCCTTCTTGAAATTTATATTACATTGTACTTACTTTGATGGCCCCTACATCGCTCCTCCATCGCCCCTACATCGCTCCTCCATCGCCCCTACATCGCTCCTCCATCGCCCCTATATCGCTCCTACATCGCCCCTACATCGCTCCTTCATCTCTCCTTCTTGAAATTTATATTACATTGTACTTACTTTGATGGCCCCTACATCGCTCCTCCATCGCTCCTTCATCTCTCCTTCTTGAAATTTATATTACATTGTACTTACTTTGATGGCCCCTACATCGCTCCTCCATCGCCCCTACATCGCTCCTACATCGCTCCTTCATCTCTCCTTCTTGCAATTTATATTACATTGTACTTTGATGGCCCCTACATCGCTCCTCCATCGCTCCTTCATCTCTCCTTCTTGAAATTTATATAGGGATGTAGGGGCGATGTAGGGGCGATGTAGGAGCGATGTAGGGGCGATGGAGGAGCGATGTAGGGGCCATCAAAGTAAGTACAATGTAATATAAATTATAAGAAGGAGAGATGAAGGAGCGATGTAGGGGCGATGTAGGAGCGATGAAGGGGCGATGTAGGAGCGATGAAGGGGCGATGGAGGAGCAATGAAGGGGTGATGGAGGAGCGATGTAGGGGATGTAGGGGCCATAAAAGTACAATGTAATATAAATTTGGAGAAGGAGCGATGAAGGGGCGATGGAGGAGCGATGTAGGAGCGATGTAGGGGCGATGGAGGAGCGATGTAGGGGTCATCAAAGTACAATGTAATATAAATTTCAAGAAGGAGAGATGAAGGAGCGATGTAGGGGCGATGGAGGAGCGATGAAGGGGCGATGGAGGAGCGATGTAGGGGCCATCAAAGTACAATGTAATATAAATTTCAAGAAGGAGAGATGAAGGAGCGATGTAGGGGCGATGTAGGAGCGATGAAGGGGCGATGGAGGAGCGATGTAGGGGCCATCAAAGTACAATGTAATATAAATTTCAAGAAGGAGAGATGAAGGAGCGATGTAGGGGCGATGTAGGAGCGATGTAGGGGCGATGGAGGAGCGATGTAGGGGTCATCAAAGTACAATGTAATATAAATTTCAAGAAGGAGAGATGAAGGAGCGATGTAGGGGCGATGTAGGAGCGATGAAGGGGCGATGGAGGAGCGATGTAGGGGCGATGTAGGAGCGATGAAGGGGCGATGGAGGAGCGATGTAGGGGCCATCAAAGTAAGTACAATGTAATATAAATTTCAAGAAGGAGAGATGAAGGAGCGATGTAGGGGCGATGTAGGAGCGATGTAGGGGCGATGGAGGAGCGATGTAGGGGTCATCAAAGTACAATGTAATATAAATTTCAAGAAGGAGAGATGAAGGAGCGATGTAGGGGCGATGTAGGAGCGATGAAGGGGCGATGGAGGAGCGATGTAGGGGCCATCAAAGTACAATGTAATATAAATTTCAAGAAGGAGAGATGAAGGAGCGATGTAGGAGCGATGAAGGGGCGATGAAGGAGCGATGTACGGGGCGATGGAGGAGCGATGTAGGGGCGATGGAGGAGCGATGAAGGGGCGATGGAGGAGCGATGTAGGGGCCATCAAAGTACAATGTAATGTAAATTTCAAGAAGGAGAGATGAAGGAGCGATGTAGGGGCGATGGAGGAGCGATGAAGGGGCAATGGAGGAGCGATGTAGGGGCCATCAAAGTACAATGTAATGTAAATTTCAAGAAGGAGAGATGAAGGAGCGATGTAGGAGCGATGAAGGGGCGATGGAGGAGCGATGGAGGAGCGATGTAGGGGCCATCAAAGTACCATGTAATAAAAATTTCAAGAAGGAGAGATGAAGGAGCGATGTAGGAGCGATGAAGGGGCGATGGAGGAGCGATGTAGGGGCCATCAAAGTACAATGTAGTATAAATTTCAAGATGGAGAGATGAAGGAGCGATGTAGGAGCGATGAAGGGGCGATGGAGGAGCGATGTAGGGGCCATCAAAGTAAGTACAATGTAATATAAATTTCAAGAAGGAGAGATGAAGGAGCGATGTAGGGGCCATCAAGGAACTCAGATTTATATATAAAATCGTGAAGGGGCCATGAAGAGGCGATATTTTATTAAATAGCCCCTTGGGATAAGAGGACATATCATTACCTCTTTAGAAGGAGCGATTATGGAGCGATAAAGGATCATTTAATCGCCTCTTAGGGCAAGGGGCTATCAAATCGCTCCTTTCAAGGAGTCATAACATCGCCTCTTGTTATAAGGGGCTATTAAATCGCTCCTTTCAAGGAGCCAATACATCGCCCCTTGTCATAAGAGGCGATCAATTAAAATCATCGCCCCATATGGAGCGATGTCATGGAAAGGACTATACCCAATTTTTTTAATAGGGTTATTCATCCTTCCTGCTGAGATTTTATAACATCCCCTTCCTCCCATAAAAAATGTTTTGTGGTTGGGGGGGTGGAAGGTTAAATTATCTTCTGTACTTTTTTTTCGCTTTCTAGCTCCCTTCCCTTCGGTCATTGCAGGGTGGGGAGAAGGGATGGGGGAGAAGAGATGGGGGATATAAATGGGAAATAGGGATGGGGAAGAAGGGATAAGGACTAGAAGGCCCATAATCAAATAATCCCACCCCTTAAAACGCCCTTATTTAAAATTAGTATATATAATCAAAATGCCCCCCCCTAAAGCAAAGTGCCCCCCCGGGGCACTTTAATTTAGGGGGGGGCAAAATTTTACAAAATCTTCAAAATGACCCCCCTAGACAAAGTGCTTCGCACGCCACTGGAAAGTATGCGGTTCATAAGAAACTTAAAACACTACTGTAACATCACATTTGCAGGGTAGCTCAATTCAAATGCTACTGTCATATGATCCATTTTTTTAAAGCACAGGAGAATCATCATTTTTAAAGGGGGTTGGGGTTTTGCATTTTGGAAGGGGGTTGTGGGGTGAAAATTAGACAGTTGGGAAAATAGAGGAACTATTGTATTTTTATTCCGATACAAAATACTGCGACTATAATTATAAATATAGCGAGTTTATTCGTCATTATATAGGCGACAATCGACCTTGGCATAAGTGATGACGGTAAAATAGGTTTCTAATGCTTGACTGGAAGAACTAGGAATAGGAGAATGCCTTGACACAAAAAATGCACAACAAATCATCATTCTTTTAGGGACATAGGATAGGGTCATCTTGTAAAAGAACCCAAAGTTTTACAAAAGGGGTAGTTTCACGAAATGCATTTGAACTTAATTTAGTGAACCGCTTTTTTTTCTAGTTAATGGGTTAAATTATATTTATATGGCATATATTTGAAAGAATTTCACGTAGTTTTGAAAATATCAAGATTTGAAAATTGTCTTTTTGTGATATATGCAATTTAAAAAGACGATTTTCAAGTCTTGATATTTTAAAAACTACCTGGTGAAAATTGAAATTGTTAACCAGGAAAAAATATGCGGTTCACTAAATTAAGTTCAAATGCCTTTCATGAAACTACCCCGTTAACACATATCATACAACCAACTGAAAGTCCTAAATTTGAATGAAATGTGTCTGTTTACAGGTTAAGGCATTCCCCTTCACAAGTGGTGCGGTCCAGACTCAGAACTAACACTTTTTCGAAAGCAAGCAGCATATTACCAATCAAGAAATGCTTAATATTTCGTTAAAAAAAATATTTAACATGCCAATTATTTTATATTATAAAAATTTTCTTCTTGAACAAATGAATAGAACTCTAAATAGTAGAAATAAACTTTACAAATTTAAGTTAGCTGAATCAAACTTATGTTCAAAATGTAATATAATAAGTTCAACAGAACACGCCCTCTATTTTTGTGTGTTTCCTACCTATTTTATACATAAACTTGCATTATTTTTAGATTATGTTCTGAATGATAGTAAGCCAGAATTCATCTTTTTAAAAGAAAACTTTTACTTATACAATATGTTTTATGAAGGCCTTTCAAACGATTTTTTTCTACAATTATCCCATTTAATCTTAGTTGCAAAAGATAGATCTTTAAAAATAAGCGTAGAGGATGATTTCATTAAGTGGGATGACAACAATTTCTATGCACACTCTATTCTTTTATCTCAATTTACTTGTAAACTCCTTCATAATGCCGGCTTGAATAACAATATAATATATGATTTTATTAATTTCATATCAAACTAAGCCTAACATACACATTGTTTCTTTTATTCGTTCTATATGGATTGATTTATGTCTTAATCTTATTTATCTAATGTTATTATTATTTAACTGTTTGTATATTATTTCGTATTTGGAATAAATATTTAAATGTTAAAATAAACAGGTTCTTTCATTTGTCGACTAAAAATCTTGTATTAAATCTTTTCTGAAAAACTAGGATTTTCCGCATAAGTACCAATAAGTCCACTGAAACGCCCCACTATTTGAAGATGAGTGAGTATAATAAGTGAGTAGTGGGGGGGGGGGCGTGGTTACTAATTACAGGCCCCGAAAATTTGACCATTCACCCGTGTAATTTATAATATGCGATGTATGAGTACATTTTTTAAAAGCCTCTCTACAAAGTGAGTATGTCCGTATGTTCTTATGTAAAATTGTCACAGTAATTCTCTTTTGAAGTAAAATCACTAAAGCAAAGGATAATAAAAGTCAGGTTTTTTTAAAGAAAACATGTTAATTCAAAACTAATAAGTCATTAAATTATTTCATGATGAAATCATGCTATTGCTTTAAAACATTTTGACAATGAAAATAAATCGCAGATTTTTGTTTAAGGAATTGTATTTTCGAATGGATATTGTCATCCTTGTTTTTTATTGTGGAGTGGAGGGGTAAGGGTAAAAACAAGCAAGCAAGCAGTAAAGAAAAAATGGTTGTAGAATATACGTGGATATACGTTGCTAACACTTACATCATTTATTGGTCATGTCGTTCATCCAGTAGGAGGGGATTTGAGGGGTAAAGAAGGTGGAACGGGGAATCATTATTTTTGTCCATCTATAAGCTTTACTTTATTAGAGTACTTGATAATCTGGTGTTAGCTCCAGGTAATAATAAATCCAATAGAAAAAGAAAGGTTATATGTCCTAGAGATAAAGGGATGGAACAATTAATAACTTCATTATTTTTCACGGTATATCAAGAAGAGGGAGGGGACGTTGAGCTTTATATTATGTACACTGGTACTTAAAGTTTGATACGTTCGCTCAAAAACTACTTTTATTGAATTTTGATGCGTTATCTTAATTAAACTAGTAGAGTATAAACGTTTCAAACAATAATTTTAATATACAGAAGGGGAAATCTTATCAATTTATTGACAAATGCCTTATCCCTTGCGATACCTGTTGTATATATTTTTATTAAAATAATTAAAAACCCTAAAGATTCAGGATATATCTTTTACAGTGGCGTGCGAACCGAAGGGGGCATTTGGGGCAATCGCCCCCCCCCCCCTAGCGACCAATTTTCATTTAAAACCCTTAAAACTAACTACACTCTATATTCCTAACTTGATAAATACGCCACTCTTGTTGTCTTTAATTGATTTTAGTTTAAAGGGGGAGTAAATATTTTTAGGTGCGCTTCACGCACCGCCCTTATAAATCCTTGGAAACACCACTTAATGAAAAATTAACAGAGTTTTAAAGTGCCATTTAAAGAGGGTAGGATATGTTGATATAACTTTTTAGCTTCTCTATAATTCACTATGGCTGTCAGTACGTAATGCTAAAGGGGGAAATGTGATTTTTTCAACTGCAATTAAAGATAGAAGGCTAAAACTTAATGTTAACATTCCAATCATTATGGAGTATAATTAACTATTAAAAATTCATGGATGTCGGACTGCTTTTCAAGACGTTTTTGGCTATTTTTGTATCTTTTAAATTTCGGGTATAGTCCCTTTTGTGACATTGCCTCTTAAGGTGCATTTCCTCATATTTTCACAGTAGCTTTTCCCCTATTTATAGCTCCTGCGGGGCCAATTGCCTAACCCTGCAGGGAAATCACCTGACCTAACTTAACCTAGAATAACCTATTAAAAGCTACTATGAAAATATGACAAAATGCCCCATAAGAGGCGTTGCCACAAAAGAGACTATACCCCAAAGTTTTCCATATTTCTAAGAGATTTTTATATCTGTAGATGAAAGGACAAGTAATTTTTTTTATTTTTTACATAGTTATTTATATCTTTGGTTTTTATGGTACGATGAATTTTTTTGTGGATTATAATATTTAAAAAAATTAAATTTCTCGCTTTTTTACGAGCATCCAGTATGTAATTTACTTTGACTGTCATCACACAATATGCAGGAAAAAGGATTTGTGACTTTTTCTACCTAAAATATATATTTATTTTAACAGATGCTCTTTAAATCTACTTGTCTGTACTCTTATTAATGATTTTTTGTGCTTTGCTACTTAAAGATGTTGTCATCCTTGTTGTCATACCATAAAGAAATATTTAAAATCAGTTTTACATATTAGGTTAATTTTTGGTAAATTATTTCCAAAATAAGTGTTTTTATCTCCTCCCCCCCCCCCAAATTTTTTTAATGGGGTTATTCATCCTTCCTGCTGAAATTTTATAACATCCCCTTCCACCCATAAAAAATGTTTTGTGGTGGGGTGGGGGGGAGGTTAAATTATATTCTGTACTTTTTTTTTGAAGATGCTTTCTAGCTCCCTTCCCTTCGGTCATTTAAGGGATGGGGGAGAAGAGATTGGGGGGGGGGAGAGATAGGGGATATAAACGGGAAATAGGGATGGGGGGAAGGGATGGGGAAGAAGGGATAAGGACTAGAAGGCCCATAATCAAATAATCCCACCCCTTAAAACGCCCTTATTTAAAATTAGTATATTAAATCAAAATGCCCCCCCCCTAAAGCAAAGTGCCCCCCCGGGGCACTTTGCTTTAGGGGGGGGCAAAATTTTACAAAATCTTCAAAATGCCCCCCCCCCTAGACAAAGTGCTTCGCACGCCACTGATCTTTTATTTTAACGTCCTACATAACTATACCTCTATCCTAAGAGAAAATAATTGTCCGAGTGACAAAACATAATATAATGGTTCTATAGTTGTCTAATACTTTGGTATGACACTAGAAAAATCCTGAGTTAGCCTTCTAATCTGATGCTATAATGATATTTCTTATAACCACAGAACCATCCCTTATTATGATATTAAAGCAAAACATATGAACATGTTTAATTAATAAGTAAGATGTGAGTTTAGGAATTTCTATTCATTTGGAGGCCTCTTATTATTTCATTTTACCCTCAAAGATAGATATATAGATAGACAGGAATTTTTATAGATAGATAGATAGTCGGGAGAGGACATTCGGCTGTTTTATTACAATAGTCCCTCCCAAAAGTTTTTTTTATAATAGCGTTTCCTTAATCTTTGGGGACTTTTATTGAATTTTGATTGGTTGCTTCATTAAGTTGGGTGTCCATACGTTTCAAACACTAATTGGAATGTACATGAGTGGTAATTTTGTGTATCATCATTGGAGATGTACATATATAGTCTTATCCCTGGATAAATGGGTTGATTAACGGAAAGATAGATGGTTAGATAGATTGATAGAAAAAAGATAGATAGAAATATTGATATAAATAAATAGATAAATGGATGAAGACATTTAGTTAGATTTACGAATAGATTAATAGATAAAATTATAGAAAAATATAAGAATTGTAGATAGTTGGATAGATAAATAGATAGAAGGTTAGTTAGATGGATAGATAGATGGATAGATTGATGGATGTATTTATAGTTTGATTTAAGAATATTTAGTTAGATGGATAGATAAAGGGTGAGCAAAAAAAATGCGTACCTTTTTAAAATTGAAATTGCACGGCTTGTGTTAATGGTAGAAAAATGTCATGCATATCGTTAGAACTGCTATGAACTCTATTTTTTGGAAATATAAGAACGATTCCTCTGCTACTTATAGTTAGGGAGCTACGTGTTAAAATGTCCCAATTGATATAAAACTTGACTTGCGAGTAAATTTTAAAATATAGCTAAAAATTAGAGAAGATATTTTGCAAAAAGAGATGCCTACATTTTTTAATTTCAAATTGCGCAGCTTGTGTTAATAGTAGAAAAATGTTACGCATACCTTTAGAACCGCTATGAACTGTATTTTTTGAGAATATAAGAACGGTTCCTGTGCTACGCATAGTTTAGGAGCCAGATGGTAAAATGTCCCAAAATTTACTCGCAAGACAAGTTTTAAGTCAGTTGGGACATTTTAACACGTAGCTCCTAATCTATGCGTAGCACAGGAATCGTTTTTATATTTCCCAAAAATAGACTTCATAGCGGTTTTAACGATATGCATAACATTTTTCTACTATTAACACAAGCCGCGCAATTTTAATTTTAAAAAGGTACGCATTTTTTTTGCTCACCCTTTAGATGGGTGAAAAGATGGGTAGATAGATGGATAGATAGATAGACGTATAGATAGATAGATGGATAGATAGATGGAAAGATAGATGGATAGATAGATGTATAAATAGATGGATGGATAGATGTATAGACAGATAAATAGATAGAAGGTTAGTTAGATGAATAGATAGATAGATAGATAGATGGATAGATTGATGGATATATTTATAGATTGATTTAAGAATATTTAGTTAGATGGATAGATAGATGGGTGAAAAGATGGGTAGATAGATGGATAGATAGATGGGTAGAAATATGAGTAGATATATGGAAAGACATTGGTTAGATGCATGAATGGATTTGTACTAGATATTTGGATAGTTTGATGGATAGATGGAGAGATTATGCAACAATATTTATTAATTTGATCTATAAATCGATTAGTAAAATGAAATGAAAGTTTTTATTTCAACTATTGTGTAATACCTATATTAATATATCAATCAAGTTTTTATCTTAGTTATTGTGTAATGCATAATTGGTTACATAAATCACTTTTTGGGTTTCAATTTTATTCCTAATCAGCAGGGAGGGAGAGGACATTAGACTGTAAATTATAGCATTCCCTGGAGTTTTATTAACAATTTCTGTAATTTGGTGACTTTTAATAAATCTTGATTGGAGTTTTCAAACAATGATTTTAATCTTCAAAAGGGGTAATTTTGTTTATCTTCGTTTGTTATGTTCTTCTCAGAGAGAGTGGGGACAATGGGCTGTTTATTACACTGGTCCACAAAGTTTTATAATAACGTTTTTTTTTTGTTGTCCTAACAACTTTGGGGACTTTTGATTGGTTAGTTGAAACGTATCAACTACTAATTCTAATCTACAAAAGAGGTAATTTTGTGTATAATCATTGGAGATTCACATCAATTTATCGGCCATTGTCCTATCCCTTTAGATTCCTGCATTAGACCCTTAATTGTTATTTATAAGCGGATATAACATACTAAATAAATCCTTTAAAAAGGAAACAGCAACGTATAATTACAGCTTAAAAACCTGTAATAATCAGCTTAAAAAGTTAGGTATTAGTATGACAAATAACACTTGTTTTTATTAATAACATCCTCCTTGCTGCGATAATTATAGATGTTCCTATCCTTGTTAAAGATAGATAGATACATGTATAAATAGATAGATAGATATCTATGGATAGATAGATGCATGGATAGATAAATAGATAGAGTTATGAATAAAAAGATTTATAGCTAGATAAATAGATGGCTAAATAGACGCGACGGTTAGATAGAAAGATGTAAGGATTGATAAATATATGGATAGATAGCTGAATAGATTTATCCTTGGTTCATTTAAAACATCCGCTAATTATTAATGTTGGCATCCTTGTTTAATCCTTAAATATGAAATAGATAAGATATATGTATACTAGCAGAATGCCCCTGGCATCTAGATACTTTCGAAAGGGTAAAGGGTGGATAGAAAAATAGCTTAAAAACATCCCAAGACTTAGATATAAAAAAATAGCTTAAAGCCTTCAGAGGACATATGTCAAGCTTATCTACAATAGAGAACCCAATCGGTTGAGTATATAGCGAGACAAAAAACCATAATACATTGTATAATAGGATAAGTATCAATAAATCCATCCATCCAAGTATGATCCAACTATCTATCTATTCCTTAATTTATCTACTAGCATCTGTAGCATCTAGGAGCTCTGTATTCCAAGGGGTAAGAAGAGAAAGATAAATAGCCTAAAACCACCGTTAATCGCTATCAGGAATATTTCACCGCGAACTGCACTAGATCCTATAAATTGTATTACACAATTGTAATTGTAATATTATTTCTAATTAGTAGCGAAGCTACTCTATAATTCACAATGTCCGTCCGTCCGTCTGTCCGTCCGTCCGTCCGTAATTAATGAATTGGGGGAAACGTGATTTTCTCGGCTCCTATAAAAGATAGAGGGCTGAAATTTTTTGACAACATTCCCATCATTAAGGAGCACAATTAACTGTAAGACATCAATGGCGGTCGGACTGTTTTTTAGCAGGTTTTAGGCTATTTTTTATATTTTCCAAATTTTCCCCATATCTTTGGTATTTGTGGTCCGATTTTCAAAATGTTTTCAGTTAAAGATATCAAAATTAAATTTCCCGTCATTTGAAGAAAACAACAATGACAGTCAGACTGCCTTTTTGCAGGTTTTTGGCTATTTTTATATTTTTCCCATTTTTCCCCATATCTTTGGTGTTTATGGTCCGATTTTCAAAAATTTTTCAGTTAAAGATAGCAAAATTAAATTTCCTGTCGTTTGAAGAAAACACCAATGACAGTCAGACTGCCTTTTTGCAGGTTTTTGGCTATTTTTATAGTTTTGACATTTTTACCCATATCTTTGGTGTTTATGGTCCAATTTAAAAAAAAAATTCAGTTAAAGATATTAAAATTAAATTTCTAGCGTTTTAAGAAAAGAAACAATGACGGACAAACTGCCTTTTAGCAGGTTTTTGGCCATTTTTATTTGTTTGACATATTTCCCCATATCTTTGGTATTTTTGGTCTAATTTTAAAACTTTTTTGCATTAACAGTTTCAAAACATCTTTTCCCAATGTTATGTGCATCTATATGTAATTTGCTTTAACCGTCTTCATTATACAAAATAAAACAAGGTTTCGTGTTTTTTTTCTCCAACAAATCTATTCTTGATTTTAATAAATACACTTTAAATCTACTTCTACGTGTTCCCATCCACAATTTTTTGTGCTTCGCTACTTATGGATGTTGTCATCCTTGTTTAACTGGGGGAAAATTCTTTTTGTGATACTGGACCATAGATAACCCCCCTCCACTTATGGTTCCAAATGAAAAGTTGTAATAGTAACAGTATGTTTGTCTGTCTGTCTATTTGTTTGTGTGTGTGTTTGTTTCTGTACTGAAATATCTCGCTAACTTCTAACACAATATAGCTTTCCTTTTCACTGAAGCTTCTTATTGGTCCCGAGAAGGTGTTTTCAATATCTTTTGTAAAGGATATTTTGAGGGATAAGATAATGGACGATAATTGACAAACAAATCTAACCATGATAAATAATATTACTCCTTCTGTATTATAAAACAATATGTGGAAAAGTTTGGACACTACTAGTTTATACCAACCAATCAAGATAAGATCAACAAATGAGAGAATTTGCTCATAAAACTTTGAATGCAACTAAAATTTATAATCCAATGTCCCCTCCCTCCCTAGCTATATATAAAATTCTCACATAGTAACTTAAAAGCGAAAACCGTAAAAGTGTCTAACTATGACGTCAGAAAAAAATAACAATTAACCAATAAGAAGCCAGTATTCACTGTGGTAAAATATATAGCGGCCTCTCATTGGTTAATGGTTAATTTTTTCTGACGTCATAGTTCGACACTTTTATTGTTTTCCTTAGAAGCTGATAAAATAGAGAAACAACAGACGGACATTTATAGAGTAGCTTCGCTTCTAAAAAAAAATACAATTGAACTGTGGAACAATTACATAAATGACTGTAAAACTGTACACAGTAATATATCATTTTAAAATAAACAATGTTGTATATACACAGAAATAAGACAGATTTAACTTCTTTCATATGGTTCACATACAAAAAAGTAAAAAGCTTCATTAAAAAATAATCAATTCAGTGGTTGGCGAGATCTTTTGCTACAGACGGATAGTCAACGTTACTATTTTACATTAGCCTTTCTAACCTCGAAAGTGGCTTAACACATACCGCACCCTCTAGTCGTCGGAGAGGTGATAAGTTTGAATCCCAGCTCAACACAACAAAAATGGTTTCTACTGCTAATATGTCAGTTCCTAATGATTAGAGAGAATGCCTTGGCTCAAAACAGGCGCAACTCATTACCATGCACAGTTAGGGCTTCACGAAAAAGGTCGTGTAAAGGTAACCAAAATTTATATATTTTAAAGTATATCTCGATATTCTTTTGCTTTTTAACACTTTAACGTTGCTATATTTATTTTTTTATGTTATTTTGTAAAAATATATATAAAAAACACAATAGTAAATTAGATAGGGCAACAATTGTCAAAAATTATATTATATATTACATTTATAATATATAGTGCACAGGGTAGGTTAAGGCGATAATAATTATCAAGAATGACATTATCAATAAGAAGCGAAGTACATAAAAATAATCATGAATGGACGAACGGACCAAGTGAATTACAGAGCTGATGTTGAGTGGTCATAACAGGGAAAGGGAAAAAATAGAAGGTTCCAGGACAAACGCAGGAGTGACAAACGTCGGAGTAGACAAACTCAGAAATGTCTAAAAATATTAAGGTAATAAAGTATTGCTATACAGGTTAGGTTAGGTCAAGATATAAATATACAAACAAGGCCCCCGCAGGGGTAAGGCATTCAAAAAACCTATAAGATGGTTTAAAATAGGTAAGTTAAGGTTAAGTGTCCAATCCGACGTTTGTCTCTCCTGCGTTTGTCCTAGGACCCAATAGAAGATAGAATAATGATATTATATTTTTTTAAAAAAAAAGATATTTATATGTTTTTTGTGGCATAAGGGACCAAGTAAATAGTAAATTGAATGCTCCTTGTAAAGAGGTATCTTAGAAAAACAGCTATCTTTCTTAAATAGCCAACAAAATCAAACGGATGGACAGACAAAGTTAGTTATAGAGTAGCGAAAGTGTCGGCATTTAAAAAATGTAAATCCTGAACCAAAATATAATTACAGACCTATTTAGTTATCGTGTCAAGAATCATCATTTTTGTTTTTTAATATTTAAAACGATAATACTTTTTTTATAATTTTAGTTTTTAAAAATATTAAATTTCTTAATTTGCCATCTTCTACCCTGTGTTAGTGTATATCAATGTCCTTTTATGATTTATTCTTAGTTTTTCAAGTACGTGAATATCAGGGATCTTAAGGGATAAGACAATGGACGATAAATAGATGTGCATCCCATAATTACTATCAACAAAATTACCCCTTCTTTTATTGAAATTTTTACACTGTTAGTTTGTACAAACCAATCAAGATTTATTAAACAGTTTTTAGTTCTTCGATTGAGAGAACTTTGGGGACCATTGTAATTTACAGTCCAATGTCCCCTCCCCCCCCCCCCCCCCTGTTGGATAGAAAGATATATAGTTGGATAGCCCCTGGCTAGTATTAGCTGTTGCTTTACATTAAAATATGTGAGAAAAATCAAGGATATGGCAATGGAAAACAAATTAATTTTTTACCTAAATTCTTTTGCTCATAATATTAAATTTGTAATATTATTATTTAAACTAGCAGCTGCGCTCCTAGCATTTAGGGGGGCTCCGTATTCAAAGGGGTAAATAGAGGACAGAAATATAGCCTGATACCAAATTCCAAGGATTAAATAAAAAAAACATATCGTGACCTATGTGAAGCTTCCCTATAAAAAAGAACTCAATCAGTTTGGCAGACAGAATACTTTTTATTATGAGATAAGAAATTACGTTTCAACAAATAGTTATTTCCCAATTTTACATATTTGAAATTATGAAGTTTGGTGATTTTTACATAAAAAAATTAAGAATGTTAAATATGAAAGCAGAAAACAAATACAAAACTTGAATTAAAAATTAGCATAAAACCACCCAAGGAAGCTTTCCTAAAACGAGAAAATCTACCGGTTTAGTGGTTAGCGAGATCTTAACTAACAAACAAAAGATTAATTCTTCTTCAGCTTATAAGGTAGATTCAAAAGGGAGGAAGGGGACATTTGAATGTTAATATTATTAGTACCCAAAGCTTTATAAATATGTTATCTAATTTGTTGGCTTGTAAACTTTGGGTACTTTCTTTCTTTTAAATCCTGATTAATTGGGTAATGAAATAGGATTGTCTAATCATTTAAACTTGTTATCATTAATTATCATGATATATATAATTATCGTCCATTGTCTTAACACTTTTAAAAAAGTCCCTTCAACGACAATTCATACATATTTTGCCTTTTTCGACCCTACATTTTCAGGGGGGGGGGGGGAGCCAACATCACAATGAGACTAAAAATTATATTGGCACCCAAAGTTTTAAAACATATTTTCGTATTAGTTAACTTGAAAACGTTGTTGGTATTTTTATAAGTTCTCGATTAGATTTTTTTAATCTGCAATAATCATTCATCACTTCATATTATGGACAGCTTTCTACGTATATTAAAATGATAAATTAAAAGATAAAATCGGCAGCTAGGGGATAACAAAACTGTTTTTTTATTATTTATTATAATGTTTATATGTTTTTTTTATTTTTTATGTTAATATTCGTGGAAAATTGTTTTTAATAAGATGCTATACATGAGTTTTAGTGTGTCTAAGAACCGGTTCTATTGCAGCAGATATTACTCGGTTTCGAAGCCATAC
The DNA here is from genome assembly GCF_053477335.1 of Acartia tonsa. Lineage (NCBI taxonomy): Eukaryota > Metazoa > Arthropoda > Copepoda > Calanoida > Acartiidae > Acartia > Acartia tonsa. Next base: position 51,518,628 of record NC_137261.1, read on the forward strand.
TGGATAGGGGTTTATTTTGATTATCATAATAATACATCAATTGATCATCCATTGTCTTATCCCTTAAGATCGCTGCATTTAAACGACATTTTCCCCACAATACGTAATTATTTCGCCTTTTTAAAAATCCCGAATTTTACTAAAATTTGTAGCTGTAGTTACAAGAACACACATAAACAAACTGACTCCATTATCTAAAAGTATTTGCAACCTTTTTTGTTACTCTCTATTTTTGTTAATTCAAAACATTTTTTACCAACAATGTCTTTACACTACTGTTTACAAGCCAGGGATTAATGAATCGGTCAATGGATAAAAAATTTTCATATCCGCAAAAAATCTATCTTGTTATTTGATATAGAATATACGCAGATATATTGACAGGAGAAAAATTGTCATTAATCTAGGTTGCTAACATGGACCTCATTTATTGATTAGTTTGTTTATTAAGTTGGAAGGGAAGAGATGGGGTAAATTGGGATAGTTGTTTTAGCCAGCTTCGAGTATCTCTTTATTAGAGTGCATGAAAAAAAGTAATAATATATCTTTTGTTTTGGTAATTTTTCCTCTGGTACTTTTGTGTATTTCTAAAACAAATCTTCCTAACAGAGTGTATTAATATTTTTTGTCAAACACCCCTTTGATTTCGCTATCCTTAACAGGAAGTCCTAACTGTTCTTGGTAATGAGATGTGCCTGTTTTCTATTCTTTCTATCTATATAAATCAATCTATCCATCTTTCTATTTTCCAATCTATCTGTTTATCTATTTATCAATTGTAAATCTATTAATCTGTTTTTCTGAAGCTGCCTATCAGTCTCTCTAGTTTTCAATCTATCTATATATTTTACATTCTATTTAACTATTTCCAAATCTATTTATCTATTTTCAAAGTAATCTATGTATGTATTATTCAATTGGTTGTTTAGAAGTCTTTCATTTTGAAATACAGAGATATTTTTATGACCCCATGTGTCAGGCGTAAAAAGGATAGGTCCATTTAAGGGAGGGAGGGGACATTGGAAAGTAAATTATACTTGTCCAAAATGTTTCATAATTCTTATTATTAAAAAGTTTTGGGTTGATTGGATAGTTTGAACTTTTGCACCAATAATTTATTTACAGATTAGGTATTTTTGTTTTCATAATTGGGGTGTACTGTACATCAATAAAAGTTAAAAGATATTTTCAAAAAGCCTATTTAACTATTCTTAAATCTTAGTATTGCATCCTACTTTTTGGTATTTGTTGTTCTTTATTACAGGTTTGCATTCAAAAACTATTGATCATTGTTAAAAATGTATCTCTACATATTTTTACATAATTAACGCTTTTCTAAGTTTCACTAGTTGTTAAAAGAGAAGCTTTTTTATATTTAGGGTCACACCATCCGTATATATATATGTAACGGATAGCTCTTAGCATTAATTTTATGCATGTTAGAATCGTATTATTGATTTCAAACTTTGCTATCATAATGTTCAAAAAAGTGTTTAAACAAGTTGATCATTAAGATATTTTGTTTTTTTAATTCTTAAATTATGAAATTATTAAATTTTGTTAATTTTAAGAATGGTGATTATAAGGAAGATTAGGCATAAAATGAAAAAAAATCACACTTCAAAAATACTTTTTTTTAGAATAATATGCCAAACAGATTTTTGTATGATGATTCTTTATGATAAAAAAATCACATCCTATTATAAAAAGCAGTAAGGTTTTTGTCTGTAGCTTAAGATTTCGATAACTACTAAACCGATTAAGTTCTCCATTTTAGTGAAGCTTCATATTGATCCAAGGGGATGGTTTCAGGCTATTCTAGTTTCAAATCTAAATGGTTTTAGGCTAATTTCTGCCTATTCCAATACTAGGCCCCTAAATGTTATGGGCGCAACCGCTAGTAATATTTAATTGTGTAATAATAAAAAAAATTGCCTACAATTGTTTGTTTATCAAAATATTAATACATAATTGCAGAAATTTCATAAAAATCTTAAACAATTCATTTACTGAGTAATGAAAAAATGCCAACATCCGCTGTAAAGTAAATCGACCTATATACACCCGCCCCCCTTAATTGTAAAATTTCCAAGATAAATCGCCCCTAGAAATAATACCCCCCTTCCCTCCTTTTTATAAATAAAAGATAGTTTATGCGAATCGTCATATGAAATTTCACACCCCTATCTTTAAAGCCGTGAAAATCAATATATCAAAACATAAAGTAGTCAATTGACTAACAGACAGAGAAAGTTCTATGGAGGATTTATTGCTCATCTGAAATGACGACCAGACAGACAAAGTCAGTTATATATTATCTTCAGGGGTGGAGGGGTTTATTTGAAATGAAATGATTTTTTCAAACAAAAAAAAACTTAAACAATTCATTTACTGACTGAAGAAAAAATGGATAAAATTTTACATAAACACATTTTATCAACAATTATTTATTATGCAAATATGTGTAAGTGTGTGTGTGTGTGTGTGTGACTGTGTGACTGTGTGACTGTGTGAGTGTGTGTGTGTGTGTGGGTAGGTGGGTGTGTGTGTGTAAGTATGTGTAAGTGTGTGTGTGTCTGTGTGTGTGTGTGTATGTATGTGTGTGTGTGTGTTTTAAGTCTGTGTGTGTGAGTGTGTGTGTGACTGTGTGAGTGTCTGTGTAAGTGTGTGTGTGAGTGTGTGTGTGTGATTGCATGATGAAAAACGACAAGAAATTTCGAGACCTTGAAAGAAGTCAAGGGAACTCCTTGCGGTGGGGGGTAAAAAAGGGGTTATACCTACCTTATGCTGCTTTGTCAGACGCTTAGTATAAATAATATCATAGATACTAATACCTTTACACAGTAAAAAGACTTCCAGACAAGAGTCAGGCAATCAAGGGGTTGTTTGTTTGCAGCAGTTTATATGTTAGTGCATTTGGACCTAATATAAAGTTGTAAGTTGTTAAGTATTTTTTTTTGTATCAATTTCCCTCCCCCTAAATAAAAATTCCTTACTACACCCCTATTTTGTGCACATTAAACAAGGTCTAGATAGATCATTGATTCAAATGAAGGCTATTATGTTTTAGACAATAGAGTTAACAACATATGAGTAATAGAACTAGTATGGTGCGTTTTGTACAATAGATTTAATACTACCTCTGTATTGATACACGTAAATTATTTGGATAATTGAGTTAATACTAAAAGAGTGATATATCTACATTCATTCAAAAGTTTAAAGACAATAGAGTTAATACTGTTGGAGTAGTATACCTATTATGAGTATATTATACATATATTATTACTCTTAACACAATCTAATGTTATAATATTATTACTCTACTATGAATATCTCTATTATACCCAGAAGCTATAGTTAACAAAATATAATATTATGAAATTGTTACTCTACTATGAATATCTCTATTATACCCAGAAGCTAAAGTTAACACTATATAATACTATGAAATTATTACTCTACTATGAATATCTCTATTATACCCAGAAGCTATAGGTAACAAAATATAATATTATGATATTATTACTCTACTATGAATATCTCTATTATACCCAGAAGCTAAAGTTAACACTATATAATACTATGAAATTATTACTCTACTATGAATATCTCTATTATACCCAGAAGCTATACTTAACAAAATATAATATTATGAAATTATTACTCTACTATGAATATCTCTATTATACCCAGAAGCTATAGTTAATAGAATATAATATTATGATATTATTACTCTACTATGAATATCTCTATTATACCCAGAAGCTATAGTTAACACAATATAATATTATGAAATTATTACTCTACTATGAATACCTCTATTATGCCCAGAAGCTATAGTTAACACAATATAATGTTATGATATTGCGGTCGTCAGCGAGTTCAATTCAAAATCAAACACACACAATTTTCATTCATACTGAATAAACAAATAGAAAGAAAGTATATTTTAAATGGCAAAAAGGTTTTAAAACTTTTTTTTCTGCTGGCAACTTGCAGAATCTTTAGCGGCTACGCCTCTAGAGACCCTAAAGGGGGGGGAGGAGTTCGATCATCTACTTTCAATTATAGTTTTAAAATAAAAAAGTAAAAGGGGGGGGGGGGTTGTACCCTCTCCGAAAATAGTTTTAAACCTTCCCAGGACCTATGGGAAGTTAACCTGTAAAGGCGAACCATATCGGTTCAGTGGTTTGCAAGATACTTCTGTACACACACACAGACAGAGATCCTTTTACTTTTTTTAAAGGATTTACTTATTTACTCTTTTGCTAGAGACTCCATTTATCAAGTCTTTTTAACGTTACTGAAGAACTCTTTTATTGATTACTCTCAGAGTTGCTATTCTATAAAGATAATAAAACACCTTTGCCCACTCTTCTACTAGTTACTCAATGTAGAAAGTCTATTTAGACATAATAAAAAACCAAACTACTCTTATTTTAGTTACTTTTTGCCAACCTTCTAAAATACATACTTACTACTCTTTTATGAATTACTCTATGATGTAAGTCTATTTAGCTATAAGCACATATTGAACTTATATATCATAGATACGCCCTAGAAACATATATTGGCGGTTTTTCAACAAATTCAATATTCACAATAAGATTTTTACTAATTCAGCGAGATACTCGGGTGTTAAAATGCATTAAATTTTACTTTAGAATCAGACTATAATTTAAAATTCATTGCTTCTTGTAAATTGACGAAATTTACAGATTTATGCTAATTTTAAAGTAAACATGTTTTGATGTATCTATCTATCTATCTATCAATAATTCTGATTCTAATCTATAAAATTTTAAAAAAATATACATAAATTAGCTAAAATAAGTATTATGCTTATATCATTATAATTTTAGAAGCGTAGCAACTCTATAATATCCTCTTCCCTCAATGACTCACTATTTTCATCCCTCCTTCCAAAATAAATGTTGTATACCGCTGAAATAGTTTATAAAAAATGGATTTTCTCGGCTGCTATTCACGACAGACTGTGTTTATTTTTATCAAATGAGCATCCACCATTTAACTAACTTGATGAGACAGCGTAAAGTGGCACCCAAAAAAAGACGTCATATGATAAAGTTGACCAATGAGAGGCCAGTATACACTGTAATTTACCAATGGTAAATTTTATACTAGCCTTTCATTGGTTATTTTATCGTATGATGTCATTTTTTGTGCCATTTGACGCTGTATCTAACTTTATCGGTCGGTCAAGCTACAAAAGACACATGTATTTTTTAATGATTGTGAAAGGTTTTGTGATTTTCTTTTTCCAAATTAACAAATTTCCTCTCTTAATTTTTCTTTTTTTATGATCACAGAACATATGCTCTGTAACTAACATTATCCTTTTGTCCATCTCGATTTGCTTTATTTATTCTTATTCTTTTATGAGCGCATCTGCTCTATAAGAAAGGTATGTTTGTAATTACGCATGTCTATCCGTCACAAGTACTTTTTTTGTTACTGTGTTTAATTCTAATATATTTAGTAGTGAAGCTACTCTATAATTAATTTTGTCTGTTCATAAGTCAGTCTGTAACAATACAGCTAAGTGTTAGGGACGCAGAAGCTAGTTTTATATGAAATGGTAAGGTTTTTTTGTTTGCTTGTCCATTAAGGTCTCTCAAACTATCGAACTATTGCCTACAGACACTGTACATTCCCCCCTTGACCTCCCCCCCCCCCTCCCCTAGTACACCCCTCGAATGGATATGGAAGGGAAAAAATAGCATAGAACCATCCCTGGACCAATATGTGAACTTTACTTATAATAGGATTGATAGTTCTGAGACTAAGCAAAATGGCACCAAAAAAATGACGTTATATAATAAAGTTGACCAATGAGAGGCCTTTCATTTGTTATTTTATCGTATGATGTCATTTTTTTTGTTCCATTTTACGCTGTATCTAACTTTATCGGTCGGTCAAGCTACAAAAGACACATGTATTTTTTGGTTCCATTGGAATTCAGTCCACACGGGATTCAACCCACGGAATTCAGCCCAGCGGGATTCAACCCAATGGTATTCAGCCCACACAGGATTCAACCCACTGGATTCAGCCCATCCGGAATTCAGCCCACATGGGACTCAACCCGCGGAATTCAGTCCATATGGGACTCAACCCACGGAATTCAGTCCATACGGGACTCAACCCACGGAATTCAGTCCAAACGGGACTCAACCCACGGAATTCAGTCCATACGGAACTCAACCCATGGAATTCAGTCCACACGGGATTCAACCCATTATATATCAAAATTACCAGTTTTCAAAAATATTTTTTTAAATATTTTTAAAAATTTTAAAAAAAGTTTTGAAAAAAGTTTATGTAAGTTTTTTTACTGTAGAAACTATTTTATAAAATATGCTTTATAAAATAAAATTGAGAAAAAAAGAATTATTTTCTAAAAATTTATTTCTCAAATTAGAAAAAAAAATTATTTGTTTTTAAAACTGAGAATTCAGTCCACACGGAATTCAACCCAATATATATATAAATTCTCAGTTTTAAAAACAAATAACTTTTTTTCAAATTTTAGAAACAAATTTTAGAAAATAATTCTTTTTTCTCAAATTTTTTTATAAAGCATATTTCATAAAATAATTTCTATAATAAAAAAATTTACATAAACTTTTTTCAAAACTTTAAAAAAAAAATTTCTAAAAATTTGGTTCTCAAATTTAAAAAAAAATATTTTTATTCAAACTGGTAATTTTACATATATAATGGGTTGAATCCCGTGTGGACTGAATTCCGTGGGTTGAGTCCCGTATGGACTGAATTCCATGGGTTGAGTCCCGTATGGACTGAATTCCGTGGGTTGAGTCCCGTATGGACTGAATTCCGTGGGTTGAGTCCCGTATGGACTGAATACCATGGGTTGAATCCCGTGTGGGCTGAATACCGTGGGTTGAATCCCGTGTGGGCTGAATACCGTTGGGTTGAATCCCGTGTGGGCTGAATTCCAATGGAACCGTATTTTTTAACGATTTTTTAAAGGTTTTGTGATTTTCTATTTCTAAATAATTACATATTTTTTCAATCATAGGCTGTTTTTTTATACTGAATAAATCTTAAGAATTGTTGACCGATTGGAGCAGCCGTTTATAAGATATTACTTATCAATACTACAATAAATAATTTTTTTCAATAATTTCAAATTAACTTAAAATCTATGATCTTTGAGCTGACTCTCTCATAATAAGGACAGACGAACAAACGTATGGGACATACAGAATGCAGAAAAAAGCTTTGCTTTTAAAGAAGGTGTTAACAATTTATCAAAAAAACTTTAAAATTTCTCTTTTCTCACCCCTTTTAAATCTTTACAATTAGAAAAATAGATTATTTATGTCAGGGAGGGAGGGGACATTGGACCCAAAATAAAAATGGTTAACGAAGATTTAAAACACTTTATCTCATTTGTCGAAGTTACCAAAATCTTTTCCAACAATAATTTTAATCTACATGACCAATTATGTTTATCATCATTGTGGGTGTTTACATCAATTTATTGTTCATTGTCTTATCCCTTACAATCCATGTTTTTATGTCCTCCTAATAAATATTAAACGCCTAAATAACTGAAATCTTAATTTTACTCCCAGGTTAGTATTTTCCATCAACTACAGTAATAAAATTAATTTTCTGTCTTTGTGTGTGTGTTTCTGTCTGTACGAAGGATCTCGCTGACCGCTGAAGCGACACGGACTGATAAGTAAAGTTGAAAGAAAGGATTTTTGGTTTTCCATAATTTTGACTAAATTTCAATAGCTGTGTAAAAGTAATCAAAAATGGACTGACAAACATTTCAAGAAATACATTTCATACATTTCAGCGTAAGTTAAATTTGACCAAAACTATCTCTTTTTACTCAAGTAAAATCAAATTCTCAGTTGTTTTGATTTATATAAAGCAACATTAAAATAGGATAGGTATGAACACATTAGAGTCAATTTTCTAAATACCAAATTTTATGCAATTTTGCATGAATATTCCTGAAGCAAAAAAGAAGCAATAATCTGTAACCAATTTAATAATTTTATTTTGAATATTTATATGATAGAATCTTAATAAACAATAAACTTTATGTTATAAACGCAGCAACTCTACTATGATCTCCAGCTGTAAGGATTCTTGCTTAGTTACAAATCTTACAACCATAAAGTGTGATCTTTTATTTGCTATTTTTAAACCTTATTTATTTACTGCTTTAGCTCAACACCATAACAGTTAGAAATTCTTTTGGCTTTTGATGAAATTTTTTTATATTTTTAGCCAAGAAATTTGTTTCATTAAATTTAATCTTTCACTTTCATTGTTGTGCTTTGTTTGTGATGGGTAGATACATAGATAGATAGATAGAGGGAAAGATAGACATGCAGATAGTTAGTGTACATTTCTAATATAGCAGCCAAAAACATTTAGTTCATAAAGACAGCTGAATGACAGACAAACTAGATATGTTATATAAAACAAGATCCTCAAATTCTAACAAAAACAAAATATCAATTTATAAGATAGGCTATGAATAGATAGATATTAAAAGTTATTGAGTAGCTTCATTGAATCTTAATGAGATATCATAAAAGGGATTAATAAATTTATCACTAATTCCTATTTTTTTAAAAACTGAATTTTAAAGGCTTTCGACATGAAATAATAAAAAGTAAGAAATAAATAACTTATTACAGAGGGGAGGGACAATAGACTGTAAATTATACTGGTACAAAAAGTTTCTATACACCTTCTTTTTCATTCGTTGACTTAAAACTTTGGGTACTTTTATTAAATCTTGATTTGTCGTTTCAAACTAGCCGAGTCCAAAGATTTCAACCAATAGCTTTAATCTACAGAAGTATTAATTTTGTTTGTCTTCATTAGGGATGTAAATAAAAAAAATATTATTCATTGTCTTTTCCATAAACAAAAATCGCTATTTAGATTTGTTTGGTAACTTAGAATTATAATTGATTGAAAATTAATGTATGACATAGTATTCTTACAATTTTCATTTTAATATCCACGGAAAGCTGTCCTTAATACGATGCAATAAATAACTTTTAAAAGTTAAAAGCAAATAATGTTTTGGTTACAGGTTAAAATTAATTGTATTACATATAATAGGGCAACCCCTCCCCCCAACCCCAATTTATGGGGGATAAAGTAAAATTCTAATGGCGAGTAATTAAAAAATAGATAAGCTTTTTAGCAATCTTATATTTTAATTATTTAAATTTTTATCGAGTACGTAAATTTTTTCAATATAAAGTGAAATTTAGTGATTTATTTACAATGCATGCCAATTTCAAATTTTATTTTGATATAGTGATGTAATCCTAATAGAAAAGTATGAATGAGTGTCTTACTGTATCTGATCTTAATAAAACCTGCACCGATATGATTCTTCTTTGCAATTTAAGTTTCTTATAGGTCTATGAAATGTTTATAACTATTTTGGGTGAGGTTTCTTTAAATTTCTAGCCGAATAATCTATCCATTTTTCTCAATAAAAAGTATCCCAGCCCATAATCTCCCTTTACTCCCCCCTCCCTCCAATTCAAATTGCTCTAGGTTATCCATCGGTCAACCTGCATTGTTATAATTTGTTGTGACGCGATTTTGATTGACATGTCTTCTTGTTTGTGCCCTGATAGATAGATATGGATGGACTATTGTTTGTTTTATATATATAAAGATAGACAAACATGTTTGTTATATTTTATTATGTGAAGTAAAATTATGTATTTTTTTCTCGTGTAAAATTAAGTCGTACGGCAAGTAAGGAAGAGTGCTATATTTTATTGATATAGGACCCCCATAACTTTTTGGGAGAGTTATGATGGGTTGGTACTTTAAAAATTCACTTTCTTTCTTAAAAAATAATGGCTTTGACCTACTACGCCCAAAAAATGATCAGAGGTTTTGAAGAGGCTTATGGCACCCCCATATATTATTTGTTATCAAAGGCAAAACTTCTATCAAATTTTAAAGGAAAGATAATTTAGCGTCCATTGTCCTTTCTATCTAAAATAAATAACCATATTTCTAATAAGAAGCATTTAATTTAAACTTACCAAAGACTTTCAGACAGACGGATGAAAAAGATATATAAGATTCTAGGTAAAAGCTAAGTGAACAGAGAAAATCTTCACAAATAAAATCAGACACCTACCTTTATTAGTAGCCGTATAATTTTATTTCCCTCGGATGAAAATTTGTCCGTCCAACAGACAGACCTACGGACTTTTTGAAAGTATATTGAGTGACTGCGCTTCTAACTTCCAGGGTGAGAGGAGATATTGGACTGTAAAATACACTTGTACCTAAAGTTTATATCCATGTTACCTTATTCTATGGCTCAAAAACTTTGGGTACTTTTATAGAATTTTGATGGTTTGGCTGCTAGTTATTAGTGTACAAACTTTTCATTCAGTAATTTTATTAAAACTTTATTTATTGGAGATGTATATCAATTTATCGGTCATTGTCTTATCCCTTAAGATCTCTGAAAAATCCCGACAACAAATCAAGAAATAAAAAGCCCGGTTTTACATAAATCTAACCAAAAGGATTCGTTCATAATCTTAACCTGCTACTTATAACAATTAAGGGGTGATTATTGGAGGATTTAAAATATTTAAAAACCTTCACGGGACCTTTATGAAGCTTCGTTGCAAAGGAGAACCATTATACACTTCCAATATTAAAGAATATGTACACATACTAGCGGCTGCGTCCCTAGCATCTAGGATATCTCTATTCAAAGTGTAGGGAAAGTGCTTTTAAAAAATAATAAATTTGTGTCTTTTTGTAGTGTAGTGTTTAGCCTAAAACCATTTCAAGACCCAAATCTAAACATTAAGCCATAAAATGGAGAATTCAATCGCTTCAGACAAATAACCTTACTACTTGAATATTGATTACTACTGAATACGTGGTGCATAATCATCATACTAAAAAAACGACAATAGTACAACTACTTGGACTAAACTTTTAAATTATGATTATTGAGTTGCTAAGCTATCTAAATTATACCTAAGTGTTTGAGTAATCATCATGCAAAGTTTTAAATCTAAAGGATAGTTCTAACATGCATAAATAGATAAGGGCTATCTGTTACGGACATACGAACCGACTAACCTTAATTTTAGAAAAGCTTGGCTTTCAAACACGCGTAAAAAAAAGATGACTTAACATGTGAACTGTAATTAATAAGGTTTGATTTACAACCCTTCTTGTAAGTAACTATTACCAATGTTTTTGTTGACCTGGTAGCCACAGCCGCTTTCCAGCCGCTAATAAGTCAGCTACTAAAGTTGCAGGGATAAGACACTGAACGATAAATTGATGTACATTCCCAATGTAGTTAAACAAAAATATCCTTTTTGTAGATCCTAATTATTGGTTGAAAAGTTTAGTCACTACTAGTTTGAAACAAATCAATCACAATTTGTTAAAAGTACCCAAAGTTTTATTTCCAAGATATAAGATAACATTAATGAACTAGTGAACTTCACAGTCCAATGTCCTCTCCCTCCCTGAAAAATTGTGGTGTTTTAGCGGCGGGTCGCCAAAACTCCTGCCATAATATTCAGCTGCAAAACAGAGCCGCTTTTAAAAAGTCAAAAATGCAGCTAAAAAAATGCGGCTGCAGAACCCTGTTTTTTTTGTAACAACATTTAAAGAAAGATTTACCGACAAAAGAACCTCTTTTATTAATTTGTCTATCCAAGAGATAGGACAATGGAAAAAAACTATTTCTAATATCTTTCGCCATCAATATTGGCTAATATGGGGCCAGTAGCTAGGTAATTTTTAAGTAAAGAATTTGATGCAGATAAATTTTTATTGTTCCCAAATTTCGTTTAATTTATTTCATTTTTAAATGATTTAAAACATATTTTTGTGATTTTTTTTTTGGGAGGGGGGTGGATGTTAAACTACAATCCCCTAAAAAGTGCTGAATTGGTGTTGTTATGGTTACAAAATCATAAGGACAGACATACAGAAAAACTATCCTATCTATTTTATCCTATTATTAAAGTAGAAATGTTTTTTGTTTCTGTTAAAATCTAGTTAACCACTGAACCGATTGAGTTCTTAATTATTTGTAAGATTAAATCAAGTAGATCCTTTGATGGGTTTAGTCTATTTATATTTCTATATAAAAGCTTTGGTTGGTTTTAGGCTGTTTTTTGGTTTGCCCATACTTCCCTAGATTCTGGCAGTGCATACGCTAGTCCTATTTTTTAAAGCAATAATGGGGAAGTTTTACATAGGTCCTGTGATGGTTTTTGGCAATTTTATTTCTAAGATTGCATAAGTTTGGTGATTTTTTCAATGTTATTATTTACCTAATATTTTTTATCTAACTACCTATCTTTTTGTTTACTTCATAATAAGATTAACAAACCCATTGTTTTTTGCTTCCTTCTCTTTCCCTCTCTCTCTCTCTCTCTCTCTCTCTCTTATTAAGCAAAGGGATTTTAAGGGATAAGACAATGGACGTTTCATTAATGTACTCCTCTAATTATGATAAACAAAATATACCCTACTGCAGAAAAAAATCATTAGTAGAAATTTTTGTTTTTACCAACCGATCATGATATGATAATTCCCAATAATAATAAAAGATCGTATTTGTAAAACTTTGGGTACCAGTATAATTTTATTGTGCAAAGTCCCCTCCTTTCGATCCCTTATTATCTAAATCTCAGAACGTCTTTTGTTTTAATTTCCGTCTTTTATCTTTTTTTTTCAGAGGGGGTTTATTAGGTTACATCCCGAGTTTATTAGACGCCTAAATAATCAACATTTTTCAGGGAAGCTTTAATTTTCTACTATATAATGATAAATAAAAGTAGTATTGGCTGATATATTATCAGGGAAAGAGGCCATTTAATTGTAAAATTATACTAGTCCCCAAAGTTTGTTGGATCTTATCTGTTAGATAAAAAAAAACTGAGAAAGCCTAAAATGCTGCTAAAATGTCACGTGTGTCGTCATAAAAAGGGAAGGATGAGAGAAGAAGTGAGAAAGGAAACCACCAAAAAAAAGAGATGGATTTTTATGACGTCCCACGTGACATTTTAGCAGCATTTTAGGCTTTCTCAAAAAAACTTTGTGGACTTTTATGGGAAATTTAAGTGTACTTTTTAATTCAAAATGTTGTACATAGTCATAATGTCGTTAGCATATCGTAAGTCGACCAGATGTCAGTAGTTACTACTTTCATTTTTGATATTTTCATGACACATTTCAGGGTCTATTGACTATTGAAATAGCCCAAAACTTGCTAATTCAATGGGCACGTGAAATAATAAAGGAATTAAATATTTTAATCCCATTCATTATGGGATCACCAGAGAGGAGGGGGACATTGGACTGTAAATTTACTGGTAACCAAAGTTTTATTTCTTGGCTTTTATTAACTTTTAGCAAATATTGATTGGTTATATCAAACTAGTGTTGTCAAAACTTTTCTACAAATGATTTTAGTTTTGCAGAAGGGGTAATTTTGATTAAAATAGTTAGGGATGTACATTAATTTATTGTCCATTGTCTTATCCCTGGAGATTCCTGTAAAAACCCGTTCATAAATACTAATAATCCCATTGAAAGAAAACTTTAAACATAATAAAACCTTTGGAACAATAAGTATCGGTAACCTTTGATATAATTAGTAGCAGGGTCTGTAGCCGCAGCCGGTTATTGATCAGCAGCCGAGCCGGCTGTTTCTCAGTAATAAACAGTCAGCCGCAGCTAGCCTACAACTGCCAAGCCATGTGCTATGCTACTTATAATGTTGTCATCCTTGATTTTTTCCTATTTTTTTTTGGTGAAAGATTTTAAAATGATATAATTATTAAAATTAAACAATACACCTATATATAATTAGGGTTCCTTATTAAACATTCTTCCTTTTTTTTAGTTGCACAGTTACTATATAATCCGAAAATGTTAGTCAGTGTATTAAGTAAATGAATGTTTATTTCTTGTTTAATATAATCAAGAAATAAAATTACTTATGATAAAATAAAGTTAATTATGCCACACCCCCCCCCCCCTCCAAACAAAAAATCAAAAACACAGAATCAATAAAGATTCATTTAAGACATTCATAAGTAGTTATGCACAAAAAATGGTTGTATGATGAACATAGTTAATTACAGAACAGATGTTCATTGGTCATAAAAAATAGATATGAAGAAAGTGTAACAAAATAACGATTTTTTATGTAAAATTGCGTTTATGCCTTTAAATCATGGCCGACAGAAAAGTGGACCAAGTAAATTATGAATTGGATGATGATAGGAACAGAAAATCTCAACAAAAGTTTAAACCTTCAATATTAAATAGCAGCCGACATATTCACTATTTCCTTTCTGTCCGCAGAAAGACATAAGAACTCAACTGATATGTTTGGTATCTCAAATTCAATTTTAAAGAAAATTTTTACCTTTATAGCTGTACCTTTATGCAACATTATAAATAGATCTTTCCTTACAGGAATCATTCCAGTACAATTAAAAATTGCTAAGGTACTACCAATCTGTAAATTAAAACCATCTGATGCTGGAGATAAGTCTTTACCAACTAACTATAGACCAATAAGTCTTTTGCCTATATTCTCAAAAATCTTAGAAAAAATTGTTGCAAATAAATTAAATGATTTTCTACTTGAAAATGAGATTCTGTTTAAACACCAATATGGTTTCCAGGCTAAAAAGTCTACTTTACATCCCATTATGCACCTTTTAAATGAACTTGCTTTAGCTAGGAACAATAATAAGGTTTCAATTGGAGTCTTCTGCGATATCTCCAAAGGTTTTGATACAATAAGCCATGACATTCTATTTAAAAAGTTAGAAAAAGTAGGAGTAAATATTAAAGAACTGGATTGGTTTGAAAATTACTTAAATCAAAGAAGACAATTTGTAGTCATTGGGGATGAAACATCAGAATATTTGGAGATAACAAAAGAAGTACCACAAGGATCGATACTTGGCCTAATTTTGTTTTTAATTTACATAAATGATCTTCCTAGAGCTACTGATTTATTTACAATGCTTTTTGCAGATGATACTAGCTTTGTGGTGTCAGGAGATAACCTTAATGATATTATTATTAAACTAAATAATGAACTTTAAAAAATCAACAATTGGTTTAGGGCAAACAAATTATGTTTGAATGCGGAAAAGACAAAAATCATGATTTTTAACAAAAGAGCTGAGCTGATTAATAAGATTGGTGTTGTTAATTGCAAAATAGATTTTATCAGAAAAAAAGTTTCCAGTTCTTTGTATATATGATAAATAGTGCAAAAAATATTTGCAAAAAATCATTAACCACCCTGTATCATTTGTTCATTCATTCTCATTTATTGTACTGTTTACCAATTTGGTCATCCTGTCCTAAATCTTACCTTGAACCATTGATTAAATTACAGAAAAAAGCAATAAGAATAATTACTGGTACTAAATATAACTCACATACAGCAGATAAGTTTGCTAAATTAAATATTATGCCTCTCCCCCAATTAGCAGATTACTCTAAACTTCTTTTCATGTATGATTATAAAAATGACAAACTTCCACTCTCCTTCCAGGAGACATGGAAAAGAAAAAACGAGGTTTATAACAACATAAGAAACAACAGGAGACTGGATGGTGATAATTTTTATATCCCTATTATTAGATTCAAAAGCCTTGAAAAACTCCAATACTTCTGTTTTCCTGACCTTTGGAATAAAAATTGCTTTAATGATCTTCTTAATTCTTACCAACCACGTAAAATGTTTATTAAAAACCTTACAGCTTATTTAATGATTCAAGTTGAAACAGTATGTACTAAGGCTGTCTGCAATGAATGCTATCCTGACAATCTTATTTAAACTTTGCTTAGCATGGCCATGGTTTTGATTATCTTATACCTTTCAATTCGGATTTTCTATCTTAATTATTATTTAACAAAAAATTAAACCCATTTTATATAACACTGCTTGTATTTTCATAATACTTTTTAAATATGTAAATACTTAAATTATTTCTAACACTGAAGGCCCCATTTAATACACCTCTGGTTTATGGAATGCCTCATAATCGTAGATAACACAATAGTAAAAGTATATTAATGATGTGATTTATAATATCTGTAAATGATTTGTAATATTTTTATCATAACTAAACCGATTTGAAAATAAATCTTTATCTTTTATCTTTATCTTTATTAGAGTGTAGCTTCGCTATTAATGATAAATTGTTGAGGTTTCGTGTTTTTTTATGTGACCTAAATATATATTCTTTCTTAATTGTGTTTAATCTAATAATTCCTTATTATGGAAAATTAAATTTTGTATTTGCAGTTCATGTAAAATTAGATCTCGTAAATAGCTAGACGAAGAAGATATATAAGTATCTTAGAGTGGTTTTAAATACTTTTAAAGGGTGTCTAACAAAGCCTCTAGATGCTAGGGGTGAAGCTGCTTGCATTTAAAAAAGGAAGCGAAAACAGATCTTAAATCTAATTATCTAATACTTTTCTTTTGTTTTTCTTAAACTTTAGGTACACATTAGACTAGCACAGATTGCCGCTAAATAGTTACTCTAAGATATTGTTAGACATATATATTACCCTGTCCCGTTTTAGAAAAATTTTGTTAAAATTTTTGCCCCCAGCCATAATATGGTTGATTTATGCAAAATAATGACCCATGCAAAATATTTTTTCTGTAATGCAAAAATTGCGATGGTACAAGCACTGCAAAGTTTTTAAAATTTGCAAAAAGACCTGCTTTTAAAGCTCTTGTACCATCTCAATTTTAAAGATTTTTACAAAATTTCAATTCTAGTGTGTCAAAATAAACCTGAAATTTACCAAAAAAAATGGGGGCAGTCTCAATTCTAACATATGAAGGACAAAGGTGTAGCAAGTAATCTTTCAAAGTAAAAATTGCCAGATTTCATACACAAATAATAGGGTTAGGCCGGATTGGATGGATACAGATATCCGGCTGATCTATAATTCTGAAATTTCATAAAAATCTTTAAAATTGAGATGAAACAAAAGCTTTAAAAACGGTCTTTTTGCAGATTTTAAAAAGTTTGTACCATCTCAATTTTAAAGATTTTTACGAAATTTCAATTCTAGTGTGTCAATATAACCCTAAATACTTGATATCCAGAATTATGAATCAGCCGGATATCTGTATCTATCGATTCCAGCCCAACCCCATTATTTATGTATGAAATCTGGCAATTTTTACTTTGGAAAATTACTTGCTACACCTTCTTCCATTATATGTTAGAATTGAGACTGCCCCCATTTTTTTTGGTAAATTTCAGGTTTATTTAGACACACTAGAATTGAAATTTTGTAAAAATCTTTAAAATTGAGATGGTACAAGAGCTTTAAAAACAGGTCTTTTTTGCAAATTTTAAAAACTTTGCAGTGCTTGTACCATCGCAATTTTTGCATTACACAAAAAATATTTTGCATGGGTCAATATTTTGCATAAATCAACTATATTATGGCTGGGGGCAAAAATTTTAACAAAATTTTTCAAATCCGGGACAGGCTAATATATATTATATAATTGTGTAACAAAAAAAAGAAAAGGGAGAAAAATTTAAAGTTAAACGAGAGAAAAAGAGAAATAGTCGATTGTATTACAATTAACAAGTAGACGGTGTTTTTAATAAAATATTTTTTTCTGGTAGAAATTCCCCAAGCCAATGAAGTAAATTAAGATA
The DNA here is from genome assembly GCF_053477335.1 of Acartia tonsa. NCBI lineage: Eukaryota > Metazoa > Arthropoda > Copepoda > Calanoida > Acartiidae > Acartia > Acartia tonsa. The sequence continues at coordinate 51,536,399 of NC_137261.1, forward strand.
TTGATGATTAAAATCTGTCAATGGTAAGTGGGTTAAATAAGGCAATACGTTTGTTCCATGATAAAAACAACGTATATTTTGTTCATAGAGTAGCTCCGCTACTAAACCTGGATGATAACATCAAAAAGCGAAGCTCTAAATCGGTAGAACAAACGAACATTAGCAATTGTAGAGTGTCCGAACTTAAAAAATTATAGAGATTATAAATTTGTGGCTTGTTGTAATAGGAATTTGTATTCCAAAAATCAGATGAATAGGATGATTATATTACAATGAAATTATTGTTAAATAGGTTAAAAATCAACATGTTTTAAATACACGGACGAACTTTCTGGTATCGATTATAGAGTTGCATGCTCGAACCTAACTGTTAGTTATAGGAATCGGATCATGTTACTTGTAGATGCAGCGCTACAGTTACAAGTAACATGTTTAACTTTGCTAAACCTACAAGTAACATGTTATAAAGATAAAAAAAAAGGAGATAAGCAGACAATGTTAGTTATTTTTTTTATTGAAAATAAGCTTTTTAGTCATTTCTAAAGAACTTCAAACCCCAAACAACTTCCTTCATCTTGAACCAAATTAAACCAGAACCTTCTTATAAAGTTATTTGGATGAATACATTTGGAGGGATCGCTATAATGATAATGCATTTTACAATTTGTGCAACCAGATTGCTATTCAATATCATGTGTAATTATTTAATAATATTTTTGCATATATTCAAAACCATTACTAATAAATGTTTAGCTAACGAATTAATTATAATTGTTTCTATTTATAATCATATTAGTATCTCTATAGGGAATGGAGGGGGGATATTGCTGCACCTACAAGTAACATGTGATAAGCGCTGCATCTACAAGTAACATGATCCTAGGAATCATTATGCAAAGTTTGAAATCAATAGGAAAATTCTAACATGTCTAAATTAACAAAAAGAGCTAACCGTTACGGATGGACGGATGTACCTTAATTATAAGTAGTACGAATGGTTACGGACCCAACATGTAAAATCCTCAGATCATAAAAAAACTCAAGACTTTTTAATTTATTCCACTGCCCTCATTATCAGGAATTTTTTTCGTCCATGAACATTCTTAACAAAACACAAATTGAAGCTAAAACTTAATCATAGAAAAGCTTTGCTACTAAAAAATGAAGTACCTAAATCTTGTAAAACTAATTTACCGTGTAAATTTTAATCCTTTAATTAGTAACTTATATTTACTGAAATATCTGTGTATGTTTATATTAAATTACTATTTTTTTTACTATTTATCTATCTGTCTATCTATCTAAACCTGTCTTTATCTTTATCTTTTCTCGCCCTATCTCCTTATCTCCTTATCTCTTTCTCTCTCTCTCTCTCTCTCTCTCTCTTTCTCTCTCTCTCTCTCTCTCTCTCTCTCTCTCTCTCTCTCTCTCTCTCTCTCTCTCTCTCTCTCTCTCTCTCTCTCTCTCTCTCTCTCTCTCTCTCTCTCTCTCTCTCTCTCTCTCTCTCTCTCCTCTCTCTCTCTCTCTCTCTCTCTCTCTCTCTCTCTCTCTCTCTCTCTCTCTCTCTCTCTCTCTCTCTCTCTCTCTCTCTCTCTCTCTCTCTCTCTCTCTCTCTCTCTCTCTCTCATTTTCTCTTTATATCTCTATCTATATATCTATTTTGCTTAACTTTAAAAATTTGCTTAAATATAAGAACAACTATTATTTGTTTAAAGCCTCTGTTACATATTATTAAGATCAGGGAGGGAGGGGACATTGGCTTGTAAAATATACTATCAACAAAGTTTATAAACACATTCTCTCATTCGAATGTGTATAAACTTTTCCAACAACAATTTTAATCAACATTATTGGTAAATTTGTTTATTATAATTGGGGTTGTACATCAAATTATCATCCATTGTCTTATCCCTTGAGACCCCTGATTAGGCTACTGTTGTTTCTATTATATGCTTTTTAAAAGCGAAGCTTTTCTATAATTAGGGTCGGTCCGTCCGTACGTCCGTCCGTCCGAGATAGATAGCTTTTATTCGTTAATTTAGGCATGTTAGAATTGTCCTATCGATTTCAAACTTTGCATGATGATTCCTATAGTAGTTGGGAACGATTTAGAAAGCGTAGCAACTCTATAATCATTACCAGAATGTCTGTACGTCCATTTTAAACATGTTGATTTTTCTACTTTTTAACAACAAATTTTCAAGTGTTCTAATTATCCGTTTTATCTGATTTTTGGTATATTGATTCCCGGGACAAGAAAGAACAATATTATAAGTGAAGCAACTCTATAATCATTCCAAAAATGTAAGTATGTCCATAAACATTATCCTGCTTCAAGCAGTTTTTCAACAAATTTATTTACAATTTTGCTTCGACTCTTATACTTTTAAATTCTAATTATTCAGTTCAGATACTATACAAGTGTTAATACCGTTTCAGTGCTTCGCTTTTATGGATGTTGTCATCCTTGTTATAATTATTTTTGAAAGGTAGTTATTAAGATTTAAGGGTTTGGTGTTTTAAATATAATTTATATGCTGGGATCTAAAGAGATAAGACAATGGACGATAAATTGATGTACATCCCCAATGATGATACACAAAATTACTTCTTATGTAGATTAGAATTAGTGGTTGAATGAAACTTTTGAACACTCAACTTAATAAACCAACCAATCTAAATTCACTGAAGTCCCAAAAGATGTTAAGACAACTAATAAGAACACGTTATTATAAAACTTTGGGGACTAGTGTAATAAACAGCCCATTGTTCCCTCTATCTATAATTCATATGTGGATACATTTAGAAGATAGGTACAGGGTACAAAACCTAGATTGCCAAATCACAAATTATATCAGCCAAGAGGGGAGAAATTATCATACTTTACTTTTTTTAGAGGGACAAAACAGTAATCATAGATTATATTTCTTCCTGGTTTGTAAAAATGGTTTTAACCTCCCCTCCTAACTGTTAAAGTTTAATTTAGGCCAACCTATCTATCTCTCCTTTTCGATCTTTTGGAAGTTAGTTGGAAAAATATTCTGTTTGATAATTATTGCATTAAAGAGTGATATTGGTTTTACTATCCATTTATCTATCTATGTATCTATTTATCTATCAATCTATCTCTCTTAGAGTTAATCTATCTTTTGGGAGATAACATTTTTTTTCATTTTGAAGTTTTTTAGTACAATTTCATTATTGTACCCTGTATTTTTCAACAAATATAAACAAATATTTTAGTTTGAATGGTTAATAATTATCAAATAAACATTAAAGTTTAAAATAGGCCAATCTATCTACCTATCTTCCAATATATTCATCTATCTAGGTCAATCTATCTATCTATTTGTCCATCTTTCAAATTATCTTTAGAAAGATTGACAAACAAACATTTTAGTTTAATAGTTAAAATGGGGAGGGAGGGGAGGGTTTTAATGCAACCATCTCGTAATCAGTGAGCAAATGGCACTTAGAATTCGAATTTCGATCTGAACTTTTGCATGAGTAATCCTTAGTAGGTCTATTTTCCCTAAATCAAACAAAAAGTTGGAAAAGTAACGGCTAACGGCTGGCGGCTTAGCCGTTTTCCCATTTTTTGGATATCTATATTGCAAATTAGTCACGAAACCGTTAGCCGTTACTTTTCCAACTTTTTGTTCGATTTAGGGAAAATAGACCTACCAAGGATTACTCATGCAAAATTTTAGATGGAAATTCGAATTCTAAGTGCCATTTGCTCACTGATTACGAGATGGTTGCATTAACTCCCCCCCCCCCCTTATAGGATTTCTTTTAGAAGGGTGGTAATACTTACCTAAAATAGTTATAAACCTTCCCAGAATCTAAAGAGAGAAGCTACATTGTAAAGGAGAATCATATCGGTTAGCACGATCCTTCAGTACAGACAGACACACAGACATCCTGTTACTTTTATATTGAGATATGTCTATCTATCTATCTATCCAAATGCTAAGATATATGTTTGTTTTTCTAATAATGTTATTTTAGCTTTCTAAAAACGTTCAATTCAGCTTTTTCTGACCATTTAAATCAAATTTATTTTAGCTAACTTTTTTGAGAAAGAGAGATAAAGGGAATTGAGTAAAAATATGAAAAAAACAAGGATGACGATGTCCCTAAAAGCTAATAAAATATCAAAACATTTGATATTCAAGATTATTAAGAAAACTCTGTATAAATCTATTATAAAATTATCAAATTACAGGAACATTAATATGGACATACTTCCAATCTTAAACTTGATTACAGAGAAGCTTCATTTATAGCATTATACCTAATTGTCTCAGGAATAAATATATAACAAATATCAAGGGAATAGAATAACTATAATACAAGTACAAAAATTGTTGTCAAAAGTGATATTAAATTACCATGTTAAAAGTGGATGCCAACTTTTTTGGTAATGATTATAGAGTTGCTTCAATTTTTACCCCACTTTTTCACCCAAAGGAGTCACCATGACAAGTTTGAAATCGATAGGACAATTCTTAAAACATGCCTAAAATAACGATGAGAGCTATCCGTCATGGACAGACGAACATACGTAGAGGCCGTTCCAAAATGTACAAGAGCTTCACTTTAAAAAAATAATAAGCGTTGCTAAAACTATAATTCAATGTTTGTTTTAAAAATTCCTCATGCAACGTTTTAAATATCATCACTTAGCTAGACATACTAGGTTTCGTGATTTTTTGATAACTTATTTAAATAAATCCTTATGATAAAGTAACAGGATGTCTATTTGTCTGTGTGTACCGAAGGATCTCGCTAACCGCTGAACCGATCGGGCTCTCCTTAACAAGGTAGCTTCTCATAGGTCCCGGAAAGGATTATAACTATTTGGGGGAGGGTACCACCACCCTCCCAAGAGAAATCACAAAAAATCAAAATTTTTAAAAATATTTGAGAGACTTAAACGCAACATAGGTAGGTATCGTAGAGACTTGAACAATAAAAAAACGTTTAAAGTGCCACTTAAGGCCTCTCGGGGCGTAGCTGCTAGTCTATTATATAAAGAAAATATGTTTTTTTTGTAAACTACTGAACTAAATAATTTCTACGGTTTTTTTCAAAGCTAGAATAGAACATAGGAACATACATTAAAATTATTGGTAAAAGAGTATGAGCACTGATTGTTCAAACTAACAAAATAAAATAAAAAAAGATAACCAACATCTTTTAATCTCACGAATGATAGAGCATATTTTTAAACTTTGGGTCGTGGTATAAATTACAATGCAATGTCCCCTCCCTCCGTGTTTAATAGCAATAAATGTTGAATTTACGTGGTGGATATTATGACACGGAAATATAGTCGTCGTTGCTATTTCCCCAGTTATTATAGGTCACTTCGTTCATCCACTAGGAGGGGATGGGGTAAAGGGGAGGAGAGGGGTGTCGTTATTTTAGTCTGCTACAAGTTTCACTTTATTAGAGAACATGATAATCTGGTGTAAGATCCAAGAAATAATAAATCTATTTTAAAAGCGCACCCTAAAACATTAATTTTGACACTAAATATATATTTTTTCATCAATTTATATAAAGGACCGATTTCTTATATATCAATTACATAGAAATCATTTCATAAAGAGCTAAAACACAAATTTAGTTTTCAGGCTTATTTTTTTATTACATTTACATTCCAGATTATGCCTTATTGTTGCAGAAATTGTATATTACCACAAACTAAGTTTTTGAGAAAACGATATATGGAATTTATATGCTTATTTTAGGTTCGAGTCCCCAACAGGAGTTAGAATCACCCGACCGTTTGATACATATAGTTTATTTATTTGATATATTGTTAGTTTATGCATGTTAGAATTGTGCTATTGATTTCAAACTTGGTACGATATTTTCTTTAGGTACAATTTAGAAAGCAAAGCAACTATATACTTATTACCAGAAAATCAGTCAGGCCATTTAAATCTTTTTGGACTATATTTTAATAATGTTCGTTTGCCTTACCGTTAAATTTGTTTAGCTTCGTTTGCATGGATATTGTCAACCTTGTTTTCTTAAAATTAAGAGCAACCTCTTACGGAAAACGATCGTCTTAAACACTTGATTGGTGTAATTTAAGAAAATTATAGAAAATATGATACTATTATTATATCTTCATTTTATAGCATTTTTAAAAAGCGAACCATTTCTACATTAAGTGTTAGTTCGTCCTTTTGTTACCAAACTTTGCCTGGTTATTCACTTTACCCCTCTCCCCAATCCAAGCCTCAAGTGCCCCTAGAGGCCTTTAGTGGCGTATTCGCTGGTATCTAGATAATGAAATGAAAATTAACAATTTGCCCATAATACGCTTGAGCAAAGGTACCAAAATATTGTTATTTATACATTTGTACATTCTTTGCATGCTTAAAACTTTTTCAACAAATGCTAAGGGGCGCAGCTGCTAGCTATTTAAAATTTTCCACTTAAATAGAGAAATAAATAGATAGATAGATAAATGTAGAGATTGATAAACAAATCGATTGATAATTAGCTAAATTTATAAGTAGATAGATTTATAAATAGATACATATATTGATAAATAGATAGATTGAGAAACAGATAGATTTATAAATAGATAGATTGATAAATACAGGGTGCGGCAAATCAGGGATAAGGGATGGGAAACGTAAGAAAATATTATTCCAGGCCTATTTTCCAACTAGGCCTAAAAAACTAGTTTCGGGATGACGCAGTAGTTAGATTTGAAAGCTATGAACAATGATGAAATAGCTATTATATGAATGCAAAGAAAAAAAGTATAGAATAGAATTCAGGTAGTTGATTTCACCTATCATAAAATATAATAAAAACTTTTCAAAGAACCAATATGTTAGTGGCTTTAAGTAGAATCCCGTTATTACTTCGCCAACCCCCCCCCCCCCCCATTTAAAAAAAAGGTTTTTTTTGAGATGGTTAAATCTGATTTATTTTCAAACATTTTAAGGGGGGATCTACTTCACCCCAAAATTTGTATATAGAAATAAACACCGCTTTAGCTCCCCAGCTTTAATAAATAAATCAAGTAGAATTGAATAAGTACATGGGTAACATTCTATCAACTAATTGTTCCATAGCTAACATACAAATTAAGAATTTAAAAAAAAAAATTATTTTACGTTAAATATTAACAGAAAAGTTCAATTAAGTGTGCAATAATTTTTACCAAAATTAGTTAAATTTTTTTTTTAACAAAACACAGTACACTTTTATTTACATATTGAACTAGTTTTGTATTTGTGTTCATTTAGATGGGTTATCAATTCCACATGAAATGTAACTTTTAAATTGTCTAAAGACATGAGTTTTTCACATTGTTCTAAAGTATAAAATGTTGAATCCTACTCGGCACCATCCCAGTTGAGGAGTGAGATTCTACCCCATCTGAAAAAATAACCCCCCCCCCCCCCCGCCATCTGTCAAAATAAACCCCCCCCCCCCCGGCATCATGTGATTTGTACCCCATCTTAAATTTTGGTCCCTGTAATTTTCAATGTATAAAACAAAGCTTGGTGGTAATAAACTATGAGTTATAGGGATAAAATATTACATATGGGGTAAGTATATAAAATATGGGGAACAAAAATCACACATGGAGGTCCAAAAATTAATATGGGGTCATTTTTTCATGATGGGGTAGCTTCAAGTGCTTATATCTGGAGAACCGTAAGAGATAGAGGCCTAGTTGCTTGACTGTGGTAACTCAGATTTACACAAGGAAGCCATTTATGCACATGGGGTGTCAAAATTTGATATGGGGTATTTTTTTCATGATGGGGTGTCAAAATTTCATATGGGGTATTTTTTTTTCATGATGGGGTAGTTTCAAGTGCTTATATCTGGAGAACCGTAAGAGATAGAGGCCTAGTTGCTTGACTGTGGTAACTCAGATTTACATAAGGAAGCCATTTATGCACATGGGGGACCAAAATTTGATATGGGGTATTTTTTTCATGATGGGGGTAGTTTTAAGTGCTTATATCTGGAGAACCGTAAGAGATAGAGGCCTAGTTGCTTGACTGTGGTAACTCAGATTTACATAAGGAAGCCATTTATGCACATGGGGGACCAAAATTTGCTATGGGGTATTTTTTTCATGATGGGGGTAGTTTCAAGTGCTTATATCTTGAGAACCGTAAGAGATAGAGGCCTAGTTGCTTGACTGTGGTAACTCAGATTTACACAAGGAAGCCATTTATGCACATGGGGGACCAAAATTTGATATGGGGTATTTTTTTCATGATGGGGGTAGTTTCAAGTGCTTATATCTTGAGAACCGTAAGAGATAGAGGCCTAGTTGCTTGACTGTGGTAACTCAGATTTACACAAGGAAGCCATTTATGCACATGGGGGACCAAAATTTGATATGGGGTATTTTTTTCATGATGGGGGTAGTTTCAAGTGCTTATATCTTGAGAACCGTAAGAGATAGAGGCCTAGTTGCTTGACTGTGGTAACTCAGATTTACACAAGGAAGCCATTTATGCACATGGGGGACCAAAATTCGATATGGGGTATTTTTTTCATGATGGGGGTAGTTTCAAGTGCTTATATCTGGAGAACCGTAAGAGATAGAGGCCTAGTTGCTTGACTGTGGTAACTCAGATTTACATATGGAAGCCATTTATGCACATGGGGGACCAAAATTTGATATGGGGTATTTTTTTCATGATGGGGGTAGTTTCAAGTGCTTATATCTTGAGAACCGTAAGAGATAGAGGCCTAGTTGCTTGACTGTGGTAACACAGATTTACACAAGGAGGCCATTTATGCACATGGGGGACCAAAATTTGATATGGGGTATTTTTTTCATGATGGGGGTAGTTTCAAGTGCTTATATCTGGAGAACCGTAAGAGATAGAGGCCTAGTTGCTTGACTGTGGTAACTCAGATTTACACAAGGAAGCCATTTATGCACATGGGGGACCAAAATTTGCTATGGGGTATTTTTTTCATGATGGGGGTAGTTTCAAGTGCTTATATCTGAAGAACCGTAAGAGATAGAGGCCTAGTTGCTTGACTGTGGTAACTCAGATTTACATAAGGAAGCCATTTATGCACATGAGGGACCAAAATTTGATATGGGGTATTTTTTTCATGATGGGGGTAGTTTCAAGTGCTTATATCTTGAGAACTATAAGAGATAGAGGCCTAGTTGCTTGACTGTGGTAACTCAGATTTACATAAGGAAGCCATTTATGCACATGGGGGACCAAAATTTGATATGGGGTATTTTTTTCATGATGGGGGTAGTTTCAAGTGCTTTTATCTGGAGAACCGTAAGAGATAGAGGCCTAGTTGCTTGGCTGTGGTAACTCAGATTAAATTAAGGAAGCCATTTATGCACATGGGGATACATAAATTAATATGGGGTCATTTTTCTCTGATGGTGGGTAAAAATTGAATATAGGGGCCAATTTTTTATGATGCAGTTGGGGGGTGAAATCAGGTTAGGTTAGGTCAGATCAGGTCATGTTAGGTAAAGTAATATTAAGGGAAAGGGAAAGGCCCCCTTGCAGGGGTTGGGTTAGGTTGAAATGGGTCAGGTTAGGTTAAGTTAGGTTAGGTTAGGTTAAAATGGGTTAGGTTAGGTTAAGATGGGTTAGGTTAGGTTAAGATGGGTTAGGTTAGGTTAAGATGGGTTAGGTTAGGTTAAGTTAGGTTAGGTTAGGTTAAAATGGGTTAGGTTAGGTTTAGTTGGTTTAGGTTAGTTTAAAATTGGTTAGGTTAGGTTTGGTTGGGTTAGGTTAGGTTAAGTTAGGTTAGTTTAAGATTGAGTAGCCCTGCAGGGCTACTCAATATTACCTAACCTAACCTAATTACCTAGGTTGGGTTTGGTTCGGTTAGGTTAGGTTAGATCAAGTTAGGTTAGTTTAAGATTGAGTAGCCCTATTAAATTTCAATACCCCATGTGCATAAATGGCTTCCTTATGTAAATCTGACTTACCACAGTCAAGCAACTAGGCCTCTATCTCTCACGGTTCTCCAGATATAAGCACTTGAAACTACCCCCACCATGAAAAAAATACCCCATATCAAATTTTGGTCCCCCATGTGCATAAATGGCCTCCTTGTGTAAATCTGTGTTACCACAGTCAAGCAACTAGGCCTCTATCTCTTACGGTTCTCAAGATATAAGCACTTGAAACTACCCCCATCATGAAAAAAATACCCCATATCAAATTTTGGTCCCCCATGTGCATAAATGACTTCCATATGTAAATCTGAGTTACCACAGTCAAGCAACTAGGCCTCTATCTCTTATGGTTCTCCAGATATAAGCACTTGAAACTACCCCCATCATGAAAAAAATACCCCATATCAAATTTTGGTCCCCCATGTGCATAAATGGCCTCCTTATGTAAATCTGAGTTACCACAGTCAAGCAACTAGGCCTCTATCTCTTACGGTTCTCCAGATATAAGCACTTGAAACTACCCCCATCATGAAAAAAATACCCCATATCAAATTTTGGTCCCCCATGTGCATAAATGGCTTCCTTGTGTAAATCTGAGTTACCACAGTCAAGCAACTAGGCCTCTATCTCTTACGGTTCTCCAGATATAAGCACTTGAAACTACCCCCATCATGAAAAAAATACCCCATATCGAATTTTGGTCCCCCATGTGCATAAATGGCTTCCTTGTGTAAATCTGAGTTACCACAGTCAAGCAACTAGGCCTCTATCTCTTACGGTTCTCCAGATATAAGCACTTGAAACTACCCCCATCATGAAAAAAATACCCCATAGCAAATTTTGGTCCCCCATGTGCATAAATGGCTTCCTTTTGTAAATCTGAGTTACCACAGTCAAGCAACTAGGCCTCTATCTCTTACGGTTCTCAAGATATAAGCACTTGAAACTACCCCCATCATGAAAAAAATACCCCATAGCAAATTTTGGTCCCCCATGTGCATAAATGGCTTCCTTATGTAAATCTGAGTTACCACAGTCAAGCAACTAGGCCTCTATCTCTTATAGTTCTCCAGATATAAGCACTTAAAACTACCCCCATCATGAAAAAAATACCCCATATCAAATTTTGGTCCCCCATGTGCATAAATGGCTTCCTTATGTAAATCTGAGTTACCACAGTCAAGCAACTAGGCCTCTATCTCTTACGGTTCTCCAGATATAAGCACTTGAAACTACCCCATCATGAAAAAAAATACCCCATATGAAATTTTGACACCCCATCATGAAAAAAATACCCCATATCAAATTTTGACACCCCATGTGCATAAATGGCTTCCTTGTGTAAATCTGAGTTACCACAGTCAAGCAACTAGGCCTCTATCTCTTACGGTTCTCCAGATATAAGCTCTTGAAGCTACCCCATCATGAAAAAATGACCCCATATTAATTTTTTGACCTCCATGTGTGAGTTTTAACCCCTTGCTTCGATGTTAATATCATAGCATTGTTTGCTACCCCATCTGTGTTTCTCAACCACTAATTATGTTTGATGACATCCAGAAAAATGTATTTTATGTAGTTCAATAATCTGCCACTAGATGTTCCTATTTCAAACAAACTATTGTTTTTTTTTCTTCAATGGAGCCAAATTTTTATCTTAAAATATTAGGTAAAGTAAAGTATTAGAATATGTTGGTGATTTAGTATAAAAAAAGTCTTAAAAGAGAAATAAAAAAAATAAATAGAGGCATTTTTAAATTTTATTCAAAATATAGGAAAATATAGAAGAGTGAAAGGCATAGCTTCACTACAGTGGAGCATGGTAGCTTTTGCTACCCTAATATAAATTCTTTCGCGCGAGGCTCACCTCGCAAACCCCTCTAGACTCTCCCCCCCCCCACCCAGATTTTATTTCCCCTTCTGCCAAACATGCCCCCATCTATCAAATCAGACCCCACCTTCCAATTCTGGCCTCATCTTCAAATTTAGACCCCATCCTTCATTTTTGTCCCCTGTTCAATAATTTATCCCTTCTCTAACATTATTTTGTTTCTCTTGGAGAGGAACAAAATATGAAGATGGGGATCAAATTACATGATGGGGACAAAATCACACGATGGGGTATAAATTTCATGATGCTGGGGGGGGGGGGTTTATTTTGATAGATGGCGGGGGGGGGGGGGTTTATTTTTTCAGATGGGGTAGAATCTCACTCCTCAACTGGGAAATTGCCATCCTACTCAGTCTTCAAAAAACGATCTCTCAATTTATGTTTTGCTATATGGACATTTATTAATGTGTAGATTTAATAATAAGTTGATGTGATTGAACATCATATATATTGTTGTCATTCTAATAGCAGAAAGTTTCCATTGTTGTTTTTCTAATAGCAGAAATTTATGTTTGGTTGAATTAATTTAGCCAATAATGAACTGGGGGACGCGTTTGTTATTAATTAATTGGTTAATGCTAAAAGCAAGTTTCAGGCTATTGGATATTGGCCTACAGCCAATGAGGAACTGGGGGAAATGAGTTGATTTTATAGGCAAAAAAGAAAAGTTGCCCCATCACTTTTAAAAGGAGGCTGAGACCTAATTTTCGGTCAGGTTTCCCATCCCTTATCTCTGGCGGCAAATAAATCGGGACATTTTTTAAACGGCCATGGCGCGAAAACTACTTGACCAATCAGGACGTTTGACCCCACTATAGAAAGCTTAGATAATGACCTTTTAGCACAAAAAATTCTTTGGGCGAAGATGGGCTTGTACTCCGAGCTGGCCGCGCATATGTTCAACATGGCAGATTCCAAATGCGCCGTTGGTTTAATCTGAGCTTGATCTTTAAATCATTTTAGTGGTGATTTAAAGATCAAGCTCTGGATTCTCGACTAGGGCCCACTAAATCTAACCTCAGCCCATCTGTAGGTGAGGTAGAGTTATGCAACTTGCTGGGGATACTGTTAGATACATAAGTAAGACACTAGAAAAGACTAGAGCTCTCTATCTGAAATGGCTTGGCCGTAATACTCCAGCAAAGTGAAACGGGGCAGATTTTGAGATATAAAAAACGTCAAAAACCGTGAAAATTCGTGAAAATTTCTCGGTTCTTGACTTCAGGGACCCATATTGGACTTTAAAACTCATTTTAGACTATGGGTTGCGCTTACAACCCTAGCTAAAACTTCATGCCATTTCCAAAAATGTAAAGAACGTCGTTCTTGCTCAACTGTGGTCCAAATAAGAGCCTCCGTGTCTAAGGGTAGCTTGAAAGTTGGGCGAATTTGGATCCTGCGGTTACTCATGTTCCTAAGGAAATGTGGCCTCCCAGCAGCCCGATTTTAATTCAATGGACTTTTGGGCCTAGGGCTACTTTGAAACATGCACCAATAGACGTGCCCATACCACAAAGACCTCCCTCATTGCCATTATCAAGGAGAACTACGCTAGCGTGGACAGGTACATTTTGATCTGGAACTGCCGGCGGTTGAGGAGGCGGGTAGAGGCGATGATTGAGGCTAGCGGCGATTTTATTGAATAATCTACTAGTAATATACCTATTTTGCTTCCCAGTTTTAAAATCCAATAAAATCTTTAAAATTGACGATTTTATGTTCATTTCTTTAAAGATTACAAAATGTCCCGATTTATGTGCCGCACCAACCCTGTAGATAGATTGAAAAATAAATAGATTGATTAATAAATAGATAGATTTATAAATAGATAGATTGATAAATAGATAGATTGCTAAATAGACATATTGATAAATAGCTAGATAGATAAATAAATAGATTGCTAAATATATAGATTGATAAATAGAAAGATAAATAATTAGGTAGTTAGATCGATAGATAAATTAACGATTGAATTATAGTTAAATAAATAGATAGTGAGCTAGATGAATAAGATTTTATAAATATGCTTCTCTTTTTTGTTTCATTAAATGAATTAATCCAAATTAAAGCATAAATCCTATTAATTAAAACAAGTCATTTAAAGGGACAAACATAAATTTAAATTTTTGTGAAAATCTTTGCCATTTAAAAACTATGTAATGCTTCAAAACCGATTAATATTTGCTGAATTCTCAGCCATACTGAAAAATCATGTATAGAATATAATTTCAGATTATTTCAACGAATCATAAGAATAATACTATTTTTGTTAACCTGGGCTTTCTGCCGTTCGGGGCTAACAAAACAGGTTTTAATCTTATATTTTTTATGCCTGAGGAAAGCTGTCTGTAATACGATGCAATAAACAACTATTATATATTTGTCAATATCTCACTAACCACTGAACCGATAGAGTTCTTAATTTTAAAGAAGCTTCATATATGTTAAATAAAAGTAATCGCAAATATACTTAGTAAATAAAAGAGTTTCTTTTTGAATTAGAAAAAACACAACGTTTTCTTTGTACCGTCTTTTAAGATGCCTCAAGATAAAAATATATCATTATGTAATAGCAAATCATCTCTAAAATCATCTAGGGGCTCTGTAGCCTAAAAACATCCCAGGACCTATGTCAATCCTCCCTATATTTGAAAATTCAATTGGTTCAGAAGTTATCGAAATTTTAGGCTACTTTATTTTAGATAATTAAGTATTATTAGCCTAGTTACTCTACATAAAGCAGGGTATACAATACATACGTCTGTACAAACCACAGCTTCGGAAAAATAACTGATTTTTCATTCAATTTTTTTTTAAGGGTGTGCATTTTTTTCTTTAGGTGGTTAGGGTAAAATAGCTTAAAAACCTCCGCACGGCCAAATTGTTTATTTTTACATGCCCACCGTTAGTTCATTTTGCCACTTAAGATTTTTTTCGTGCTTCGCTACTTTGGATATTGCCATCCTTCCTTGTTTTACAAACAATTATTTTTGTCTCTTCTTTGTAAATTCAATCAATTAATATCTTAACTAAAAATCAATATATGGTCAAATTTTAATCAATTTACAGTTAATGTTAATGTTTTTAAAATTTTAGGAGGGAAGGGGACATTTTAGACTGTAAAATATACTGATTCCCAAAGTAGATGTCTGTCTAAAGCTTAAGATCTCGGTATCCGCTGAACCGATTAGACTCTACTCTCTACCTGTATAATTTACAATTAAATAGCCGGTTTCTCTCCTTAAATATGACATCATTTTAATATCCTAAATTTTAAATAATGAATTACCTACTGACATAAATTATGATTTTATTTAAGACTTACAATTTATAATTTTAAGATTAACAAAATATTTTTGAAGTGGCCGATTAGACGCCTACTGAAAAATACAAAGTAGAACAATGTCCGTCTGTCTGTACCTCCGTTTTTCCCTTAAAATTCCTCAAACCGCTAAACTGATTATTACAAAATCTGTATATAAGAACTAGATACACATTAGGTGGATTATAACATCCCACACCCAACTAGGAGCTTTGTCCCTAGAAGCTATGGGCAAAGCTACAAGTATATTTTAATATTCTGTTTATTTTTTTTTCTCAGTAAGGCTTCGAAAACGATTAATATCCGCTGGAGTAGAATAGGTTCTAAGACACACTGAAAAATAATGTATCGTTTTATATTCAGTTTTCTCATTTTTACCTCATGCGTTTTCTACGAATATAAAAATATATATATCCATAGAAAACTGTTTATAATACACTGCGATAAATAACTATTATTTCATGAATAACGATATAACAAGAAAGATTAATTTTTCGACAGCAAAACATCTAAGTTTTTGGTCGAGTAATACATCCTTATTTTACAGTAACAGGATGTCTCTATTTGTGTGTCTATCTGTTCTGAAGATTCTCGCTAGCCGCTGGACTGATATGGACCTCCTTCACAGTGAAGTTTTTTCATTTAATACTATTTTGGGGGAGGTTATTTCCATTCCTATAATAAAAATTGGCCCTGGAAAAATATCCTCTAAAAAAACTTTTTCTTTAAATTTTAAATAAAAATATTTTAAAATTTATGTTTAATAAGACACACTTAAATAAAAATTTTAATATTTTAAATATGTTTCATTAAAATGTACAGTATAACATAAAACAATTAACACAAGACATTTTGTGATAGACTATGAAAATATAATCGATTGATTTTTTTTGTAGAGGTTCGGAGATTATTTTGATACATAAAAAAACATGATTATATATACACATACAGTAGGGTGGGTCGATTTTGGACATTTTTTTTCTGAGGCCAAAGCGGGGATCTGCACTCAATTTATATAGATATAATACACCTCTGGATGATTTAAAATTTATCCTAAGTCTTAAAACCGCTGACGACCAGACATTCAATTGTAAAGCTATTTGTAAATGGGAGTCAAAAATTTATTGAATCAGAACTATGGCTTCATGGTGCTCCCTGGTAAGGCCTTGAGGAGCTGAGTCAGGAACTTTTGTCCGTTTCAAAAAATCTCGTTCCTAGCCTGAGAAAATCTAAAAAACCTCTACAAATTGGACAATTCTCAATAAACCTTAAAAAATTGTGGTTTTTTAGTGATTTCTAAGGCTAGGAACGAGATATTTTTAAACGGACAAAAGTTCCTGATTCAGCTCCTCAAGGCCTTTCCAGGGAGCACCATGAAGGCATAGTTCTGATTCAAAAAATTTTTTGAATGTCGTCTTTGCATATTAATAAGTAACGAATTATATTTTTAAGTGGTCGTGTTCTAAAACTCAATTTTTTTAAATTCTTTTTCGGTCAGAAATGTTTTCAGGGTTAATTTTATCTGTTGCATATCCCCGCTTTGTCTAATTCCGATATGAACCCGCCCTAACATACAGGTAGGGAGAAGACAATGAACGGGAAATTACAAAGTTTTTAAAAACATTCTCGTTGGAATGAAACAACTGGGGACTCAGTATGGGTAATTTTGTTCATCAATATCGGGGGTGTACATTAATTTATCGTCCATTGTCTTATCCTTTAAGATACCAGATATTTGATTAGGCAGAAGGATTATTTCTTACTCTGGCATCTGAAACATAAAAATCTATATAGGACATGTAGGAATATATTGACAGGACAAAATTAGTCGTTAATTCAGCTTGCTAATATGGACCTCATTTATTGGTCAGTTCATTCTTCCGGTAGAAGGGGAGAGAATGGGGCTAAGGGAGTGGATGAGAAGTCG
Organism: Acartia tonsa; assembly: GCF_053477335.1. Lineage (NCBI taxonomy): Eukaryota > Metazoa > Arthropoda > Copepoda > Calanoida > Acartiidae > Acartia > Acartia tonsa. The sequence continues at coordinate 51,553,485 of NC_137261.1, forward strand.
CGTTATTTTAGCCAGCTACGAGCATATATATATTAGGGTGGGTCGATTTTGGACATTTTTTTTTCTGAGGCCAAAGCGGGGATCTGCAAATGATTTGTATGAGTATAATACACCTCTGGATGATTTAAAATTTATCCTAAGTCTTAAAACCGCTGACGACCAGACATTCAATTGTATAGCTATTTGTAAATGGGAGTAAAAAATTTATTGAATCAGAACTATGGCTTCATGGTGCTCCCAGGAAAGGCATTGAGGAGTAGAATCAGGAACTTTTGACCGTTTCAAAAAATCTCGTTCCTAGCCTGAGAAAATCTAAAAAAAACTCTACAAATTGGACAATTCTCAATAAACCTTTTAAAAATGTGTTTTGTAAGTGATTTCTAAGGCTAGGAACGAGATATTTTGAAACGGACAAAAGTTCCTGATTCAGCTCCTCGAGGCCTTTCCAGGGAGCACCATGAAGCCATAGTTCTGATTCAAAAAAAAATTTGAATGTCGTCTTTGCATATTAATAAGTAATCAAATATATTTTTTAGTGGTCGCGTTCTAAAACTCAATTTTTTAAAATTCTTTTTCGGTCAGAAATGTTTTAAAGGTTAATTTTATTTGTTGCATATCCCCTCTTTGTCTAATTCAGATATGAACCCGCCCTAATATATATATATATACCCCTTATATCTATAATACAAAGTAATAAGATGTCTATCTGTCCGTTTGATGCTTTGAATCTCGTTAACGGTTGAACCAACCAGGTTATGCTTTAATTTTTTTTAAAGGGATAATCTCAAGGGAGGGAGGGGACATTGGGCTATTTATTACACAAGTCCTCAATGTTTTACAATAAAGGCTTCTAATTCGTTAGAATTATAACTTTAGAGACTCTTAATTCAATTTTGATTGGTTGGTTCATTTAGTTGTCCATACGTTTCAACCACTAATTGTAATCTACAGAAGGACAAATTTTGTGTATCATCATTGGGGATGTACATCTATTTTTCGACCATTGTCGTATCTCTTTAGATCCCTGGATAACCCCCTTAATTCACAAATTTATACCTGATTTCAACACAACATATTTGGATATGAACCCAACTAGCTTTCGTTTAGCATAAGCCTTGGAATGATCCTTTCTCAGTAGGAAATACAGGGGGAGGGAGGCTCCAAATGCCCGCTCAATTGCCAGATGCAACCAATCATACAGAAATGCTACAACAGTCTTCCAATTTTCTTCCAAATCCATATTTTTCAGAAATCTAATTATCCCCATAAAGAATATAGATACTATGATGACACAGAGACCGACAGCATCTAGGTTATAGTTGGCAGCTTCCACATGATCGTGATCATTTCTAACATCTTCAGTGTTGTTATCATTAGCAGCTGTAGCGTCACTTGCTGGTCTAACGTGTATAATTCTACTAGTAGGGGCAGCAGCTTGATTCATATTGTCATTCCTTCGTTCTAATTCAAAATTATCTCGGTCACGTGAAGATGACTGAATAAATGCTCCAATTTTGTTGTTTCGCCTCCAGACAGTTATCTGAACCTGTTGTCGGTGCTTTCACATAAACTGCCTGTTGAGCACTGATAACTATTCCCCCCCCCCCCCCTTATTTTTAAATAAAAATTTTTCCCAAGTCTAGCCCCTGCGAGGAACCCTTAATATAAACTGACCTAAAGTAATAAACAAACAAACTTCACCCCTACCTCCTTTTATTTATATAAAATAAAGGTTATGGAGGTGATTATCAATTATAAAGGTACTTTATGTGAAAGCCCCCCTTTTTCTTTCTGTAGCAGATGATAGTTTTGGATATAAGAACGGATAAAAGTGCCATTACACACAGGACCAGTGAGTGTAGGGCACCCCCTATGTTGGTTATGAGTAAATGGAAAAGAAAAATTGGTAAATTTTCAAAATTTTCTTAGAGGTACAGATACATGGTACTACGTCAAACACTAGATACATCAAACAGTAGATGCGACAAACGCTAGACAGACAAACAGTAGATGCGTCAAACGCCAAACACACAAACAATAGATGCGCCAAACACTAGACTGCAACAAACAGTAGAATTTTCAATTTCGCGACAAACGATAGAATTTCTAAAGTGCGACAAACACTAGAAGCAACATACGCTAGAATTTAAACTTATAAAATATTCATAGATATTTTCGTTCATAAATACTAAATTCAAAAATCTATCAATGCAGGTATCTAAAAGGATAATATAATTGCCGAAAAATCTATGTACATACTGTAAAATTAGTGGTTGAAACGTTTGAACACTCAAATTTTTTAACCAACCAATCAAAATAAATTCACGTAACACAAGTTTTTTAGTCAATGAATAAAAAAACGTTCGCAAAAAACTTTGAGGACTAGTGTAATAAACAGCCCATTGTCCCTTCTCGCTCTGGATGGCATGGTGCATAGGGGACTTGTGGAATGGTTTCGCCTCCCAGGGGCACAAGTGGGGAACACCGATGGCGTGGCAAAGAGAACCAGGAGGCCGGAGAGGCAAGTGTGGACGGGTACTGCGAGAGCAAGAACTTCCAGACGCCTCTTTTTTAGGCAGCAGAGGGGGGAGGGATCAGCCACCCCTGTCCTCTCTATAAAAATCTATTGGCGAAGGCCCAACAGGGCTGGCAAGGAGAAGGAGTCGGAGTCGGATAGAAGTAGGAGGGCTTACATATTGTCTAAACTATGGACAATACACCCAAACCCAGGACCGGGGATTAGGAACAAAACGGAGGAAGGAAAAAGAGCAAGACGTGAAAGAAGATATGAGAAAAGGAGAAGAAAAAGAGAACAGAGAGAAGACACAGACAACAATGGACAGAAAAGAAAATATACAATAGTCACCTGGAATGTACAGAGAAGGTCACTTAGAGACAGACAGAAAAGAAAAGCAAGACGAGTAGCAGAATATACATCAAGACAGAATTGGGACGCAGTTTTACTCAGTGAAATTAAAGCAGACAGACCTGGAGTAGCATGGCTGGGGGAAGGAGAAAATTTAGCAGCTATTGTTCACTCAGAGAGAGCAGGAATACTACTGAGAGGAGACCTACTTACAGGATAGAACAAGGAAGGACAGAAATGCAAAGTATCAGAACGTTCGGTGTCAGTCAAGACAAGAGGACTAGCTCTAACTGCAACATATTTACCTGTTTGGAAAGGAAACAATGACGAGGAGATTGAAAATACCAAAGATAAATTAACAGAACACTTAGGATGGGCGAGGAAAGAGGAAATAGTAATACTGGGCGGAGATTTTAATGCACATATTGGCGGCAACAATGAAATACCTGGAATATGTGGAAAATATGGCCTCAGAGAGTCAAATGAGAAAGGAATGCAACTAGCTCAATGGTGCGAAGAAAATAACTTGGCATATTTAAACAGCTTTTATAACCACAAAAAACGTGGAACTTGGTTCAACATAATGAATGGGCAATGGTATGAGTTAGATGGTTTTATGATGCAGAAGGAGAGGAGACACAGACATGTAAGAAAATTAAACACCGTAGGAGAGATGACTATTTCAGACCACAAACCAAAGAAACTGGTTATTGAAATAAAGAAATGGCACTGGGACACAGAACAGAAAAAGAGAATTCCTAAAATAAGATGGGAAAGGCTTAGAAACCCTGAGACAGCAGAGCAGTTCAAGATAAAGGTTAATGAGCTGTTTGAAGAGAATGAAGACAGAGAAAGAGGAGAAAATGAGACAGGTTGGACAGAGATTGTCAATACTTCAATAGCCGCAGCAAAGGAAGTATGTGGAGAGGAGGAAAAAAGATTGGAGAACCCATGGATGGTTGGAAAGGAGGACAGATTACAAGAACTAAGTAGCAGAGTCAGTGGAGCAGTGAACAGGAGAAACGAGATCAGAGAAAGAGTAAATGAAGGAGCAGAACTTGACAGAGCCAGAGAAGAACTTAAGTCAGCAAGAAAGGAGATGAAAAGAGAACTCAAGACTTGGGAGAGACAGTGGTGGGAGGACATCATAAGTAAATGTAAAGAAGCTGGAGAGAAAGGAGAGTTTGGCACTGTATACAAAACCTTAAAAGAACTTGGAAAACGTGACTGGAAAGGACCTGAACAGACAACAAAAATAACTACAGCTGAATTTAAGACATACTTTGAAAAAGTTTCAAAGGACAGATTTGAAAACACTCCTGAAGAGATAAACGAAGTTGTTGAAGAGGTCATTGACATTAGCCAGACAGAGAAAGCCAGAGAATGGAGAGAGATGCTTGATGCAGTTCCAGACAGAGAAGAAATAATTACACAGATGAAGAAAATGAGAGAGTCGGCACCAGGAGGAGATGGAGTTCGGTTGATATACCTGATGAGAGGAGGAGAGAGAATGATAGATAAGGTCATAGAGACAGTACAATATATGTTTATGAATGGACAAGAGAATTGGGAAACAGACCTAAAGACTGGACTGGTGATACCACTGCACAAGAAAGGCGACAGAGACGATCCCAACAAATACAGAGGTGTGGTGCTGCTGGCAATGGCCAGTAGGATTGTAGCTCGTATCATGGCTGAGAGGATCAGGATTTGGTCAGAGGAAATGGACTTACTAGATGATGATCAGTGTGGATTCAGAAAAGGACGTTCAACGTGTGATGTAACACAGATGATGGTGAGAATGAGAGAGGATACAGTTGACTTGAGAAGGAGAATGGAGGAAAATGAGACACCACTTGACAGAGAGGATGAACCAGTGGCCAAACTTCTGGACTTACGAAAGGCCTATCCCAGAGTAAACAGGCCTGCACTCTGGGGAATACTCCAGAAGTATGGGATTGGACCAAGAGCCCTTAGAATTCTTAAAGACCTACATGAAGCAACGATGTATAGAGTGAGAGGAAGAGAAGGAGAAAGTGAAGCTTGGGTACCTGAAAGAGGTCTCCGGGAGGGTTGCCCATCTTCACCTGGTCTTTTCAATATATATCATCAAGCAGTGATGAGATCAGCAGGAAAAGCCAGAAAGAGAAAAGCGGACGAGATGGACATGGAGCCAGGACTAGCCTTTAATTGGGTACCAGGATCTTCATTCCCAGGAGGCAGCACCTGGGAGAAATACAACTCAGAGTCTAAGAGAATCAGAATGGACCAAGGACTGTTTGCTGACGACACAACTGTGATTGGAAAGAGGAAGGAGCTGACAGTTGGACTAGCAGAGGTAAAGAAAGAGATGGAGATTTGAGGAAAGGAACAACGAGGATAAAGAGGAGGAGTTGGTGTTTGGAACGGATGAAGGAGACAAAATCAGAGTCCTAGGGAGCTACCTGGGACCAGCAGAGGACGTGAGACAGAGAATCAAGAGAGCAGGAGCAGCTTGGAGCAAGGTAAAGGCCCGACTAAAAGGCTCAAAGCTGTCCAAAAAGACACAAGCACGGGTGGTGGAGGCTTGTTGTGAAAGCACTATGCTGTTTGATTGTCAAGCTAGAACTTGGCAGGTCAGAGAGGTCAAGAAACTACAGAGTACAATGGACCGAATGTACAGACATGTTTGGAGCAGAAAACACAAACAGCCACTCAGACAAATGCAAGAGGAGAACTAGAATATGCAGGATTTAAGGAATGAGCTTGGAGTGAAGTCTGTCAGGTATAAAATAGAAAAGAGGTGTCTGGAGAGAATTGGTCATGTCATGAGAATGAGTGATGACAGAAAGGTCAAGGCTGTGACACTTGGATGGCTTGAAGACCTTGAGAGTGCGCCTAAGATGAAAGGAAAGAAGAGAAAGACTGTATTATACTGGAAGAAGCTATTGAAGGAAGGAGGAATAGACTACACAACTATCGGAAAGGAGACTTTGAACCGAAAAGAGTGGAAAAGCAGAGTCATGACCAGGATGAAGCATCTAGAGAAGTGGGAGAGGAGAGGAGGAAAGAGAAACACAGAAGAGAGAGGAGAGAGAAACCAGCTCCGAGAGGAACCAGAGACATACACTTGCTCTTGGGAAGATTGTAGGAAGGTGTGTATGTCAAAAGCTGGACTAGTCAACCACACCAAACGTATCCATGAAAAATCTAGTCAAAAAGTAACATTTGAGTGCAATTTATGTAACCAAGTCTTTCAATTTGAAACCAACTTAATAAACCACAAAAAGTCATGTAATGGGAAAATGGAAGAGAATCAGGATTTAAGAAAATGTGATAACTGTAACAAGTCAATAAGTCGCAGCAATTATGCAAGACACAGAAGAAACTGTGGAGAGGGGCAGGAGGAGAGGGAGGTCAGAGCCCCGAGAAAATACAGAGCCGAACGAGGAAGGTGTAGCTTCTGTAACGGAGAATTTGCAAAAACCAATATGGCCCGACACCAGAAAACTTGCCAGTCCAGGAGGGGGGCAAACCTCTAGCGGAGGTGAACGCCCTGGAGAGAGAGAGAGAGAGAGGTGCATAGGGGTTGGATATTTCAGGAAAGATTAGTGCATTGTATTGTAACGGGTTTTCCTTACCACTTACACCTTCCCTATAAAAGTTTATGTATATACAAATACTAGAGTTGGCTCGATATAATTATCTCCCTATTGGCTAGTTTTCTATATGCATATCTATTTCTCAATAAATCTATTTTCCTCACCCGGCATTACTAACTAAAAGAAAGTAAATATTTAATAATTTAAATGATTTTAAAAAGATTTTTTAAATTATATTTTTTTCTTTACATTACCATCACCAAAGGGTTAATAATGATGATTACAATTTTAGTTTAATATTTGAACACACAAAATGTCGCCACAATCGAATTCTTTTAAAACAGAATTTTCTTAAATTTATTATATTATAAGTTAAAATTTTCTTTTTTATTATTAGAAATTAAATACATCAATATAAGGTAAATAGCAACATGAAATTAAAAAAAGGAATTTATTTTTAATAAAGTAAAATAATGGGTCTTATAGTTCTGGGCAATGAGAGTTTATTATGGATTATTGGAGCACTATGAGTTTTAAACAAATATTCCTTGGAAAATTTGAGCTCGTTTATAGACATTTATTTCCTATATAGATCTAACGTGGATCTTGAAGCAATTAAGCAGGCCGTTTTGTACATGTTAAAAATTGGAAGATTTCATTAAATAAAAGTTATCGCAAATATACTTAGTAAATACCTATCATCCAATTTTTAAATCCATTCACCCTTTACCTTTGTAAAGAACAATATCCACCTCAAGTTTCAGTTTTTTAGTCAGCTGCGAATTCAAAATCTTTCCACAAAACGACTCAGTCCACTTCTCCAATGCAAACAGGACCAAACAAACAAGGTTGAAAATATAAATTACGATCTTTAGAACATTTTCATTCCAGTTGAGAAATGTGCTGGGATAAGCAGTAAAGCAGGCATGCAGCATTATTATCAGGATAATATTAATCAGAAACAGCCAATGGGGAAAATCCGCATCAAGAATAAAACAAACCGCTGACGGATAGCTCTCCAGCATTCCCAGGCTCCAGGTGGTCATCAGGTTAAAAAATATTGATGTAAACCAATGCGAGAGGAAGATGAATCCATAACAGACAGTTAAAACTTTCATCAGAAAGTTGAGGACAGTTTTGTGAGACATTGGGATAGAGTTATGATATTTGAAGAGGAGGAGACAGAATACTTCTGTGATGGAGAATTCAAGTGTGTCTATGAAGACGTTGTAAATGCTGGGCTGCAAGGGGGTCACCAGGATGGCCATCATGTACAGGAGGTACAGCATCACCCAGGTAAACTTCATTGTAGTTGGAATTTTTTTTCTTTTGATATCTTAAGCTTTCATTTTGATCTAAATCAAAATGTGTGTGCGAATGGGGCGTTTGTCCATATTTAGGTATGGAGACCGCTCTTCTATGAGTACTACTAAAACCTAATTTTACTGCAATACACATAGACATTCTCATCGTCGGTTCGCTTGTTTAGAATGCTTAACCTTCTATTCCCACAAGTATAATACGAATTTGGTTGAGCTGGTGGAAGCTCAACAAAAGACCCACGCGAAGTATTATGTTGCTTTAACCTAAGAATAAATGGTTGGTTTTGATATTCGATTAGAATTATATAAGCATATTAAGTATTAAGGAAGGAAAATGTTTTTATAAAGTGTATTTATATCACAAGTGCATAAGTTAAGTATGGAAATATTTACAGGATAAGTGTTAAAATTATAAGTAGAGTAGGACAGAAATGTGCCCTAAGTCCCAAGCAGTGAATTGTGCTAAGTGTTAGAGTTCTAACATAAGGCCTGAGCTCAATTCATGCTAAGTACTAAGGGGCCTAAATTTAAACTACAATGCATGCCAAACAACTAAGTCATTACCTTTTAAAGCCAGAAAGAGAAGTTGATAGTAGGAGAGTTAGTAAATAACTGAATAAATTCAAGAGGTACATGCTATAACATTAGCTCTGGACCAGGATTTTAGTGTTTGTCTGTGCAATTAAATATCTGTGTGTTAATATGTGACGTAAATCAGGCATGGTTGTAGGCATACATATATGTACTGGTTGTTTATATGATTACATTAACTATAAACATAATATCTTTAATAAACATATACTATTAGCAAATCACATACAGATTACCATGAATAGGCTGTCGTTACCTGTATATGGTGTCATATAGGTAGAGACAGGCCTATGAATGCATAAATTGATACAAATAATGCCTTGGGCCTAGCTAAAGTAATTGTATCTTGCCCCTGAGTGCTACTAGTTAATTGCAGGGCACGTGTCAATCAAAGGTTCATAATATGATCTATAAAGTGTTGATTTTATATCAAGCGTAGATAGATAGTTGTGGATGCGAAGCATTTCTATAAAAGTCTCATATGTACGTTCAAAGAATTTGAAAATTGAGGATCGCATCTCCAATGGGGGTAAGTTGTTAAAAAAGAAAAAAGAGAAAAAGAAAAAGTTTAGTAGTCCCAGTATATAGGCATATATAATAAACTATAATGTATTCCAAGCTAAGTTAAATACGCTTTCCATTAAGAAAGTATGATTTGCGTAGTTTCATAGCTGGGTATACAAGATGATAAACCTCCCAAATAGAATACATTCTTTTCTTGAGGGGTTTAGTTTTATCTAACATTGTCACATCAATAAATGTTTTTGCGTTGGTTGTTCTGGATAGTTCAGCTTCTTCTGATGATGAACTAGGTGGTGAAGTGCTCTCGTTCGAAGTGTAGGTTGAGGTTGGGGGTGAGGTAGATATGTAGCCAAGGGCGTCCACTTGTGCTACCTCGTTTCCATTCTCGTCCAAGGTGATTGAGTGATTTTCCAGGTCATAGTAGAGTTGGTTGAGGTCATTGGTAGAGAGGGACAGTGTGCTGCTGGAGCTAGTGTCACTATCGGTCTCCACTCTACTATCTTCTCTGGTAGTCAGGGCTGTATTTAACAAGAAATTCCTGATGGTGATGGACAGGTTCTCTGAGAATCCATCGTACTCTGGTGTGGTGATGATGTTGTTGTTCTCGTCTATAGTGTCAAGGTGTTGACAGGAACACAACCGCAATCCGTCCAAGGTAGGGTGGTGGTAGGGCTCCAATACTCCATGATCATCTAGGTTATCTCCAGGCTGGTCCATGGTAGATCCTAAAAAGAGTTAGTGCGCGTGCTCCAACCGGTTCCTTGGGGTATCCTGGCTATGGTAATCTAAACAAAAGAAGTTTTAATAATCTTTTATTAATCCTTTTATCCCTGGGATATTCTAGAAATTCTTTCGTTACAGATAGACCTATAATGGATTGGTTAGTTATCTCTATTTCTGTTAAATATAACTGTTTCCTGAATATAAACAATATTTTATATAAAAATGTATAAGTACAATTAGTATTTACATATCGTATTATTTTCTTTGGTTACATTACTCGTATGTATGTAAAAATATAAGATTTTACTAACAATAGTTGGTAACCCTTTGTTTGTATATTTTGTATATGTACATATGGTTTATACCATTGTTGGTATTAGCTGTATTTATGTTATTTTTAATCATGAATAAATTTTAATCATTTTAAAGACTAATATCTTACATTACGTCGCTATCAAGTGTACCTTTTAGACTTAATATCTATAAAATATATCGTTCGACGTCCGTAATTAAATTTTACGTAACAATAAGTTGTCAACCCTTTGTTTATGTTTGGGCGGTCAAAAGTGATAGGGTTTGGATTTGAGCGAGGTTATAAAAAGCTGGCGGCCCAGTAATTATGCTCATTTATATAATAATTGTCTTTGCGAGCGGAGCTTGCGTTCGAGTGTTTAATTTTACCGCTAAATTCCAAGAGAATTTATATAAAAGTGATAAAATATAGTAACCCGTTTGTTTTATATGAATGTTTTTATGTTATAGATTGTTGATATGCCCATTATTGCATTCGTTAGCCGCTATTTAAGACTCAAGAATCTTATTTTCTTCGTCGATAAGGCCTTTATCACTGTGTTTTTAAACGAAAGTGGGTTAGAAGCAATATGGGTACATCTTCAATATATGACAATTTTATTCTATATAATATTTGTAGTTTTGATAGGACATATCTGAGTCATCAGGTAAATTGACGTACCTTGTTTTGTTTACGTTTTCCGTCTGCAAAAGTTAAATTCGTTCATCGTAAACAAAACTTATATTGACACAGATATGTTCCATCATTCTATTCGTTTTAACTTTTGATTACAGCGTTCCCTTTTTATAATCAAAACTTATTGAGTCCTGATTCAAATCTTCTAAAACAATTTTACTATAGGTTTAAAAATAAGATTTTCTTTTTACTTAATTCAATTATAATGACGTTAATTGATAGGTTATTTATGTTACGAGTAACTCAACCATATTATAAAAAAAAATGGTCGCTTACAAAAATTATATTTAGCTAGCTTTATCGAAAGTGTTTTTAAAACATCAGTGAAGATACTCAGATTTAGCTAGTATATAAGTTTTTAATTGCTTAATACATCATAATGAATATGTTTTTTGATAGCTCAGCGATAGCTATTTTTAAGCATTGAATCATGTAAAATTAATTACGTATTCTTTAACTTAATTGAATCTAATAAAACAAAGTTTTAATGTTTGAATAGCTTAACGATAGCTATTTTCAAGCGTTGAATCATGTAAAATTAATTACATATTCTTTAACTTAAAGAATTTTACTTTTAGATGATAAATCAAAGTTTAATGGTTAGGAGGTTCAACCATAGTTGCTTAAAATACAAAAAAAAACATTCGTGTGTACAGTCTTTTTCATAAAATTAACTTTACTATATTGCCTTTCAGAATCACTAGTCCTCTATTTTTAAATTTACATTTGCTCATAATGTATGTGCCTGACAGCCTGGACGCGCATCAGAATATTAAGGAAAGATTCGAGGAATCAATGAGGGCGGCTGCGGCCACTCTTTCCAATTCCTCGTTTCTTGAAAACTCCTTAGACGACTCGAGTTCAGTGTACAGCGACCAGTCTGGGATGCCAAGCCTTGCTGATGTCGATGACTATGGGGGTACAAGTACTGTAGAGTCCGAAAGGGATCAAGGGGAGATGTTCGGCAACGAGCATCTCTCACTGATGCTTAGTAGAACGATACAAATCATCTGGTCTCTCCTCAATTCGGTGATGCAGAACTCCTGCGGTGACATTGGTGACGATGTTGCCGGAGGCGATTCTGGGTCTGCCGAGTTGGGGAGAGACCAGAAGACGAGTCTGGACACATTCAACATGGATGGCTTAATTAACATGTTGTTGGGTTTAGGCTTGTTTTCATGTGCTCTTATAGTGGTCTTCTTCGGCGCTGTAGGGCTTGAGACTCTTACACGTATTGACAACACCTCAGACAGGTCGCTGGCTTGCTGGATAAGAGATGTATGTACGCGCCTCCGAAACATAGGCGTCAGGACCATTGAGCTTCTTCACTGCAGTAACAGGACCAACAGGACTAGATCTGGGGCTATGTCGCCAACTGCGGAGCCGTCGGACACCATGTATGAAGCCGCGTCCTCTGAGATTGATGATATTCTGTCGGATACACAGGTGAGTTTTCTTCTGTTGTATATTTTCTTTTTTTTTGTTTTGTATAATTTTTTTTTCTAGCCACCCGTTTTGTCTAATAAAGCATCATGTTGTTGCAGGGTTGTTCTGTCCTATTCTCACTTCCTCAACGTTGACTTTCGGCTCTTCCATATATATCGCTCACCGTTTGTCGTCGTTTTATGTCGCCAGAGAAATCTGCTCGGTTACCGCAATTAAGTTGAGATACCAGTTAACATTTACTAAAATCTTAAGTAGCAACCTAATATTATTTCCCTCTGGGAAGGTTAAGAGTTTGCTCGTGCCGTACGTTTCTCATTGGGGGTTTAAATGTTAGATCAAGACTTTAATGTTTTCCTTTTGTTTTAGGCTCCCTCTGCTAGTCCATCGACTCCAGCAGAAGTAAGGTCCAGAATTGGCCTGTTTGCCGTACACTGTTTGTCTGCCACTGAGGATCGGGTTACTGGAAGAAATGTGCCTGCGGGCTTGGAAACCTCGACGGGAAGTCCTGGCTTCCGTCCGTTGATCGTTGATCAAACAGAGCGTTTACATGTAAGTATCCATGCTTTAGTTTTCTATTAATTTTTAGAAAGAGGCTGTATATTTGTACACGTATCTAGAGGTATTTGCAACTAAAATTCTTTTATTGGTAGAATATTAATCTTAAGATGTATGGTTGCATAAGCATTTTTGAACCGATCTAGGATTTTAATTCTAGTATAAAGTGGGTTGAATTGCTACCTAATCATATAGCTTTACAGGATTTTAGGCATTCTCATTTCCTGATTTTCCTAGATTCTTTTGTTGGCATTGCGATTAAACTAATAAGATTTATTATATTTTAGGCGACCAACTCAGTCAATCTGGAGGAACACTATACAAACATGCTAAGGTTTAGCCCACCCGGTTCTGGAGGGTCTGCAGAAGGATCCAGCTATAGTTCATCCCTATGCTTGAGTCGAATTGATTCCCCATCTGCAGCGGACCTTTCAGCGGTAAGTTTGCTACCTTCGTTTAATATTATTAGTCGCCAAAACTACGTGACGTGAGGTAAAGAAGTTGGTGACTTTAGCTATGCGTATATACAATAAGTTATTTTAATCATGGTGCTATTCCCGTTCCATTGGTTAGCATCATGACTTTAGCGGAGTTAATAAAAATTTTCTAAAAGTATCAAGGCTGCTCAATTATCTATATGGGTAAACATTATTATACTTCTCCCTGATTATTTGTTAAGATTTTCTATTTTAACTAATATTTACTTCCCTATTTTAGGAAGCGGAAAATACCCTTCCTCTGGTGAACGTGTTCGAGATCGATATACCATCCAGCCAGTTTGGTTCCATGGGTAGTGAGATTCGGTTCCCATTGCCAGAGAGAATGGTTGGAGGTTTAGAGCGGCTGCGTCTTACAGTCGAGACTCCCACCCCATCTCTTCCACCAGAGACTGCCTCAGAGACTGCTAGCCTGACCTCAGTTGCGCGTTCGTCGGACAACAGCAGAGAGGAGTCCGATGCTGAAGGTGTCCCTCGGCGACGGGGTTCTGCCGGCCCTAAGCGTACGCGTTGAAGTGGCGAATGTTAGCTTGGTCATAGACATTGTAAATTTTATTAGACAAAGACTGCTCAGACACGTGTGACAAAATTCTTAATCTATGTAACTAGTCAAAATAGTGATTACTATTCAGTAAAATATTAGACGTTATGACTTTCATACTGTACAAGACCAAATAATTTACACCATTGTTATTTTGTTATACCATTACATGTTAGCTTGTAAGGAACCTAGTATGTAAGGAAATAATGGTATAAGGTTGTATTTTCTTTCCCCTAATTTAAAACTTCGTGTAATCTCAATCACCTTCGTCATAGTTGAACTAAATTTCTTTTCTCAATATTATATTAACAATTTTAATTTCAGCCTTATATCACAATTTATTCAATCTTGTTAGCTTTAAGGGTTATGTATATAGATATTTAATCGAACTTGCGCCTCAGTACCTTTTCTCTGATCTTTCATTTATATCCATCCCTGTGCATTAATCGTGAATTTTAATTGTGCTGTGATATATATAGAGGACCTGTAAATAGCGTATATTTTTTGTAACCAATATCTAAGTAGACTGAAGGACTGACGTTAGACAAAGCTATTCAAATATGCTTTATTCAAGTACTTATAAGAGAGATATGTAAAGACTGTTTGTAAATTTTAATATTTGAGCAATTAGAGTAGTTTCATTGATCGGGTAATTTTATTGAGGAAGATTATTTAACTTATTAAGGTTTAGAATATATATCATTCCTCTTCAAACTATAGAACTTTACATCCCTTTAATTCTTACTACAATAGCCGTAAAACTTAAGTTTCGGGGTAAAATTTTCTTAGGCCTGTCATTAAAGTTAAATCTAAATTTTTATTTCCACCAAATAGAATTTTCCTAATTCAAGTAGAGTCGTTGATAGGCTGTGTGCCTATATATATATATAAGTTTTTGCATTTATTGCTCAATTATTTTTAATGATCTCGGAATTTTTCTTATGTGCCAATATACAGCTTAAGTCCAAAAAAATATTAACTAAATTTGTTAAAACTTGTCAGAAATCTTTCTTATTATCACAATTTTGTTTTCCAACGATTTTGTTAAATGAAAGTTTATATTCTGTTTTCGAAATTGTCTTAACTTTATAATTTTCACCAAAGAGAAATATTTGTCAAATTTTTATACCTTTTCTAAAGATTATCTACTTTTGTTAAAAATAAATATAGAGATTTTTAAGTAACATACATACTTTGTTAATTATTGGTTTAACATATGTTGTGTAATATTACGTAGCTTACTCTATAAGCGTTACTTGTTTGTTTGTCACATTAGTAGTGATAATAATTAAATTAAATTGTTACTTTTATGAAGCGTTTAGCCTAGTTTTAAAGTTTGCTTATTTTATAACAATTAAAATGAGTAATAATATTACCTACTATGTTCTTTTGGTATCATAGTTACTATATATGTGGTTTATTTTCTTACCGTTTCTATCATTACCCTTTTAGATAACTCATATAATAATAACGTGGAGATTTTTATAAGAAACGTACAAGAATACAAGTACAATATTGTATAGGTAACTACGAGAGTATTATATTTTCCGTTTGGCAAGGTCTTTTATATCATTGGGAATGTCCGTTAGTCTTTCCATCTGGATGCATTAGAAGTTAAGTCATAGGAATCATGTTAACTTGTATATTTATCTAACTATTCTGTTTGAGTTTCTAGGTCGATAACTAGCGGTAGTCGCGGCGGGGTGACCTCTCCTGCCGTAGATTACCGTTAGGTTATGATGATGTGCATCTGGTCGTTGAGGGACAAGCGTTCTACCGCGTATACGCAAACTCCTCTGAAATACTCTTAATATTCTTTTCAAGAGTCTGACTAGGAATGTAGTGATCCTGTCTAATATTATGACCATGATAATTGTTATTGACACGTATATAGCTATTTCTTCTATATGAGCGAAGATAATTCTAATGGTCAATGGTTCTTTAGGTTTTGGTGGGCACAGTGCTTCTGACGCAAATGGTAAAGTTCGTGCCGTGGACTGTCGGTCATATCCTAATGCGAACTGTGCAATCGTATCTCCCAATGTGAGATTATATGATCCTCCTGTTATAATAAAAGGAGTGGATGTAATAGTTATTGATGCATTCTCTAAACTGCGATTAGTATTTTCGCTCAAGCTAGTAAAGACAATTCCATCTTGCACATGAGCGTAGGGATAAGTCTGTTTTGCCAAAGGGCAGTGCTTGGTTATCAATGTTTCATTAACGCTAAGTAGTCCCTTAAGGCACTGGTCAGCTTCAACCGGTAGATAAGCGTTATAGTAAGATTGTCTGTAAACTCTTTTGGTTTTATCCAAGTAATAAATGGAATCGATATAGCACTCATCAAAAGGGATTGGTGCGTATCTGTAGATTTTTATTGGCTCAGAACTTAATTCCATGGATAGGATAGTGGTGAATGATGTGGTACCACCACTTAAACGACTTTGGACTTCCAATCCAAGATTGTGAGTATAGTCCAAGTTAAGTTCTTGCCTTACAAAAGTCTTAATAGAGTCTGTGATGTCTGTCTTTGCAAGATCTTGAATTAGAGTAAGTCTGAAGTTTAAGTCTGCTTTAAGCTCTTCTAAGTTCGTGATGGCTAAGTTGCTCAAGCTATCAACATAAGAGTATTCTGCTGTTTGTACAAAGTTAGCTGCTTTGGCATGAAGAATTATACCACTTACAATTTGTGGTACTATCTCCGCAAGCAATAACTGTGTAAAATCAAACTTATCATGATCTAGCTTATAAGAAAGTTTATTTACGTTATTAGTCACTTCAATGCGGTTAGAACTTATTAAAGGAGTTACTGTTTCAATAGCTTCCTTGATTTTGCGGATAAGTTTTATTACTTCATTAAGCAAGTCCTTAATCTTTTTGGTATATAACTTGCCTATAAGTTTAGTTTGTGCTGAAGTGAATGTGCGTCCATCGTAGCTAATGTCTAATTGAGTCTTCAGGCCATCATAGATTGCTATTTCAGGCGCTGTATTGTCTACAGATATATCAACTTGAATGGATCGAATTGCTACAGCTGTGTAGCCTATATATTCTCCACTTTGATAGTGAGTGGGTATCAAGTCTGTCATTGTGTCCGCTGTTGTACTATAGTAGTACGTACTTAGTATTATTAATATTATCTTAGAATACATTGTTAAACAGTTAAGTTTATTTAATAGATGCTTATATCCACAATCAAAAGTTACTTTTCTGACTGGTACACTTACACTAATAGTTAAGGTCTTCACTGCTTGGAGTTCTATGATAAACTAACTTATTTTTCCAAAATCTATTTATTATCCCACTTTCGCTACTGCTAGATCCTGAGTGGGCGTTTCCGGTTTCTAACTATAATTAAAGTTTTTGACATATTTTTTTTGTATGTAGATTGGTTATAAGCTTAATAACTAATCAAGTTCATCTCAATTCAAGGCATTTATATATAGGTTGTCTAATAATATTTTTATGCTTGTGTGATTTACATAGAAGTATTAGATATTTTAACTTTTAACTCAATTTTGTATATATTGGGTTACGCAGTGACATGCGTATATTTGTACAGTTTGTATTACTCGTTTGACTCTGTTTAGATTATACAGATTCAAAACTTATACATATACAATTTTCCTTTTATATATTTTTGTGTATAAATATTTTTGAAGGGATCGACTTATTTAGTCGACATGTATTGTATATGGTTGGTCTCCCCCTGTCAAGAGAGAAGACGTAAATTTTACCACTGGATATATAACCTTGAGTGGGAAAATTCTACATAAATTATGATATCTCTGTTATCAGATTAGAATAACATACTATTATATTGTTCCCGAGTTTACAGGGTAAACGGAAATGCAAGTGATTGTTATTGGATTTGATTTATATTTCTCGAAATTTGATATTATAATTTATGTTTAATGTTTTATAGATATGAATTCTGTACGTGTGCAGAATTATAGGCTTTGTATTAACTAAATTTGCGTTTTGTTATAATGATAGTCATTATGCTGCTTATTTGTGCATAAAGGGATGACTGTGCACATATTTTTAGTCGCAGATTTTGCTTTGGCCAAACTTATAAGCGGAAGCGTCTCGTTTAGTTAATTATCTTTTAGTCCATGACTTTATTGTAAGACTTTATAATTACTCTTTTGTATTCTCTGTGAAAGTGTCAAAATATTAGCCAATTGGTTTGAAACTCTTTGATTTTGAAAGGGTATTTAACTTGTCTGTATTTATATCAGATCTCCTTTCAACCATGTTTATTTTGAAAACTTGCAATTTATTAATACTGTGAGAGGGTTTGGTGATATTAGGATTGGTCTTACGTGGAAAATATTTAGTTAATTCCATGAATTTTCTGTAAGTTTACCTTTATAATTTTTCTTGTGATTTTTAGTTATAATCTTATCTTTAATTAGCAATTAAAACAGGTTTTGGCATCTTTTAAAATAGATATAGGGGAGTTTTATTATTTAAACTTTTAAATATCCCTGTTTTATCAAAAATTGCGTACAGCATATAATATTGTGTAAGGAAAGAAGAGCAATCGTGTTCCCTTCTTATAGTATGAGCTATAATTAGTTCATATGGTTTATAACTTAAATATTTTATGGCACCATTATTAGTTGTGTTGTTGTTATAGCAGTTCAAATCTAATTTGGTTAGTATTGTAATATATCTGTTAATCATTTGTTGACAAGATGCATTGGTATTTGGGTTATATTATAGTTCTGAAGTTTTAAGTTTTAAAGAAGTCTGAGTACAATATGCAAGAAAGAAAACTTAATCTTGTTTGATTGAAATTTTCTTTGAGGGTAGGCAATGGTTTTTGCTTAATTACTAGATTTTTAAATAAAATCATTGATGGGTGAAATTGTGGCATATCACAATATATACTGTTGCTGTGTTCTTAAATAAGAGCATTAAAGATATAGTTTTTGTCTGTATCACAATTATATACAAATTAGATGCACTTTTGCCACAGCATGGTTTTGGGTACATGTTTCAGGCATTATTAAAGGCTGATGGGTTAAGTATCCGAGATGTGTTTCTTAGACTTAATGTTAACTGCAAGGTTACTTGGGAATTATAATTCATAGGGTTTTCGAGATAATCAAAGTTTAAATTCAAGCGATTCAATACTGTTTTCCCTTGCTTGCAAATGCAACGATAAGCTTGGTATCTTATCACCAGGAGTGATATAGTATTGTATGCTTATATAAAGATTAGATCAGGTGGTAAAAGTGGTCTGTGAGTTCTAATAATGCAGTTTTATAATAAGACTATTACATAAAAGCTAGAGGTGGTACTAGCTTTATTTGACAGGGTTATTTTACATGTCAATGTGCTAGTTAATTCTACCAAAATTGGTCCAATTGCCAAACTTTCATAGTGTCCTCTAAGTTTCACCGTTGTGCTAGGATTGAGACAAAAGTTCATCCAACCCGAAGGTATAAGTGAGATCGAATGTGCTATTGGTTCATTTATGCCTATTGTTGTGAATATGCGCATAAGAAGTTTTTTTTGTAAAATCTGTAAGTCCATATATCTTTTGAAAACTGCTATGCTTGTTTTCAATTTATACTGCAATAGACATGTAAATCTAGAATTAAGGAAAAGTTACAACTTTTCAAGGTAAGTGTAATTTTCTCAAACTAAATTTTCTATCTTTTATGTGCGTATTCTCCACAACTTTCTTCAGAATATTCAAAATATATGTTTCAGTAATTCTGACTTCGTTTTTAGATAGTTCAATCAAGTTAATGATACTCCCTAAGTATACTGGGCTCCTGGGGTGGAGTGTACTATCTAGGTCATGTCCTTAATATATATTTTTGTTTTACAATTTTGTCTTGTCTGTCTTAGGATGAGTTTTAGTGTAAAGTTTGCTTCACAAGTAATGATAGTCTTTTAGACAAAGTCCCAGTGGTATTTTGGCACTGTTGATTGTTCAGGACCTTTTCTTTTGTCTACACGTAAATGTATGAAGATTTTAGAATTATGCCATAAAATATTAGCTATATTACTATTCAAGTTTCTCTCTCTTTTTTTTTTGGAATAGTAGTGTGTGAGATTTTCAATTTTGACCATACACCTTAACCTAATTTCTACATCATCATCTATATGTTCAATGAATTTACTGTATTCAGGAGTAGATGAGACTGGAGTTTTTATTTAGCATTAAGATGATAATCAGATTAAGATCACTCATGATATGTGAGTGCCCTGTTTGATAGCTGTATGAATTAAAGTGTATCTATCAGCTTAATAAGTTAATCAATGTAATAATTGATTTTGTGTTTCAGATTGGTATAAGAGTATTATTGGGTTGGCTACTAGTAACTAGAGTGATCTAATTAATAGCTGGCGTGTTTCGTGCTATGGCAAGTTGATCCAATTCGTCATCAGATTCGTCTACTTCTGGTAGCATAGGTAGTCCATATATGAATGATCCTGAGAAGTCAAAATCAACGACTACCTCTCTGACAATAGATTGGTCGCTGGACTCTATGTAACCAGTGATAACTGTGTTGGTGATAGTGTGATCGGAGTTGTTGATTATTAAAGCTCTGCCACTGAGTTGTCCATCATCATTGATAATGAGTTGTGTTTGTCCAGGTAAGATTTTGATTCCTGCATTTTCGTTTGAAATATGATCGTCGCTGAGGATTACTTGTGTTCCAGGTGCTAGGTTGAAAAAGTGGTTGATATTCATTACTATCACTTGGGTTTCTTTAGCTTTGATCTTTTTAACTACTCCTGTACAGAGCTGGAGCTCAAGTTCAGAACAGAAGATACTGCTCAGCGGTCCTTCAGGGTGAAGAATAGAATACAAACACGGTGCTAGCCGGTATTTGTCTGTGACAGGCGTCCATGTTAGCTGTAGGCTTCTAATACCATTTAGTCCAATTATCATAGGTGCGACATCCTCATGGCCTTCAGCTACAATTGAGAAGGGAATTGGGTAATGACGGCTTGAGAATGATGTGGGGCGAATCATGAGAGTTACTTCTCTGGGTTCGGGGATCTTGTGATCTGCACGTGTAACTGGTAGATCATGACTTTCTTCCAGCTGATTTTCATCATCGTTCATTACTATGCCGAACAACTTGCTATAGTATCTGGCTGATATGATGTTTTTATCTGTTGCTGAGTCAAGTAAAGCTGTCATGCGTACATCATAGTCATATTTACAATCTATTTCTTCTGGCATACAACCAGAGCAATGAAGGTACAATTTTCTTTCTTCCTCCTTTGCTGGTGTAATGTTATCTCTTACTTGATCTTTAGGCTCATTGGGGACTATTTCTGCTGTGGCAGTTGTGATTCCACTGAGGTTACAATCTCTAGATGATTCCTCAGCATTGGCTTTAGCCCAGTCTTCATATGTTTGCCTGAAGATACCACTAGGTTTCACCTTACCACTATGGTATAATTCCATCATGGCTGGCCTTCCAGGACATAAGTGTCGAGAATGGTATAACTCTTTACCATATGTCTTATAACAGTTTGTACAGAAAGCTGATGTCAATACAGTTGGGTATAATCGCCCTGTATCATCACATAATAATCTACATCCATCAGATATGTTGTGAGAATATTGTCCACATGCTACACAGTAGCGTCCAGGTGATAACCTATAAGAAGCCTGATAATCCCGTTTGGTATTCCTCTGAAAATGCCTGTCCCTGTTATCCCTGTGATGAGGTTTGGGATTGGGTGACTTTGTAGCCATTTCTTTAACGGTGGATTTTCTTCTATGATAATTTGAGATGGCCTCTATTTTGGCAATTTGTCTGTCTCTGTAGTTAGCTCTTCTCTCTTTAGATTTCGAAGTGTTGGTGGTGTGGATTCTCTTGTGTTCTATACTCGTTGTACAGTTTGTGCAGAGATGCCTTCCAACTTCAAGTGAACCACTCGTGTTAGGTCTACCAAGTTGTATTGTGTTCAGTTTCTGCGAGAGTAGAAGTTCTTCTGCTGGTTCTGCTACTTTTGTCCGCCTGTGGGAAACAGTTTTCCATGAGTCTGATAAGTTAGCTTGTGTTGATAGTGAGACCAGAGATATCGCATTCACTTCAGGGCTCATATTCCTCTTGCCAATTTGTTCTGATTCTTCTAAATTGGATATTTGTATTTCCTCATAAGCATCGGAGTCTCTAATGTCTGTATTAGCTGAAGGGGTGTTTATACCAGGTGTTGTCGAGCGTCCCCGACAAGGAGTGGTTTCCTTACCAGCTTCATCATCCTGCTGGCCTTGCTTGCGGGCAGATGACATGATAATAGTTGTAAAGTCTTAGAACTAATTGTAAGTTCTTTTAGATGCCAGTGGAATGTTGTACTATTTTTATGATAAAAATAGCGGAAGTTCGAGAGGATTACAAATAATGGGTATAGTTTAAAACAATCAAGAATCTGTTTAAGTTAACAATTCTTTGCTTTAAATTGTGTTTAGCTATAGATGGGTATGATATATGCTTCACCTATAGTTGTTTCTACGTCGTATATACGTACGTGTGAGCTTTTGATTGATATTCTAAAGATGTGCGCTAATGCACCCTTATCCTTAATTAGGCTCAACTGTAGAAACACTCCTACTTAACTTTTATATAGTTTTATTTATGGAGTCAATTTGAGCTAGTTAGCTATTCAAATTGGTTATTAAGTTAAGTAATGTTTGCAGCGGAGTTAATTTGGGTATGCTTATATACTATCGCAAATTAACTTTATTTTGCTCAGGAGTCGACTTTCCTAGCAAATTATGGTTGTCGAGAAAAGAAACAGCAATTTATAATCCTTGTTGAACTCTTACTTCACTCTAAGGATATGTGTTTATAGCCTACGATCTACTTATTCCTGTAAGGCTATTATGAATATAACTTACTAAGGTTCACTCCCAAAGGATCGTCTATATTCTAATAATATTGCAACAATTTTGCCTGAATGTCAAAGATCTCGCCACCTCTTACTTATAGTTGTATTAGGGGTTTCCTTCCAATCCTATAACGTAATTTGCGCAAAATTGGGGCTTCACTTATGACTTCAATTCTTATAACTGTAGTGGGATATACAATTTAGATATACCTATATTTATATATGTAAAGATTGTTTTCAAAATTATCCAACCGGATGTAATCTAATTATAATTAGTAGTAATACAGTATTCAAGTGCAAGTTTACTCTGAGGAAGTGTGAGATCCTACACTAGGTGGCCAACCTATAATGTGGAGGTTGTCAATCAAACTTCAAAGGAACCTATCAACTTTGAATTAAGCAATACTTATACTTTTTTTCTGAAAACTAATCTTACTGATTTTAGTGCACTTTTTTTTTTTTTTACTTATCTAAAAGTAATTTATTAGGTTATAAAAATTCTGGGCTATATGTAGACACACTTTTATGTTACTTGGTTATAGTCTATGTGCTAGTAAGCCTAAGTAAACATATGTTTCTCGATATAAAAGGTTTATGATTCCGGATATTTAAAGACAGTAGGGTACTTTTTCCGTAGTACTTCTGCTACTTCTTTTTAGAGACGTCCTACTCTCCCAAGGTAGGCTGCTGCAACCTCCTGCTGCGTTTGGTGTATAGAACTTTGTCTCTTAAAGTGTGCTATTCAGTACATATAGGGCCTATATTGTTGACTATACTTTTATATCACTAATGGTCACTATCACTAGTAATTAACTTGTCTTCACTTTCACTGCTGAATCCTGGTGGTACATGAAATAGAAATGTTAGCATTAGCAAAGCAAGTAAAAATTTAGTTTTCATGTCCTACTTATTGTTGAGTGAACTGCTTATTGTATTTATATATGTGTTTGTAAGGAGCATACAAACAAAAAGATTTTCTAAGTTAAGATTGAATTAAAAACTTTCTAAGTCAAAATAAAATAGAATCACTCTAAGTCCAAAGTTGGAAAATTTTGACTAAGTCCAAAAAGTTTCTAATGAAATTATTCTAAGTACAAAATCAATAAATTTTGGCTTAGGAAAAAGAAATCTAAAATTATCTTAAGTACAAAAAGTTAGCAAATGTTGACTAAGTCAAAAAAAATTTTCTTATTGAAATTATACTAAGTACAAAATTAGTGAATTTTGACTAAGTCCAAAATCTTTCAATGAAATTATGCTAAGTACAAGATTAGTGAATTTTGACTAAGTCCAAAACCTTTCAATGAAATTATGCTAAGTACAAAAATAGTGAATTTTTCTTGAGACAAAAGAAATAGAATTACTTTAAGTCCAGACGTGGAGTATTTTGTCCGAGAAGAAATTTCCTAACAGTTCAATCACAAAGCTACTTTAAAGATTGCCTATAAGTCAAAAGAAATAGAATCACTCTAAGTCCACTGTTGGAATATTTTGACTAAATGCAAATCTCGCTAAGTTAAGGATTTTAAAATTATAAAGTATTAGAGTGTTAGAATTATCCTTCACCAAAAGAAATAGAATCTCTCTAAGTCCATAATTGGAATATTTTGGCTAAGACAAAAATACTCTAAGACAAAATTTTCTTTTAAGTGTGGAAAATGAAATTTGTTAATCTAGTTGGAAAAAACCGTAATTATTACAAGTCCGAATTTTGGTTAAATTTCCAACCAAATTCACAATTTTATAAAAATTACTATAAGTCCAGAGATTCGAGATTCTCTCTGTAACAAAAGAAATAGAAACGGTGCTAAGTCCAAAAGTGGAATATTTTGCTCAGAGTCTCAGGAAGTCTCTGGAGTTATTTCTCTGATTGCATACAGCAATTTGTCTACACTTATATCATTCCAACCGGTCGATGTTGAGAATATCTTTGAGACTTTGAAATATTTTGTTTAACTCAAAATTTTAGAGGCTATAGTTATTTTGATACATCCGCATATAAATCAGAATTGCATTAAGAATATAAGTCCTAGGCATGTATAAGTAAGTGCAAATCTCAGAAAATCGGTTCTAACGGCACCAAAGTATTAGTACAGTTTAACTTGAGTAAAAATGCTACAAGTTTGTAATAATCTTTTGGCCCTTTACTACGACTCAAGAGTACTAACTGCTTTCGGCATATTGTTTCAGAAACATGGCTCCAAAGACAATATGTATCCCAACTAACAGTGTTTCCCGTGTTCTATAGGATTTGCTCCTAAGTTTTCATTTAATAAGGCAGTTCAAAATGGTCCTTTACAAATAGTATTTTGATAGCTTATAAATGAAAAGTTACTCCATGCTTGATTCTTAATAAGTTCTGGTTTAAGTATCAAAGATTCAAGTATTTCAACACTTAGAGAATTTCCGAATAAGTAAAAATCATACTAAGTCCGAAGATTTATATATATACTCCGCCACCTAGCACAACTCCTAAATTTCAAAATTCTGACTAAGTCCAGAAATCAAAATTTTGCACATAGCTCAATCATAGATTATTCCAAATCAAGTGTTTTTACTAAAGAGAGGCGGACATGGAGGTGCCGGTGTGCTGGTATTCTCTAGGGCCTCTAGAGTGTCAACCAGTGCGAGTGTCCTTATAGGGCGGCGACCAATGGCCACAAATATGCTAGCATTCTCTAGGGCCTCTAGAGTGTCATCTAGTGCAACTGCTCGTACACGAGGCTCTCAATTGCATTTGTGTCGTGCCTTTCAGTCCCTATCTCTTCAAACGCCTCATAGTCCTAACCTTGCTCTCAAATAGTATCACAGGTTTTGGTAAATCCGATTTTGCCATAGCTACAATTATTCGATTTTGGTAAAAATACCTGCCTTAGGCGGTTCGGGTACGGTAAGGAAAAAAGAAAAAAAATTTATGAAGTAAAATTTTTCTAAGATACAACCGGTAAGTTGCACCATTGTGTGTGCGAATGGGGCGTTTGTCCATATTTAGGTATGGAGACCGCTCTTCTATGAGTACTACTAAAACCTAATTTTACTGCAATACACATAGACATTCTCATCGTCGGTTCGCTTGTTTAGAATGCTTAACCTTCTATTCCCACAAGTATAATACGAATTTGGTTGAGCTGGTGGAAGCTCAACAAAAGACCCACGCGAAGTATTATGTTGCTTTAACCTAAGAATAAATGGTTGGTTTTGATATTCGATTAGAATTATATAAGCATATTAAGTATTAAGGAAGGAAAATGTTTTTATAAAGTGTATTTATATCACAAGTGCATAAGTTAAGTATGGAAATATTTACAGGATAAGTGTTAAAATTATAAGTAGAGTAGGACAGAAATGTGCCCTAAGTCCCAAGCAGTGAATTGTGCTAAGTGTTAGAGTTCTAACATAAGGCCTGAGCTCAATTCATGCTAAGTACTAAGGGGCCTAAATTTAAACTACAATGCATGCCAAACAACTAAGTCATTACCTTTTAAAGCCAGAAAGAGAAGTTGATGGTAGGAGAGTTAGTAAATAACTGAATAAATTCAAGAGGTACATGCTATAACATTAGCTCTGGACCAGGATTTTAGTGTTTGTCTGTGCAATTAAATATCTGTGTGTTAATATGTGACGTAAATCAGGCATGGTTGTAGGCATACATATATGTACTGGTTGTTTATATGATTACATTAACTATAAACATAATATCTTTAATAAACATATACTATTAGCAAATCACATACAGATTACCATGAATAGGCTGTCGTTACCTGTATATGGTGTCATATAGGTAGAGACAGGCCTATGAATGCATAAATTGATACAAATAATGCCTTGGGCCTAGCTAAAGTAATTGTATCTTGCCCCTGAGTGCTACTAGTTAATTGCAGGGCACGTGTCAATCAAAGGTTCATAATATGATCTATAAAGTGTTGATTTTATATCAAGCGTAGATAGATAGTTGTGGATGCGAAGCATTTCTGTAAAAGTCTCATATGTACGTTCAAAGAATTTGAAAATTGAGGATCGCATCTCCAAAAATATTATGACATAAAACTTAACCACAAGAGGTTTCCTCAGGGACCAGAGTCGCCGACCTTTTTTTCGAAAAAAAGGAACGAGGGTGGGTTTCTTAAATTAGTGTTTTACTTTAGGTTGGGTTAGGATATTTTATATTAGGAACAGGGTAGCTCCTCAGTATTAAGGCACCGCAGTAAAAGGCCCAGCAGGGTCAGGGCTTCTACATGCATAACCCCCCCCCCCCCCTCCTAGTTAGTATTCCTTGTTTAATTAATAATCAATATCATAGAAAATCTTTTCTTATTGAAGTAAAATAAAGAATATTTTATTTTAATTAAAATTAAAGAAATGGTAACTAATTAAGATTTTTATATATCCTCACTCATTGCATTTTAACTACTAACCTAATATTTCACAAAATTTTTAAATAAAACAGTATTAGAAAATATTAGGAAATATAACTTTTAAATCTCTTTATAAAACTATCAAGATCTGTGTCTGTCTGTACCTAAGTAGCTCGCTAACCGCTGAACCGAAAATTTTCTTCTATGCAAATTAGGTTCTCATAGGTCATAGAAAAAAATTACTCCCCTAAAGGATTTTTAAAAATTGACGTAGAGACCTTCTAGTAACTAAAATAAAGTCGCTACGCTTTCTCAATCGTACCTTTTTGTTACAGCAATCATAATCTAAAGTTTGAATTCGATGGGTCAGTTCTAACATGCCTAAATTAAGGAAAAGAGCTTACCGTTACACAAAGACAGATGTTCAGTCAATTTTTGCAGAAAGATTCGCTTTAAAAAAAATAGATATTTTTTTCAACAATTTATTGATAATAGCACGGGTTTCTTGGTACATGGTTCAAGGTTGACAAAATATAAAAAAAGGGGGCACTGTGGAATATTTTCATCAGGTTAAAAGTCGTGTCATTTGAATAAAAGTAAAATTCAATTCTCCAAAATTCACTTATTATTATATTTTCGATGACAAGCAAAATCAAGGTCCGATTTTGAACAGTATATATTCTGTACTTCTAATTTTTTAGTTTTACAAATATTAAAATGTAAAAAATTACTAAGAGATACTTAAAAAACAAATTAATTTTATTATTAGAAGCAGTATTGTAGTGGTTATATTTGTACTTGTACTTTTAAAATTGCGTACATTCTCTAACCTACTGGTTATCTGTCACCGAATTATGAAAATACTTTAATCTAAATGACACAGCTGAAAACCTGGTGGTCAAGCCCACAGTTAGACAGGGATCTGCAGGGATGAGACAATGGACGATAAATTGATGTAATTACCCAATGATTAACAACGAAATCTCCTATCTGTAGATTTTTTTGTTGTAGAAAAGTTTGGGCACCGCTAATAAGTGAACCAACTAATTAAAATTTAATAAAAGTACCCAAAGATTTAGAGCCATTGATTAAGATAACATGGTTATAATACTTTTAGGTACCAGTAATATTTACAGTCCAATGTCCCCTCCCTCCCTTTGGGCAGAGTTAGCAGTTGTATATTATAAGTGGATTGTTCAAGGCATCAAGTTTTTATAATTATTTGCATATATAGGTTTCTTATTTGGGTTTCAATTGCAATACTTTTAAATTGCATAAATTTTAACAATGAAATAAGTTTAAATAAGGAAAAATACCAAAGATGGATTCTTAAAAAAAATTTGCCCCACTAATCGCATAGTGGGAAAAAATTGTTTTCGTGAAAAATCCACCAACATTAAAAATCTATAAATATTTTTTAAAAATTATAGAAGAGTTATTAACATAAGATTTTATTTAATTTTTGTAGATTTTTTATGTGACTTTGGAGGATTTTTCACGAAAACAATTTGGCCCCTCTAAGCGATTAGTGGGACAATTTTTTTTTAAGAATCCACCTCAGGGTTCTTAGGGGATAAGACATCTTGTTAATTTTATATTGGGATACACCAAAAGCCCAAAACAAATAAAAAGTGAAAATAATACATACAAATTCTTTCAATATTATAAGAACAATCATAATTTTTATAAATTAAGCTGGTTTTACTAACCATTTTTAACAATAATAAACGTAATGAAATTCACTAAATTGATACATTTTTTGTAGAAAAATTAGTTGAAAATTAGTTCTATTAGCCTTTTTTTTATTTGTAGTATTACTTGACTAATAAACTATTGACTATATAACATACTAGCGGATACGCCCCCTAGAGGCCTCTAGGGGCACTTGAGGGCAAGGGGTAAGTTGATCCTGCTTACTTTAAATTTTCCTTTGAAAAATTTTTTGAATAATTTTTAGGGGCGATTTCTCTAAGGAGCGATTGTGATACCCTTTCCAAAAATAGTTTTGTACCTTCCCAGGAGAGCTACACAGTAAAGAAAAACACATGGGTTCAGCGGTTAGCGAGATCCTTCGGTACGGACACGACAGGCAGACAAAGATCCTGTTACTTTTATATAATGATTACCTACATTATTTCAATTAGTAAAATCATTGAATTTAAACATTTTAAAGTTAGATTCAATTTTATCTTTTACAATTTTTCTTATATTAATAAAATCTTAATAAAATACAATAACGGAAGAACTCTTATTTTGAATTATAATATCTGTTAAAAATATAAATATAAGTTTTTTTTTATTTTATTATCCATTGATTTGTTATTTCAAAAGCTCCGTAAAAATAACATTTTTTTCTTATCAGATAAATATATTTTTTTCTCAAAATTTCAAAGGGATAGTTAGAGTTAAGACAATGGAATTCATTTCCCCAATGATTATAAACAAAAAAGCCCCTTCTGTATTTTAATATCCTTGATTGAAATGTTTGGATAATGCTTGTTAGTGAAAAAAATAAAGTACCCAAAGTTTTTAAGCCAGCATATAAGAAATGTGATTTAAAACTTTGGATACCAGTGTAAAGTCTAATGTCCCCTCCAATCCCATCGAAATCTGGATAAAATATAACATTTTTGTATTAAAAAATTAATTGTTCAAAGTTTGTAGGTATTGAATTTTATATAATCCAAATTTTTCCAATTTTGAGCTTGAATAGGTATACAATGTAAAAATATAAATTTGACTTTAAAAAAATATAAATAATAATAATAATAAAAGATGTAGTAGTGTAGGTAGATAAGCAAATGCAAAAAATAAATCTAAATATCAAATAGAATTTTAAAATAAGGACAACTATATCAATAATTAGCGCAGCAAAAACATAAAATAAAAGTTATGTTAAAATTTCTTGGATTTTAAACAACGATAAATAAATGTACGTCCCCAATGATGAAAGACAAAATTACCCCTTCTGTAGATTAACAATATTAGTTGAAACGTTTAAAAGGTTTTGAAGCCAACAAATATGAAAGCGTGATAATAAAACTTGGGGTACTAGGTAATTATCAGTCCAATTTACCCTCCCTCTCTGGGTATAACTATGCTTTACAATCACTCATATTACTTCAACATGCGGACTGACGTATAAACAAATGTTAATTATAGAGTAGCTGCGTTACTTCTGGAAAAATATCATTCTTTGTTACTTTCGTTGTAATAATTCCTTAATAGTTCACGTTAAGCTCCTTATAACAAAGGTCTAAAAATTACAATTTACAAACATAATCTAAACTGTTCTCTAAATATCAACGTAGATTAATTTTAAAGAAGGGGAGGGGGAGGATTTACTTAAGAGATCCCGTAAAAACAAAGTGTTTGGTACATTAAAAAACACCATAAAAAGGAAAAATTCATGTATAGCTTCTAATAAACAGATATTACAAGATCTGTTTAGCTTTTTAATGCTTTTGATGTTATGTTAAGAAATTGTTAAAATTGAACACATATTACAATCAAAAATATTTTTTGACTTAAAAAAAAAAAGATAAAAATATATTTTTGGTTGTCTAGGATGTTTGGAAGTATACTAAACATTTTGTTTTACGGTATATAATATATCCAACCCCCCCTTAACATTATAATATCTATTTTAAAATAATATCCTTAGCAATCTATAATATCTCGTAAGATTATTTTTAATAAACAATACCTAGGTAATAAACATCTGTAATCGATAATTCTTCAAAATACTGGAGCTTAAGTGTTGAAATAATTCTTTATTAGATTTATTAAGTTGGATGAGTGGTGGGTATGATATGAAATTTTAATACAACTTTTATTTAGGTCTCATACAAATACACAAAAAATCATTTTTTTAAAGATCACGTAAAAAGGGTTTTTAAAGTATTTTTATCATTATTACGTATTATTAGAAAACAATTTGTATATCTATATAAGACCTAAACATTATTAATGTTATATGAAACAAATATTTTTTTTATAAAAAAAGTTTTTTATTCATAAAAAATGCTTTTTAAGTACAGCTTTAAATAATATTTGTAGCTGTACAATAAGCAATTTACAAGATGACTTTTGAATAAATCCGCCAATTAATATATTATTAATCCACGAATTTTTATTTGCCGTTTACAACAGCTTTAACAGCTCAATTAGCAACAGTTTCTCGAGAGATAGAGAGAGTATGTCATAAACAACTTTTAAGAATGAATATCAAAATTTATAACAGAGTTTCTTTTTTGTGCTTCATGTTTCAAAATGTTTAAACACAATAATAACCACTTGGGTAAAGAAAACCGCCGCAGCCACCGAAGTCCACATTGGAGGAGGGCGGTGGTTATAATATCGTGCAGCAGGTGCAGATGATCTCTCTGTCCTTAGTGTCAGGTCTCATGTTCATCTCGCGGACAGTCTCCGCAAACACCTCGTTCACGTTCATTCGATTCTTTGCGGAGGCCTGAAATTGTTAGAAATTTCCTTTAATTATAATTCTAAGCGACTAGTTAATGGAAGATAAATTGATTATATACCTACCCAATTATGATAAACAAAAGTAAACTTTTGGTCAAAAAGTTTAGAAACTTAAGGTTTAGACAGTCTAATTAAATTTGTAAGTCCCATTACCCCCCAAGCAAATTTTACCCCAGGAAAAATATTTTTTAGGGGGGGGGGGCAGAACTTTTCGCGTACCATTTCCGTCCAATCCCTAAATAAAAAAGATTGGACGTCCTTGAAGTAAGGGTTAATATTATTTTCTTTATTTCATGGGGATAAACAAATTTATCGTCCATGTCTTATCCCTTAAGATTTCGAGGGAAAACCCAATCAATATTTAATAAAAGTTAGAAAGTAATTTTTCAAAGTTTGCACCCTCCAAGAAAGTTACCTCTACGAAAGGGCAGCTCCATTGTTGGGCAAGGGCCATGGCTTCCACCGTTGACACCTCTCGTTGACTTTCCAAATCCACCTGCAAACAAAAAATTAATCATTGAGAAACGGGGGGGGGGGGGGGGCGTAATCTCATTTCTGTATGTAAAATACAGAGGGATTAATAACTGAATTTTAAAATCTGGTTATTAAACTGAGAGTTGAAATTCCCCATTCTGGAGTGCAGAATTGCCGACAAACCTGGCAGGATATTCTACGCACATCTCCCTTCCATCCTACCCGACCAAAAAATTAATAAAATCTATAAATCATTAAAATAAATTTTGGGTCATGGAAAGAAAATGAAGTTGCGGGTTTCGTCGCATTTTCACAGTAGCTTTTGAAAGGTTATTTTAGGTTAGGTAAGTGTTAATGATTGTCCTACAGGGTTAACAAATAGGCTTTGCAGGGTTAGAGCCCTCCCACAGGGGCTAGAAATAGGAGAACAGCTACTTTGAAAATGCAACGAAACCCGAAACTTGGTTTTAATAAACATCCAAATTACTAATTCAATAACGAACCAAATTTGGTCATCAATATCTTGCTAATATTGTAAAAAATGTATTAATGGAAAAAGTAAAAGCAATACTCTTGTTACAAAGGCATGTCTTATTCATTTTAACTTATGTATAATCATAAAATCCAGCTACTTAAAATAATCTACAATATAATAAAATAATTCGGTTTAATACAATAGGATTAACTAATTGTAAATTTAAAATATGATATTTGACTTATTAGTAAATTAGGTAAGTTGTTATTAAACTAAGAGAGTTTTTATTTAAAATGAAATATGATTTTAGTTTTCCAGTTAGGTTAGATTTTGAATTTATGTTGAAGACGACGGTATAAAATTCAGCATAATTCAGTATAAAATTTGATTTCAGAGAAGCTTAATGCAATGGCCGATAAATGGATGTTTATCTCCAATGATGATGCACAAAATTACCCCCTTCTGCAGATTACAATTAGTAGTTGAAACGTTTGAACACTCAACTTAAAAACCAATCAACAAATTTCAATAGAAGTCCCCAAAGTTTTTAAGCTAACGAATAATAAAACATTAGTATAAAACTTTGGGGACTAGTTTAATAAAGAGCCCATGGTTCCTTTCTTTACTGGAGCAAAATCCTACCTTATTTCCGACAAGGAGGATAGGTACCCGGTCTGTTCCCTTGACTCTGACAATCTGGTCCCGCATTGTCTTGATATCCTGGAAGGTCTGGTGATTTGTTAAACTGTACACTACCACGAACCCCTGCAACATGTCATAATATCAACTTACATTCTATATCCATTACTAGCGGCTACGCCCCTAGAGGCCTCTAGGGGCACTTGAGGAGGGGGGAGTCGAATTTGATAACCCAATTTCTTATTTTAGATTTTAAAAGAAAAATTTTTATAATTATTTTGGGGGGTTGAAATTTTTTTTTTTTTTTTGGGGGGGGGTTGCCCCCCATCATTTTTTATTTAAGTTAAGAAACGAAAAAAAAAATTTTTTTTTTTTTTGGGGGGGTATTTTTCATTTTTTGGGGGGGTTGGGGGTGTCCCGACCCCCAAAAAAATAGTTATAAACCTTCCCGGGACTTATGAGAAGCTACCCTGTTAAGGAGAACCCGATCGGTTCAGCGGTTAGCGAGATCCTTCGGTACAGACACACAGACAGACACACAGACAGGATTATCTTAAAAAAAATTACCTAGCTGTCTTTCCCTAATAACATGTGAGTAATTCACAGTTTATAAATAGAATTGCAATGTCTTTGAGAGCTTGACCGACAAACCGAAAGACCATAATGGATTGCATAGGCAAGGGAAATTTTCAAATAAAAATTTCTGCCCTCTATCTTAATTAGCAGACGAGTAGTTTACATTTCCCTTATAGCAATTTAAACAGAGTTAGAATATGATAATTTTAAAGGTTTAAAAAATGTTTGTTCACCTGTCCGTTTTTAATATATAAATCTCTCATACTGGCAAACTGTTCTGTGCCCGCAGTATCCAGGATCTCCAGAACACAAGGGTTGCTGTCCACCTCAATTTCCTGTAGAAAAATAAACATTAGGTATTAATTTAAAATAGATTGGAAAAAATTCACGAAACCTAACATATATTTGTAATAATGAAAAAAAATCACGAAACCTATGACACCAAAAAATCTCCCAACCTTTAATTTTCAATAAATAAATTGATGAGACATTATTTTTATGTGATTAACATTAACAACCTTATTGGTAAAAAACGTTTGTACTACTGAATCTAGACCCTCCTTCTCTGGCAATATATCCATAAAATCTACACATAAAATACGTATAATCAAATCGTTTAAATTCGCTTCGTTTTCACTAGGGAAAGAAATTATGTTCTGAAAACTAACTCTAGTATATTTATCACATTAATTTACTAAGATTTTAATGTAACAAAGCTTCTCCTTAATTCACTTTGCCCGTCAGTTAGTGAGTAATGTGAATTTCTCGGCTACGATTTGCACATTTAGCCTATACATTATTTTGTCTGTCTGTCTGTCTATCAGTCATGCATCAAAAGACATAATCCTTTGAAATTTTGAATATTCTCTCTTTTTTTTCCTTGTTATGACAACTGAACAATTGGCTTATGACATACTTTGTCCGTTTGTCAATTATATAGTTTCTTGTGCTTCGCTACTTGTGTATGTTGTCATCCTTGTTAAATATTTTATCAAGATTTAATATAATGGTAAACGATACTAATAGATATAGTAGATCTAAATATCTAATCAGTAAATTTGACCAATAGGATAAAAGTGTAGACCAGTTATTTTTCATTTCATCTATCCTATTATTTAAATAGTAAGCTTTTTTGTCTGTAGCAAAGGATCTCGAAAACCACTGAACCGATATGGTTCTCTTTTACAGTAACCTTAGGTCCTGAGATGGTTTTAGGCCATTTTATTTTTGTAAATAAGTCTTGCTATGGTTTTAGGCTGTTTTTCTGCCCTTCTATATCCCTTCTAAAAAATTAGCTATGAAAAGTTGATTTTCTTAGGAAAAAGCTAGCTGACGGGGAATTAATTTCTTTGCTCGTATCTTTGCATTGAATGACTAAAT
This sequence comes from Acartia tonsa, assembly GCF_053477335.1. NCBI lineage: Eukaryota > Metazoa > Arthropoda > Copepoda > Calanoida > Acartiidae > Acartia > Acartia tonsa. The sequence goes on from NC_137261.1 coordinate 51,588,372, forward strand.
ATAAACAAAAATTATAATCTGCTTAAAGATCCCTTTAAAGTTGGACGGATTATTGTGGTTGACAGACCATCTAAGGTAATAAACCTATTATGATACTATTTAAAAACAGGTTAAACCAATTTCAAAGTGCACTTTTAAAAGCATTTACATCTTAATATCTCATAAAAAACGCATTGAATTTCAACCGTTTTGAGTTAATCATTTAAAGCTTTTTTTGGTATCAAATTAAATATTATATCTTTCAGCGACTTACTAAAAAGGTCTTCATAAAGTTTATTTTACTCGGGGAGGGATAGGACATTAAATTGTAACTTATACTAGTACCCAAAGCTTTTACACAAACAAGCAGATGACAAACCATTAATTTTAAAGAAGTAATTTTGTTTATCTGAATATATGTAGAGCATATTTAAATATTTCTTTAAAAAATACTTATTCTTAAGTTAATTTATTTTTACGTTTTTTATTTCAGAAGGCTACACCCCAAAGTTTTATCCGTTGAATCAAAAATAAAGAAGAGGTAATTTTGTTCATCATTATTGGGAATATACACAAATGTATCCATTGTCTTATCCCTTAAGATCCCTATATCTAGCCCCCACTGTTAGCCAACTAAATATTCATCTATGCCTTGGATCATATGTTATCTCTGGTTTTAATCTATTTTATGAACCGAGATCATTGTCACGGTCAAAGCTCGAAATTTACAGGGATTAAAAGGGATAGGACAATGGCTGATAAGTTGATGTAGACATCAAACTATGATAAGCAAAACTACCCTTTCTGTAGATTAAAATTATTGATGGGAGAGTTTGGACACTGCTAGGTTGAACAACCCTATTATGATCTAATAAAAGTATAAATATATCATATAAATATTAAGTACTAGTAATATTTACAGTCTAATGTCCCCTTCCTCTCTGGTAATCGTATCATTTCAAAATTATTCTTTTTTTTGCTTTGTACTTTAAGGAATAAGTCAATGTTAGATACCCCAATGATGTTAAACCAAATTAAGTACCCAATGTTGTCAAGCCAAATTAAGAGATATCGTGTGCATATAAACTTTAAGGTCCTTCCCTGCCCATAGACGTCCAAGGGTGGGTTTAAAGGGGCGTTTACCTCCCTCAAAACTATGAAACCCCCTACAAAATTTTTTAAAATACACTAGATTACCTCTCTCAAACCATTGAAACCCCTCATTTTATCCCCAAAAATGCAAAGCTTGGACGTCCATGTCCTTGTTTATTACTAAAAAACATGAACACACAAATATTGTGTTTAAAACCGAAAAATCATCCTGAATTTATTCTCTTTCTGTGGTTTTTACGGTTTCCTCTGGGAACTTTCTGTGTGTATTTTATGTGTAGTTTGTGTGTGTGTGTGTGTGTGTTTGTGTGTGTGTGTATGTGTGTGTGTGTGTGTGTATGAATGTTTTTTTATGTTTAGTTTGTGTGTATGTGTTTCAATTATATTTATGTGTGTAAGTTTATGTTTATCAGGCCTAAAGAAAAAGTCTTCTTGCCTACGCCCCTAGAGGCCTCTAAGGACACTTAAACCTCCCCTAATTGTAGTTTTAAAATAAAGAATTTTTAGGGGCGATTTCTCTTTGTAAAATTGTTATCATCCACTAAAATAATTATTAGCCTTCCCTTGACCTATGAAAGCTTCACTGTAAAAGAAAACCATACCTATCGTTCAGCCGTAAGCGAAATTCTCTGATACAGACAGACAGACAAACATCCTGACCGATGTTTTTTTGTGTGCAAATTTTGATAATTTACTTTTTCCTATCCATGATGTTAATGGATCATAAAAATGTAGATCATGTGCAGACAAAAGAAAAGTCAAGTTGGTAGGTAAATAGGTTAACCCTTGTGTAATAACCAGGGAGGGAGGGGATATAAAGTTGAAGGTAAATATGTTAACTCTTGAGTAATAACCAGGGTATATAGGAGGGGGTATTGCATTGGAAAATATACTGGTATTCAGGGAGGGAAGGGACAACGGGATGTTTATTACACTAGTCCCTAAAGTTTTATAATAACGTTTTCTTATTCGTGGGGTAATTTTGATTATTATCATTAGGGATTGATATCTATTATCTATAAGATACCAGTAAGATCTATAAGTAAATTAGACCGACAGACATTCTACAACTGTTGTATTAGAATGAGATAATTTAATTTTGATATAAAAGAATTATAACAATTTTCTTGACATGAAAATAATATAGTTTTATCTGGGGTGAGTTATGTTGAGACGCGGCAATCATAAGCATATGGTATATTTCAGGGATCTTAAGGCCAAGGGATAAGACAATGAAGGTTAAATTGATAATTTACGTGTTTTATTGTAGCTGTTCATGTAAACAACATTAATCCACCTTTAAATCCTATTATATAAAGAAGTTATGTTTTTTGTTTTTCTTTACTGAACCGTTTGAATTTTCCATTTTAATCCGGGGGGAAGGGAGAAAATTTGTATAATAAAATTCTTTAGCTAAAAACTTTTTTAACCATGTTATCTTAATCTTTGGCTTACAAACTTTGGGTAGTATTTTTGAAATTTGATTGGTTGGTTTCAAACTATAGTGACCATACTTCTTACAAATAATATTAATTCACAGATGAAAAAAATTTGTTTATCATCATTGGGGATGTTAATCAATTTATCGTCCATTGTCTTATCCCATAAGATCATGGTATTTAGGTTTTTTGTTCTCTTACTAACCACTAGACCGATTTATTTCCCATTTTATTTTTAAGGGAGCTTCAAAAGGGTCCTCGGATGTTTTTAGGCTATTTTCAAGTCCTCGGATAGTTCCCCCTCCACCCCCTAAATGCCAGGGGTACAGAGTTGCTAGTATTAATATTAAGAGATGGATAGATGAAAACCCCAAATGAGATACATTACAATGTAGATTTTTAATACATTAGCTTGTCTGTAACAATTACACATGTGGGCATGTAAAAAAAATGGGGTAAAAAGTAAAATCAATTGCTTAATTTTTTCATGGTTTAACGCACAATTAACTTTGATAAAAAAGGAGTAAAATTTTATAATTTAAAATTGTATTCAGATTATATTTAGCCCTTTAGTTTGCATATTATACGGGGCGAGGGGTCAATTCCCTCTTTCTTTCAACCATCATTATTAAACATTACTAATAGACTGACCATCAATATTTTTATATGCCAGATGTTGGCCTATATTTTTGACTTTAGCAAAATTACCAAGGATAAGACAATGGCCGATAAATTGATGTACATCGCTAATAATGATAAAAATTACCCCTGTAGATTACAATTAGTGGTTGAAACGTTTAGACACTCTAACAAAAAAATGAACCAACCAACCAAAATTAAATGAAAATCCCAAAATGTTCAGCCAATGAATAAGAAAACGTTATTATAAGATTTTAGGGACTAGTGTAATAAACATCCCATTGTCCTCTCCCTCCCTGAAAATTACTCCCTTTGTAGACTAAAAATATTGTTGGAAAAAGTTTATACACTGCTAGTTTGTCCCCTTAGTTTTAGGTCTAAATGATTGGTAATTTTGTTTATGTTGATAGGGGAAGTACATTAAATGGTCGTCCATTATCTTATCCTTTTAAGATCAGAAGCAATAAAACTTAAAAAAACAAGGATGACAACATCCATAAGTAGCGAAGCATAAAAATATGTATAAGAATTTAAAGATTAGTTGTCAAAAGCATGTATTGTATATTAGGAAATAAATCACGAAACCTTTTCAAAATTTGTTTTAATTTCATAATATTTATATTTCAGTAATACGACTAACAGACTGACGGTCAAAGTAAATTACATACTGGATGCTCAAAACAACAGGAAATTTAATTTTGATATTTTTTAACTACAAAAATTTTAAAAATCGGACCATAAACACCAAAGATATGAGGAAAAATGTGAAAAATATAAAAATAGCCAAAAACCTGCAAAAAGGCAGTCTGACCACCATTGATGTTTTCTTGAAACGACAGGAAATTTAATTTTGATATCTATAACTGAAAAAAATTTGGAAATCGGACCATAAACACCGAAGATATGGAGAAAAATGTGAAAAATACAAAAATAGCCTCAAACCTGCTAAAAAGCGGTCCTATCGCTATTGATGTTTTATAGTTAATTGTGCTCCTTAATAATGGGAATGTTGTCAAAAAATTTCAGCCTTTTATCTTTTATAGGAGCCGAGAAAATCACGTTTCCCCCAAACTAAGACATACGGACATACGGACATACAGACAGACGGACATTTCAAATTATAGAGTAGCTTCGCTACTAAAAACATTTAACTTGTTTTAAAAGAGAAAAATGTGAAGTCTATCATAACTCTAAAATCCAACTAACCAAAACTCATCCAGACGTTCGCTCAATGGTTTTTCTAGCTCATTAGTTTTGACCCCCCTCCCCCCCCCCCCAGTAATACTCATTTTCCATTTGAATCAAGAATAAATGTATGGTTATATACTAAAAACTGTAGTAATAGGCAGAGATCTTTATGGATAAGACAATAGACAAAAAATCTATTCAAATATAATGATAATAGACAAAATAACTCGTTTTGTAGATTAAAATTATTGGTTTAACTTTTAACAAAATAGTAAAGATTTAATAAGAGTTATCAATGTTTTTAAGCCAATAAATGTGTAAGGGGGTTTATAAAACCAGAATAATTTACAGTCCGATGCAGGTTTCATTTTATTAGGGAACATGAAAATCTAGTGTAAGATCCAATTATTTTATATATATATACATTGGCGGTATACAGCTTTCTTCTAGGACACAAAAAGACACCCTCTTTGTAAAAGTATAATAAATGAAGAAGAAACCAGTCAGTAGAAATGCGTACTTACTCCTGTTGAAGGTTGGGCATTTCAATTACTCTTACCTAAAATAAAATAAACATTAATTAGAGAGATTATTAGTTAGGTCGTCTTTGTTCGAAAAAAAACCAAAAACATTGCCGTCCGTTTAACCCATGCATTTTCTTGTAAATTGTTTTTTGGTGTATGAGTTCCATGCTACTTCACCAGGATCTTAAAGGACAATGGACTAAAAATTTATGTGCATCCTCAATTATGATAAATAACAATAGGAATTTGATTGAAAAGATTGGACGCTGCTAATTAAAACCAACCAATCGAGATTTCATAAAGTACCCAAAGTTTTAGACCTGACGATTGAAGGAAGTGTTTATAAAAGTGTAATTTATAGTCCAGTGTTTCCTCCCTCCCTCGAGATCTTTGATACTTGACCAGAGGCGAATATATGAACTCAATAACTAAGCATAATTAAAAATTTCTTTTTAAATACTACTAGCAGCTACGCCCATAGGGGCCTCTAGGGGCACCTGATAGAAGGATGGTGGAACCTTTCAAGTTTCATCAAAATAGTTATAAACCTTCCTAGGATAGATGAAAAGCTTCACTATAAAGGAGAACCATATAGGACCAGTGTTTAGCAAAAACCTTCGGCATACACAAAAAGACACATATCCTGTTAATTTTTTATATAAGGATTAAATTTTGCTAAAATATTTGCAAATAAAAATATATTGTGTAAGTATTTTAAAATTTAAAATGGATCTTAAAGGAGAGACAATGGAGATAAATTGATGTAAATCCCCAATCATGATAATTAACCCGATATGTTTGGACATTACTAGGTTGAACACATAGATACAAACGTTAACATACGAATGAAAGAATAACGTTGATTTACAGTCAAAAGAAATGGATAATCATTTGACTGTAAGTTATACTGGTACCCAAAGTTTTATAAGTACATTGGCTCAAATCTTGATTGATTGGTACTAACTTTTCAACCATTAATTTTCATCTTTATTTACATTAAATTGTCTTGCACCTGGTAGATAAAACTACGACAGTAACAACAAGTTTTATACCTAGAGAAGCTACGACTCTAAAGAACAGATGTATTATCCTAGATGTCGATCAGATAAATTATATGCCTTAGGAATTTAAAGCAAACTAATACTTTTTTTATATTTAGCCACATATTATTTACTTAATAATCAAATAAAATGAAAAAAAACCTGTCCTTTCATACCAAAATTTGTACACTTTCTAACCAATATTATAACGGGATTGTTACTACACTGTGTTACTATTGGTCCAGTTAGAAAATAGAGAATCTAGACTTCATATATTTGTTGTTAATAAAATTAATTATTATGTAGATGAGTATAATTACTTGGAAATTATTTGAATACATGAATATTCAATTTTTCAGGCAGAACATAATATCTCAAATTCTATATTTTTTTTTATGGTCAAATTTATGGAGGGTTGGGGAACATTTATTAGTTAATTACACTAGTACCCAAAGTTTATATGTACACGGTTTATTATCAGTTGGGTTAAAAACTTTGGATACTTATTTAATTGGTTGGTTCATTAAGTTATGTGACAAAACTTTTCAACCATTAGTTTAAATCTACGAATGTGGAAATTTTGTCTATCTATATTAAAATTGTTTAACTAGTTTTGAAAATATTTATTTATCAAAATGTATAAAACAAATGTAATGGGAAAGTTATTCATTTAGACCGATTTAAGTCTAAGAAAACCTTCTAGAAACCTTACTAAAACGGGTAACTATATCGGTCCGGCTGTTAGCGAGATCTTGCAGTACAAACCAACTGACAGACTCGCAGAATGATAAGGCATCCTGGAATTTGTATATTTAGGTTAGTAACAGTCTTTGAATCACACTGTATTAATGTTTTGACTAATTTTTTCATTTATTATTGCTGCGCCTTTATTGGTTGATTACAAATGATTAATCAATCAATCATTACTCAAGTGCACGACTGCAGGGGTCTTAAGGGATACGACAATTGACGATAGACATCCCCTAAAATTTCAATATAAGTTTCCAAAACTTTTGTGCCAACTTTGGGTACTTGCATAATTTACAGTCCAATGTCCTCCCCCTCCCTGGTACGTCATTGACCAATATTTGATTTATCGACTATTTTTTATTGTTCAATATATCATTACTCTATGCCAGGGAGAGAGGGGACATTGAGGTGTTTATTACACTAGTCCCCAAAGTTTTATATCACAATTTTTTTATTCGATGGTTTAACAACTTTAATTTCATTTTAATTGGTTCATAAAGTTGAGTGTCCAAACATTTCAACCACTAACTGTAATCTACAGAAGGGGTAATTTTATGTGTCATTATTGGGGATGTACATCAATTTACCGGCCATTGTCTTATCCCTTTAGATTCCTGATTCTAGGCGGTCAACACTCATGGAGGGAGAGGACAATTTAACAATAACAATCCGAAGGCCTTTCTCTATATTAAAATAATGTCAAAGAAAAACAATGAAGAGAACAATTTTAATTTTTAGCTTTATTTAGAAATCTGAACATAGATTTAGTATTTCTATCCAAAAATATAGGATACATTATATGAAGATACAATCTAGTAGTAGTCTTTTATATATTTATTTGATATGTATCAGGGAGGGAGGGGACATTTGACTGTAAATTACATTGGTACCGAAAATTTTCTAACTAAGTTATCGTATTCATTGACAAAAATGTTGAAGATTTTCATTAAATATTGATAGGTTGGTTTCAACTTTTCAACCAATGATATATTTATTACAAATTGGTAATTTTGTTTGTCATCATTAGGAAAGGTTTGGGTTATCCATATATCATCCATTGTCTTATCCCTTAATATCCCTGCTATGTATTGATGAAGCATTCAAAAATTCTGTATTCACGTGAATGGAAATCAAGTAATATTTGAAAAGACGAGGGACAAAGAAAAATCAGGGATCTTAAGGGATAAGACAATGAACCAGCGTGTCGGAGCCGTTTGATTTTGGTGCGGCTCCGGCTCCTACCTAAAATAAAGAAAAACTCGACATATGTTTTTTCTCCAAAGTCTAATTTTGACTTTTGAAGGTTTTAAAAATTCAATCTTTGATAAAAATGGACTTGAAAAACTTAAAAGGGGCATTTGCACATGAAAAAACAGAGTTACCAAATTATAATTTATAAAAATCTCTTTATTTATCTAGTCCGGAGCCGGAGCCGTTTTTTTAACGAAAAATACGGCTCCGGCTGTAGCAAAATATGGCGGCTCCATGGCTATGGCTCCAAAACACTGCAATGAACAATAAATAAATAGACATCTATAATTTGATAAAATTTCTGTTAAACAAAATAAGTTAAGGGCAACCTAATCTATTCAAAACGAACGAATGAGAGATCGTGTTTATAAACTTGGTAACAAGTTACAGATCAATTCCCCTTCCTCCCTGGGTAAAATATTTAGAATATGCTCAAATCAACAAGTATTTCACAGTAGTTTTATTATTTTATTTTTATATATCTTGCCCTTTAAGACTTGTGTGTTGATATTCTATCAACAAAGTACTATATTCAATACTAGCGGATTCGCCCCTAAAGGCCTAGGGGCACTTGAAGTAAGGAAAGGGAAGGCGAATTATACATATATTTTTTAAATTATGGTTAATATTTTCAAAGGACGATTTCTCTTGGGAGGGTGGTGGTATCCTCCCCCAAAATAGCTATAAACCTTCCAAAGACCTATGATAAGCTTTTTCTGTTAAGGAGAACCATATTGGTTAATCGGTTAGCGAGATCCTCGGTACACACAGACCGACTACAGACATCCTGTTATTTTATTATTAGGGTATCCTTGTCAAAATAGCATCATATAGCCAAATCATAAACTGTATTTTTTTAAATTGCATAGAAAGACCCAGAACTTTCTATTGATAGAAACCAGTAGATAATCTTATAATACCATCTTTCTGCTAATATAATATTACTTAGTAGGTACGAAATCAGGGAATCCTCAGGGATAAGACAATGAACGATAAATTATGTACATTGTACATCCCAAATATGATAAATTTGAGTTAATAGTTAACTCTGCTAGCTAGTCTAACCCAATCAATATTTTATAAAAGTTTAATTTTAATCAAAAAAATTTAGGGTTGTATTCATTGCTAATGCTATTGAAATAATTTGACCCATGCTACTGCTAATGTTGTTGTTAAGTAAAAAGTTATCTCTGCTCCAAGCCAATAATAATATTCAATGATAAACAGACGTACACCAGGGATAAGACAATGGACGATAAATTGATGTAAATACAAAATTATTGGTGTAAATCTTTAGACACTAATCGTGTGTAAGTATGAGAGAATGTTTATATAAAAATTAGGCTAACAGCCCAATGTCCCCTCCCTCCCTGGTAGCTTCTCTTTATTTATCTATCCTATTTTATTTATCTATTTTTCTCTATTTTATTAAGGATTAAAGGTATATTTTATTTTTGAAATTTCTCTTTATTATATTTAATTTTAAAATCTTAATTGAGTTTTACAAATATAAATCAGCAGAAGGGGGTAATTTTGTTCATTAATATGTGGTTGTATACATAAATTTATCGTCCATTGTCTTATCCCTTCAGTTCCCTGCATTGATGATCATAGGCACTCAAAATCTCCATAAGAAACACCAGACAAAATAACCAGTCTTCAAGCAAAATTATCTCACCTATTCTTTCATGTATTTAATTTAATTATTCAAATACCTACACAATAAAGATACATGTAAATGTTGATTTTATAATATCATGGTCAATTATAAGTTCTATGAACATTCTTTAATTAATATAAATGTAGTATTTACTGAAAGAACAAGCATTTCTTAACTTTTACTGTACTAGAGTTTACTATGTTGGTTTTATCTTTAATCAGATAACTTAAGGGTAAAGACAATAGACGATAAATTGATGGACATCCACAATAATGATAAACAAAATTACCCCTTCTGTAGATTAACATTATTGGTGGAAAACTTTAAACAAAAAGGGTATATTCAACCAAATTAGATAAATAAATTAGTTTTTAAGCCAACAAATATGAGAACGTGTTTATAAACCTTTAGGTCCATTTACTTTATAGTCCAACTATGGGCCCTGTTTCCAAATGTGTAAACAAAGGGCAAAAATAGCCTCAAAACATCTAAAGACCTAAATTAAAAATAAAACAACCTAAATCCATCCGGGGACGTATGTGAAGCTTCTCTAAATAGTAGTCAATAAGTAAGCTTGTAAGCTTCAGATATAAAACCTTACTACTTTATATTAGAGGGTGTCCCCTCCCTTCCTGTCTTTCTTGGCTAAATATATTATTGTCAAATAAAAATATTTTAAAACACTGATCAAATTTAGAATAAAAACCATTGCTGATGAATTAGTATTACTACTTGCTCAAGTAGGTAGGTAGTGTTTATGCATTCATACAAATAATTTTGGTGATGACTCCTTATTTCCCAGTACCAATGAGCATAAAGTATACAATTTAATTTGTCTTTTTGTCGCCGATGCTTCAAAAACATAGATACTTATTTCTAAAAAAGATTTAAAAAGGTGAATATTTGACTTTTTTTGACTGAACACCTTCTCTAACTAAAACTCAATTTGTCCGTTTGTCCACCCAATGAAAATAAATCTCAACTTAGTAATTTAATCTTGTGAAAAATGTAGTTAACCAATTTAATCTTGTCTGCCAAAGATAATGAAACAATTGATTACCAATTTATTCTTTAAATTAATCATCATAAATAATGTTACTTTAGATTGTACTAACGTAAAAACCATCCACACTCCATTTTAGTTTTTTTTTTTGGGGGGGGGGAAGGGTTGTATTTTTTTTTCAGTGGACATTTCTCCTGGGAGGGTGGAGGTCCCCTGGACCAATAAGAAGCTTCACTGTAAAGAATTCCATATCGCTTGGTAAGCGGTTGGCAAGGCCTTAAGTTACAAATAGACACACAAAGTGTTCTTTAATAATAAGCTCACAATAAATTAAATTTAAGTTTCCTCATAAGAGTTTTGGCAAGATTTGATTAATCATAGCAACAAACATTGATATGTATCTATTTTTGGAAGCACGGTTAATGTCTTTGAGCATTACAGGTAGACCGACGTCCAAGTGAGTTATAAAACTGACCAAGCTTTATTTGATTGATTCACTTCACTAATTGATTGATAATGAAATTTTTTTTCTTGAAATATATTTTGGAATGATAAAGTAAACTTTTTCCTGTTAAATTTGGTTGAGAAAGATTCCTAACTGAATGAGTTATGAAGAATTTACTTAGTAGTGAGCAAAGTTAGACCCCTATCTTAGATGACAACTGAGAAAATCCCGTTTTCCAAAAAATATTTTTTGTTAGTCAGACAGAAGGACATTTCGAATAAAAGAATAAACAAAAAACATTAATGATAATCAAGTTAATTATTAAAATATTAATTAAATTATAAAATGTGAAGTTTAAATGATCCAAATCATGAAGTAAAACATAACAAAGATGACAACATCCATAAGTGGCCGAATCACAAAAAAAACTGACAAAATGAGCTGCCATAAGAAAGAAATGAAAAAAAGATAATATGCAAAATTCAGAAAACCTTTAAGAATGAGGTTTATGTCTTTTAAAGCATTGCCGACAGACACACAGACAAAACTTTGTTTAGAATAGATACGTTAATGTCATTTAATCTTCACTGAAAGTTTCAGCTGTCTATTTGCAATGGCAGCCGAGAAAATCACTTTTCTTCCATAAATGTATCTCCCATCGCACTGTCTTTGTGCCGACTCGTAATTGGGACAAAGAAAATCAACCAATGGTGTGGTGTGTATTAGCACAGCCAAGTAGCAGAAAATAATTTGGTAGCAGACGAATAAGGTCATTAAAAAAGAAAGGGAGGTAGTTATCTGTATATACATCTTTACTATAGATATGTTGCATTACGTTCTGACTGACTAACGGACAGACAAAGTGAATTATATAGTAGCTTCCCTACTACTAATGCTAGCAGCAAGCTATCATGACTAAAATATTGAAATAAAACAAAAAACCAGAAACTTTATCAAATGTATCAAAACATTTTGACGTTTTTTACAAGAAAATTATAATGAGTAGAAACTGCTTTGAATCATTTGGACCTGCTTCTTTATTACAAGATTATTTTATGATATTTATTAATAAAACTTTCTTGCTTAACAACTTTGGGTACTCCTAGCATTGCTTAGTTTGTAGGTTCTATAAACTAGCAGAACCCTAACTATTCAACCAATAATTCTAATCCTTGAAAATGTATATAAAATTATCCTCAATTGTCTTATCCCTTAAGATCCCTATATCCACCAAGCGCATCTTGTTTAACTCAGTTTTAATTATCTTACCTAAAATAATCAAAACAAACATTAAAATATATCAATTGAAAGAATTTTTAGTATTTACTACTCTATAACTAATTTTGTCTGTCGGTCAGATATGCTCTATGAGACATACATTAAAAATCTACGGGCTATGTGTCATTTCTCAGTTACTATTTAAATAAGATGTCAAAATTCTGATATTGGGATCAGTATACTAATTAAAATCGACTCAATATCTCACTTTTTCCATCTGTCTTTCAAATACACTCTTATTATTATTATAAGCTAAGATTCTTAAGGAGGTTATAATCCTTGTTTAACAAGATAATACGCAACAAAACTATATAAAAAAAGGATATATAAAGGTCTAAGTGATCTAGCAGAGAAATTGAATTAAGATTGTTTCTACCACATGTTTAGTAAGGGGAAACCAAGGATAATAAGGGATGGAATCTTTTAATCTCTCCCTTCTTGTTAGGGTGGGGAGGTGTTTTTTCTAGGGTTGATTACATTTGGAAGGGTTGGGGTGCCCTACCAACAAATAGCTAAAAACCATCCCTGGACCTCTAGAAGCTCCACCGTGAAGGAAAACCATGTCGGTTTAGCAGTTAGCGAGAGCTTAAACTACAAATAGAAAAGCATACATACATACAGGCAGACAATCGGTTACTTGAATTTTAGCATTGTCCATTGCCATTGACCCATCCCTAAACCTTGGGAGAAACATATTCAAATATGAAAATTAAATTCCTAATTCAAGGCAATAATTTTGATTCTCCACTTCCGGCCATACACACACATACAAACATATTATCACACATAAAATTTAAGACACATATAAGGATGACAACATGCATAAAGGGGAAGCTTAACATTTATTTATTACTATCCGAAAAGTCTGCATAAATATATCCAAAAAAGTCTTATAACAGCTCAATATATTATGGACATACTTTCATATAAGACTTGGTCATAGAGATGCTTCGCTTAAAACATTAGACCTAATGGTCCTAGGAATCCATAATTCAAAAATCAAGTGAAAAGGATGATTGTATCATATCAAATAATATTTTTGACAACAGCCAAAATTTATCACGTTTAAAACAGACAATGAGACTATCGAGTAATGATTATAGAGTTACTAAGCTTTCAACAAAATTATAACTTACTATTACAGGAATCTTCATGTCAAATTTCAAATCGATAGGACAATTCTAACATGCCTAAATTAACGATAAGAGCTATCCAATACAGATGGACGTTTATATACCAACACCAAATGTAAAATAGCCTCGCTCTCAATGATGATACCAAAGGGGTAACTCTTGCGTTTCAATTTCGTACTTAACTCTCACACACACACATATTAAGACAAAATATTAATATTTACACACACACACACACACACACACACACACACGCACGCACACACACACACGCACATGCATAGAACACACACACACACAGATTGTCAAACATGTTCTACATAAACATGATTTGATAAAATTGTTGTGAAAATAAAATTTCATTCATAAATCAAATATTCATAATCATGTTTAAATGAAAATTTTGCCTATATAGGTTTATTCAGGAAGGGATGGGCCTTTGGATTGTAAGTAAGACCAACTACACAAGGGGGGGGGGAGGAGATTAATGCAACCATCTCGTAATCAGTGATTAAATGGCACTTAGAATTCGAATTTCGATCTGAGATTTTGCATGAATAATTCTTGGTAGGTCTATTTTCCCAAAATCGAAGAAAAAGTTGGAAAAATAACGGCTAACGGCTGGCGGCTCAGCCGTTTTCCCATTTTTTTGGATATCTTAAAAGCAAATTAGTCCCGAAACCTATCTCCACAAATTCCCTATCAAACGGATCTAGCCGGTAGCTGTTGGTACAAGAAATATAAAAAAAAAGGCTATTGCTATCATTTAACATGAATTGAAACAAAAAAATGTTTTAAAAAGTTGATTCCTACGTAATTAATGATGAATTTGCCCTGAAAATAGGCAAAAAACAGCTAAACGGGTAAGTCGCCAGCCATTATATTTCCAACTTATTGCTCGATTTAGGGAAAATAGACCTACCAAGGATTATTTAGGAAAAATTTCAGATCGAAAATCGAATTCTAAGTGCCATTTAATCATTGATTACGAGATGGTTGCATTAACACCCCCCCCCCCCCCTTATTTCAATCTAATGAAAGTCATTTATTTTATGAATTTTTTGTTCATTATCTTATCCCTTAAGATCCCTGTATTTTTTTTAAAAAATTAGAACTAGATAAAGGCTGCTGTAAATTTGAATCATTCATTTTGTTGCATTTTTATTGCACTAAAAACAATAAGAATAATAAAACTGTAAAAATAGCAATAAATCGGAAATTTCTATTCTAATATTTCTTTTCATAAAATATCAGTTTTTCATCATTTTAAAATGAACAAAAAGATTTACATTGATTTGCATATTTTTATTTAACTTTTTTTATCAGGCTTTAACTAAACAAACACAAAAGGGGTAATGTAATTTTTTTTTAAATCGGAGAGTACATAAATTTCATGTTCATTGTTTTGTCCCTTAAGATCCCTACTGAAATTATCTGTTTCAAAATTGACTAGGTAACTAACAAAGAATTTTTGATTCTTCAAACTTAACGCAATAAATCCTTTTCTAAAAATCAATTAAGCCTGTTTTTTCAAACAATTAACAAGATATTTGTCTCGGTAATAGATCTAATACAATAGATGTTCAATCAAATTTATGATCTTTTGGATAAAAGACTTTCCTTATCAAAACTTTAATCGAAGAAATACATGTCTTATTATTATTTTTTTGTAGCTTAAGATTTCGATAACTTCAGTTTAAGGAAGATTCACATAGGTCCAGGGAAGGTTTAAGGCTAATTTAACTTAACTTTCAGATTTAAGTCTTGGGATGTTTTGGGCTGTTTAATTGAGCATCTAGAGTGATGCATCTTAATTTATACAACTAATTATAATTATGTAAATCCTTATCAGCTTAGTTTTGTAATCTCTAGCTTAATAAAAACTAAATGAATTTTAACTAAATTATTTATGAGCATAAATTCTTAGAAGTTTACATATAAATATTTTTAAACAAGAAAAAGTATGACCATGATTAGCAACAATAACAACAAATTGTGATGTTATATTAATGAATATTCAGGGATAAGCCAATGGAGATAAATATTCTCATTGGTGATAATAAAAATCACTACTTTTGTAGATTAAAATTAAGGTTGAAAAGTTTGGACACAAATAGTTTGCAACCAATCATTATCAAAGTACCAAACTTTTTACATAAAATGACGTTGTTACAAAACTATGGGTACCAGTGTGTATTTAACATTCAATTGGGAATAATTTAAATACTTTTTACTCGCCAATAAAACAGGAAGATTTAGTCAATATTCCTAAATAATTCTGATAAAGTGACATACAGAACACCCAAGAATAGTATAGCTTCGTTACAAAAAAATATGATTTCCTGGTCATTTATCATCAATTAAATCATCATTTTTAACAATGGTCATATTTGGACAATATTAAAATTTAATAATAATCTATAAATACAATATTTGTCTGTCTGTCCGTCCGTCTGTCTAGACGAGGTCTTTAAGAAATATACATACAAGTCCCCAAAGTTTTACAAAGTTATATAAGTTTCGCTATCATAAATCCATGGTACCTACTTTTTTCAAATCTTAATTGATTGGTCAAATTAGCAGTGTCCAAACTTTTCAACGAATATTATTGTAATATTTGGAGATGAAATCATTGTCTAATCCGTTAAAATTAATCCATTTGATAAACTGATTTTTGAACCAATGTTAGCCAATGTATATTTTTGAAGTTATTGCAAATGAAATATATATTAAGCTAGTTGCATCCGTAGATATAAATTGTAATATGATGTACATATAATTTACAAATCATGATTTACTAAACTTTTATGGTTGCAATCTTCGGTGGCGGGGATAGACATTCTGAGAGGGGACTATCCACGAGCAAGTGATTCTAAGCACCTTCCAGCAGTGATTCTAAATGTTTTTTTTTGGCGAATATACTAGAGTTATGTTTAATGTCGTTATATCGATTTAAAAAATTTAGTTTCACCATAGTTTTATATGAATAAAACTTTGAAATGTTATTCACCAAAAAATAACATTTAAATTCACTGCTGGAAGGTGCTTAAAATCACTTGCTCTTGTTCGTGGATAGTCCCCTCTAATTCAATGCTGTTGTTTAACCAACATTTGACTATAAATGTAATCATTATAAGTAGCGGGATCTTAAGGAATAAGACAATTGACGATAAATTGAAGTAAAGTCACAATTATGATACACAAAGTATAATCCAATTTAAAGAAAATCTAAAGGTGGGAAAGAATGGAGACTTCTAATTTATACAACACAATCTAGATCCCAAAAGATGAAAAAACGTGACAAAACTTTGGGTACCAGTATAATTTACAGTCTAATGTCTCCTCCCTCCCTCCCTACCTTCTTGGGAGAATATTTTTATTAGAGATCATTTTTACATAAATCTTACATGATTTTAATGACCAAATAATGTTGACACACTACAAGTTAAAAATAATAACATATATCCCGCGATGAAAAGACAATGTAACTTCTCATTGGTCCATGGAAGGTTTGTAATTATTATGGGGGAGGGTTCCACCAACCTTCTAAGAAAAAACAATCTCAATTGAAATGACCCCCTCAAAATATTTTTTTTACTATTTCTCTTTCAAAGTCAAATGAGATCTACTTCTCACCTCAAGCACCCCATATGCGCCTGGGGGCATAGCCGCTTGTATAGAACTACAATAGTATGGGAATCATTATATTTCTATTAAAATTTTATAGCCTTATAAACCTTTTCATGTTTTTTTTATTTGCAAATAGTTTAGAATAAAACCGCTCCCTATCAATGGCTGCTTGAAAATATGAACTTGGTTGCAATCAAAGAGGCACATCATAACATTACCTACCCCCCCCCTCCCCTACACATACATGGAATATCATATTTTTTTATGTTTTCTTGATAAATTTTTATCTTCTTCAGTTTTGACCTTTTATGTTTGAGGTTACTTAATAAATTAAAGGGGTTGCAAGTACAATATAACTGTTCATTACAATATGATTATTTCAGCAGGGAATCAAAGACAAATTTCGTGTAATCAAAGGGTTGATTGCCTTTTGGATTAAATTGAGTAATATCCCCTACCCCAAAAATATAATTAAGATTTTTACAACTTAAGTTACAGGCGTAGCGGCTAGCCACTGGTAATAATTTTATGCATGAATTGATTAATATTAATAATAAAATTTACAGACATTGTTTTATAACATTATTATTTGACATATTTTAAGCAAAATATAACTTCTTACATAAAACTCCGAAAGACCTAATATATAAAATATTTTGTTAAAAATATAAGATTTTGCAAATTCAGCCAAATTAGAATAGACGTTTAGTTTTTGTTTTTAAATAGCAAGTGAACACAAAAATTTGGAGTATTTCCTTTTTATGTCTTCGGTCTTATGTCGGGGTTAATTAGGGTTTCGAATTTGTACAGTATATCATTCTTACATGAGGCTTTAATCTTTCCAGTTTTAATTCTTTTATTTAAAGTAGTAAGCTATTTTTTTCTGTAGCGAAGGATCTAGCTAACCGCTTGACCGATTTGTTTCTTCTTTACAATGAAGCTTCTTATAGGACCAGGAAAGGTTTTTATCTATTTTAGGGGAGGGTATCTCCACCCTTCAAATAAAAAAAAATTCACTAAAATACTTAAAATAAAATAGGGGGAGATCGACTCTTCAAATCCTCAATCTAAAGTGGCCCTAGAGGCGCAGCAGCTAGTTTTAATAAAATGTATGAAACAAAAGTTCTAAAACCAACAATTAACTGAACTTTAAAAAGCAGTATTTTAGTGGTTATGTGCCCATGTACTTTTTAAACATGTGTACATTCTAAGACTACTGATTACCTATCATCCTTAAGTCCAACTAAGAAAACATTGAAATGTCTCATTGTCTATGTCTACAGTATTTTTAGAATTTTTTTTATATTTTTATAAAAGATTAAATTAACATAAAGTGCTTAATTTTATACTGAAACTATATCAGAGAGGCAGGGAGGAGACATTGGACTGTAAATAATAATGGTACTTTCAGGTTCTTAAATTCGTTGATTCATATAAAAAATCTTCGTTGTTTGGCTCAAACTATGGGCGTTCAAACTTTTAAAGCAAATATTTTACAGATCAATTTTGTTTATCATCATTGGGAAAGGAAATGTATCATTCCTTAAGAACCTTGCACTTTCAGATATATTTGAAGACTTTCTTTTATAAATCTGTTACAAAATTAGTATGAAATAATACAAATAGAATACTATGGAGAAAGCATATATCCATATAGATATTTAGAGTAGCTTCGCTACTAAAAATACATAAAAACAATGCACTAATATTAATCAATTGAAACTTGATGAATCATACAAAAAAAGTTTGCATATGATGTAAAATCAATTCTAAGAAAAACATGTTTCTAGAAAAACCGTTTTGCAGATTTTCAATTTTATGGCTTCAAGATTATTCAGATAAAGTTATTACTATTTATTGAAAGCCTTAACACATTCTCAAATTCGTTGGATTAAAATTTTAGGGTATTTCTATTAAATATTGATTGAATAGTATAAATCAGCAGTTTTGAAAACAATATATTTAGAAAAATCAGCTCCCCCCAACGGGGCAATCCCCAAATTTTGAAATCCATGTGAAATGATAGGACATATTCTAAATACAGAAAAGCTTTGCTTTTAATAGATCTACTTTCAATATAAAACATTGATTCACGCCAGTAAAATTATGATGACGTAGAATTGTAAAATGCTGCTAAACAATCTTCTATAAAATTGCAATAAAAATTGTGTAAATCAATGAAAAAAGTAACGGGTGTGTTTCTGTACCGAAAAAGCTAGCAAAACGCTCAAGTCAAGCATCTTAAAGGTCCAGTTATGCGTTTTAAAAACTATTTGGGGAAATATAGCCCTCTTAGCGTAATCGGCCAAAGAATCGCGTTTTTGTAACTGCTCCTATATTATTATAAGCATAAAACCAGCCATATCAGAAAAATTCGCCGTAGGGGACAGAAAATAACAAGGATAACAACATCCATAAGAAGCGAAAAACCAAAAAAAAACATGGATTGACAAACAGACATTATAAATAAAACAAATGTTCAGTAGTCATAAAAAGAAAGTGAAAGAACGACATTAGAAAAGATATTTAGAATGGTAAAAATTTCAAAACCTGTATTAAAAATATTTTGCTATATCATTTCCCCCATAGCGTTATGGACGGACGGACTTGTCGGACATACAAAGTGAATTATAGAGTAGCTTCGCTACTAAAAAAATGAGAGGGGAAGGGGGGAAAAGTAAAGAATTTGGCAATGAGTCATTTTTTGCATCAAGTAAAACTCGAGGATTTTTAGGGATAAGACAATGGACATAAAAATGAATAAATTGGAAAAATCCACGAATGGGAAATTGTGTTTATGAAACTTTGGGTACCAGTATAATTTTCAGTCCAAATGACCCCTTCCTCCCTGAGTAAGAGATAAAGTATGTAATTGTAAATCTTTATAATACAATGACCTTTTTATTGCTAGCAAATATTTTCTATAATTAGAGCTTGTTCGACTCTATACTTTCGTCTGTAATGGATAGCACTTATTACAAATCATGTTATGTTCATAACTTACTTCAAACTTTGATGATGATTTCTAACAATAAGGAAGCTAATCATCATAAAGGTCATACATAACACATTATGATGTTTGTACATGAACGATAGAATTATCCTATTTATTTGAATCTCAATTTGTATGGACGAGAGCAAGTGTATTACTTTTTCAATACAGTAATATTTTCATTATCGTTTTAAATACGATAAATTAAAGTAAATGTTAGGATAGACAGACAGACAAACAGATATCGTACTACTTTTTGTTTTACTACCGGTTTCGCCCCTATCCTCTAGAGGCTTAACCCTAATTGGTAATTTAAAAAAAAAATTATGGTGCTGCCAATTTATGTGAAGTAACTGCCTAAAAATTTTTTTGAGGGGGAGGGAAATTTTCATTTTTTGGGGGTTTGGGGGTGTCCCACCCCCCAAGAAAATAGCTTAAAACAACCACAGGACCAATAGGTATATACCCTGAAGAGTAGAATCCAATCGGTTCAGTGGTTACCGAGATCTTAAGCTTCAGAAGGACAGACAGACGGACAGGGAGATAACGTACTACTTTTTGTTTTATAGAAAGTCTTTTTCTCTATAGTTATTACGAAATATTTTAGTACTGAGTCATTCAATATTTTATATGTCCAAAATAGAAAATATGACAAGTAACATCATGATTCATAAGGATAAGACAATGGACGATAAATTGATGTACATCCCTAATTATCTTATCAAATCCTTCTATAGATAAAAAAAACTTCAGATTTTGATAATTAAACCGATTTAGTTCTCCTTTTCAGGGAAAATTGACATAGGTCTCGGGATGGTTTGCTATAATTATGCCCTACTAATACTCCTACAGAGTAGCTAGATGCTAGGGGCGCAGCTGCTTGTGCAGTTAAAAAACATAACATACCTGTAAAAAAAATAATAAAGTATAAGAGAAGAATTTTGAAAATAACAGCCAATTTACTGTAATGAAATTAATCGTTCTTTTTAGATTCAAATAATTACAAAAAAAAACAGAAAAACAAAACATTTATGACGTCACAAAGTTACCTAATAAACAAGGTTGACCACATCTATAAAAACGTAGCGAGTGTCATAACTTAATAAGAATATCAATTTAAAGATATACACAAAATTGTATATAAACTTGTTGTAAAATGAGGATTCTGTTAAAGGACATACTTACATTTTTAGAACTTGATTTTTGAGATACTGAGCTAAATTATTGTACCTTGTTGTACTATGAATCAGATTAACAAAATAATACAAAAAAGAATGGTCAGAAAGTTAAAAATCAGCGTGTTTTAAATGGACGAATTAACTCTCTGCGGTAACTATTATTGAGCAACGCTTTCTTAATTTTACCTAAATGTTACAGGAGTTATCTTCAAAAGTTTGAAATCGATTGGTTTATTCTAACATGTCCAAGTTAATTAAAAGAGTTAAGTGTTACGTCTATACAGACGGATGGATGTACAGACCCTAATTATAGAAAAGCTGCACTTTTTAAAAATCCAAAAATAAATCCTGGTTATGGCTATGTACAATTAAACCGTTGACCAAAACTGTAAATAAAAATTTAAATAGAAGATGATAATTTTATGGTGTCAAAAATGCGCAAAAAATTTAAAAGTGTTCTTTTAAAGAAAAGATTTTGCTTGTTGATAAGTTTAATAATACCTAGTAGAAGGTGCTACATTATAGATAAATTATGTAATCTATTGAAAAATGACCTTTTTTAAGTTAAAGGGAGTTTGTTTTTCCGAAAGGGGACAGGGGCGAAATTGGTAAGTTTCATTCGTTGGCTTAAAGACTTTTATTAGATCTATATCAGAAGTGGATTCTTAAAAATCGCTTAGTGGGGCAATTTTTTTTAAAGAATCCACCTCAGGTTTGACTAGGTATAAACCTTCTGTGTCCAAATTTTTCCACCAATAATTTTAGTCTAGAGAAGTGAATATATTTGGGGTGTGTAACCATATTATTTCCATTGATTGTTGCGCTACTTTTGGACAAAATTGTCATTGTTCATATAATATTTTGTATCAATTTCACAAATTTTTCATATTTGTAAAAAAAAAGTGTCTTGTAGCTGTCAGGCATATTTTCATTCAGATAAATTATTCCGTCAAAATTTCAACATTTTAAAAATTTTGAAAAAATGTTTAAATGCAAATAAAAAATATAAATTGTTATTTCTTTTTATATCTAATCAAATGAAGCAAGTAAAAATTCTTATTGTATGTTTTGAAAACTAATAAACGTACTTCCTTTGTTTCTAAATATCCTAATTTAAAAGTAGATATGGATCTCACTAGAAAAAAATTATCCCTAAAAAAATTTTCTTGTCTCTTCTTTTTAAAACTTAGCCACTAGTATTTAATATAAAAATAATGACAGGAAAATTCAGGGCCCGATTTTGTACAGTACATTCTATAAGCATGGGGTTTTCTCGAGTTTAAAAATACTTTTAGAAAATTTTTTTTTTACTAAAATGAACAATATAATCATCCAACTTAATTAGAGAGGTGAAATTACAGTTGGTATGTTTTCTTGTACTTTCTAATTTTGTGTACATTCCCAGACTACGGGTTATCTGTTACCGTATAAACTAATCCATGGTACAGCAAATGAGACTCATTAGATAAACCTATGGATTACCTAAATACACATATCAGGGAGAGAGGGACACTTGAATGTAAATTAACTGAAACCAATAGTTTTATTATATTATTTTCTCTTTCACTATTCTAAATGAATCTTGATTAAGTAAAGAACAATCATCAATGTTGAAACTTTTCTTCTAATAATATTCATCTACACAAGGTACGGTGTAATTTTTGTTAATCATAGTTTATTCATTATCCATTGTCTTATCCCTGAATATCTGAATATGAACTATATAATTGTAAGACCTATAATAAGCAAGATTTAAGGGTGCATTGCTTTGCATTGAATGCAGGGAGGGAGGAGACATTGGACTGTAAATTATAGTGGTTTTATTTATAGGTTATCTTATTCTTTGGCTTTTATTACATACTTATTGTTTGAGTTGTAAAAACTTTTCTAACAATAATAGTATCTACTTCAGATGTTATTTTGTTTATTGTCTCATCCCT
The DNA here is from genome assembly GCF_053477335.1 of Acartia tonsa. Lineage (NCBI taxonomy): Eukaryota > Metazoa > Arthropoda > Copepoda > Calanoida > Acartiidae > Acartia > Acartia tonsa. The sequence goes on from NC_137261.1 coordinate 51,611,551, forward strand.
TAAACTCCCTGAAAAATTCTGTGTTTGTTAAGTATGAAAACCAATCTGTTTTAAAAGAGAACATTTATGATGTGATTATTCTAATTTCAAATCTCACAATTATATTATTACATATTTATGTATGTATGTGGTAATGGGATCTTAATAAAAATGAATAAGAGCAATTATCATATAAAACTTTAAGGACCAGCACAGGGGCGTCCAAGCTTTTTTTTTTTTTTTTGGGGGGGGGGGGGTAAAAATTTTTTAAGGGGAGGGTGATTCGTTTTTGGGGGGTGTAAAATGGCGCGCGAAGCGCGCCGCAAGTTTTTTTTACCCCCCCCAAAATTTATACCCCGGGGGTAAAATTTGCTTGGAGGGGGGGGGGGGGTGATTACCCCCCCTGAAATCTGTTGGCAGGGGTAAATTTGGTTTACCCCCCCCCCAAAATTTACCCCAAGGGTAAAATTTTTTGGGGGGGTAATTTAAATTTTATTAAATATAATAATATAAAATATTAAATATTAAATATTAAATTGTTTAGGGGGGGGTAAATACCCCCTCCTAAATGGTTGGGGGTAAATTTTAAATGGGGGGGGGGGGGTAAAATGAAAAAAATTTTTGGGGAGCCTATGGCACCCCCAAAATTTTTTTGGGGGGGGGTAATCGCCCCATTACCCCCCCCCCCCTTGGACGTCTATGGACCAGCATAATTTACAGTCCAATGTCCCCTCCCTCCTTGCAATTATTACATGTGTTCTATGTATGTAGTAAAAATCAGGTTGGAAAAGAACAATTAAAGCTGAATTAATAAAAAAAACATTTTACTCAATATCTTCGAATTTTATAACACTTAATATTTTAGATTTTTATCAATTTTGTTTTTTATCATTAGGTAATTAATCTGTAAATTCAATTTTCAAGTGCTGGTTTCGAATATTGAAAAAATGGCAATTTCTTCTCTAATAGATACTTGAAATAAGGTCAATGTATGGAAGTTTAAGTTAAGAAGGTGAAAGGAAACAATTCTTAATTCTTAAAATGTTCCCCTCCTCTCGTTTCTTCAGAAAGAAGGGAGTTGTAGATACTTTTAGCTTAAAAGGACTCTCCACAGAAAAATCAACTTTGGATTTTTGAAACTCTAACCTGAAACTATTATTCTCTGTTCAATTTTAGGCATTTTTTGTTTTTGTGGCATCGCGATCGAAGGCCTTTGAAAATTTTGTCCGCCGCCTATTTGCACTGCCGCTATAACAATATATACTACACTTTTCTCCACTCAATATGTGTTCGCCGCTAAAGAACATTTGCTCCATTGCAACCGGCCGCTCTACGATTTATCCTCTTCCTTGACTGGACAATCCTGCCGCCTCCATTTTGTGTTCGCCTCCGCCAAATATAACCATCTTTTGCCGCAGTTGCCGCATACATCGCCCTTCTCCGCCGCTACTCCGCTATACATTGCGTACGTAGCTATACACAACACCCCCAGCCTCCATTTAATTTCTGAACAAGGGAGAGGGGAGCATGTATTAAAAAGCGACGTACAGCGGAGTAGCGGCGGAGAAGGGCGATGAATGCGGCAACGGCGGCAAAAATAGAAGCTAAAAAACACTAAAGCAGCACAAATTAAATGGCGGGAGGATTCACTTAAAGGAGGTAAAAATTTTCAAAGGGCTTCGATCGCGATGCCACAAAAACAAAAAATGCCTAAAATTGAACAGAGAATAATAATTTCAGGTTAGATTTTCAAAAATCTAAAGTTGATTTTTCTGTGGAGAGTCCTTTTAATGAATAGATATTTTGAGTATCAAGAATGTTAAATTGTTTATAAAATGCATTATTTTATAATTACATTACGACTGTGCCCGTAGCACCTAGACTGAAACCGCTATGTAAAGTGGAAGGAGAGTCAAAAAAAAAAGGAATAAAACCACCCTAGGAAAAAAATATATAATATATAATGGCACTTATGTGAAATTTCCATAAAATAGAAGTCATTAATTTCAGTGATTAGCAAGGTCTAAAATTGATTAAAAATACGTCTGTACACCATGCTTAAAGACGTATAAAAATAGGGGAATATTTAATGGTTGAACAAATCATAGGTATTTTGTACATATTAACTTTTCTCGAGTTTTACAGACAATTTTAAAAGGTTTATTCGCTAAAATTTTCAAAACAAAGATATCTGCTAAGAACAGTGTTTCAAGCGGTTATTTGCCCTTGTACTTTTAAAACTTGCGTACATTCTAGGTCTGCTAAGCGCCAGTCATCGTAAATAAACATATATAAAAGAGAGAGAGAGAGAGAGGAGACAATGGGCTGTTTATTAAACTAGTCTCAAAAGTTTTATAAGAACGTTTTCCTATTCGTTGGCTTAACAACTTTGGGAACATGAGTGAATTTTGAGGGGTTGATTCATTTTTTTATTTCAGCAGGGGTAACTTTGTGAATCACTATTGGGGATGTACATCAATTTATCGTTCATTGTCTTATCCCTTTAGATCCCTGAACATATATACGTATTAGTTTAGCTGACCCCCCGGGCAAAAGAAATGCGAAAATATCCTTGAAGAATTAAATTCTCATAATTATGACATGAGATATCTTACACAGATATAGAGATAGGACACTAGAGATAACAAAAAGATTTTACTCAAATAAAGAATATCTTTTTAGTAATAGCTATCCTTATAATAAAGTAACAGGATGTGTGTTTGTCTGTATGTTTGTCTCTGTGTCTGTACCGAGGAATCTCGCTAACCGCTGAACCGATAGGGTTCTCCTTTACAGGGTAGCTTCTCATAGGTCCTGGGAAGGTTTATAACTATTTAGGGGAAGGGTACCACCAAGAGAAATCACAAAAAAAAAATTTTCATTTTACTTTTCTCGCTTTTAAGAAGAGAGTTCAACGCAACATAAACGTCTACGCAACATAGGCATATTTAAAATATAAAAAAAAAAAACATTTTAAGTGCCAATAGAGGACTCTAGGGGCGTAGCCGCTAGTATATATATAAGGGAGGGCCCTGGCCTGGGATATTTGAATGTAGATTAATTTATCTCTTATTGTCCCCTCCATCCCTGCAAATATTACCTAAGCACAGTGGTCATTTATACCATCACACACACACTGAGAGAGAGGGTGCAATCTGCTCACAGTGGAAAATTCATATTTAATCTTGATATTTAAATCAAAAAGGAGAAAGGTGACAGTATATCTAACGAGTACCCGTAGCTTTATAAAAAAAATCTCATTAGTTGGTTTAAAACATTTTATTAATATATCTTGTTGGTTGGTTAAAACTAGCAGTGTCCAAACTTTACCACAAATTATATTCACAGAAGGGGTAATTTTGTTTGTTTTCACAGGGCATGTACATCAATTTATCGTTCATAGTATTATCCCTACTAAAACTTTTCCAAAGAACTTTTTTTATATGCTTGAATTATCATTTTAAAATATCTATAGAAATTCTAATGTTATTAAGGAAATAACAGGATATAATATGGTGGGGGGGTGGTGGGTTAAATGGTAGACCCCCACCTTTAAGAGCTTGGGAATGAAATAGATCAAAACTTTCATAATTTAAAATTCACATATCATTTCTATTGCTAATTACATTCTTATTTGATTATAGATACCCGGTGGACCAAGAAAGTACGCAAGATTCAAAGTACACGGGTATATAATAACTAAAATAATAATGATTTTTAAGGTTGAATTAATGTTTTGTTATAGTTTAAAGCATTTTAGCAAATTAACTCTTTAAAAGATAAACTCGAGATAAACCCATATGTACAAAATATATACTGTACAAAATCGTACCCTAAAAAGGCTATTATCTTATGATAATATGTAGGTATTAACTATTAAATTTTCAATTGACAAAATTATAAGAAAATATTAAATCAGTAGGTATATTTGTTACATAAATAATCCATGAGAATGACAAACTTAATCGGTTCAGTGGTTACGAGATTGTAAGAGGCAAACACAAAACCTTACACATTTATATAATAAGCATTGTTACTGGTTATCGGTCTAATAATGGATGTTATCGTTATTGATATTTAACAATTTTGAATTTCAAGAGGCATAATGAAATAATTTACTTACCTTCATAGGTAAATAAAATCAGGGATCTTAAGGGATAAGACAATGGACAATAAACTGGTGAAAATAAATACTTCTCTAGATTAAAATTATTGGTTTGTACAATCCAATCATGTTATATTTTAGTACCCAAAGTTCTCATAGCAACCAATGAGAGATAATGTTATCAAAACTTTGAGGACCAGGGTTAATTACAGCCCATTATCCCCTTACTCCCTGTATATATGAAATATATATTAGTTCGTGAGTGTAACAAGATTTATAGGAACAAAAAGTGTTCTTTTTATCTTTAATTGTATTTACCTACAGATTAAATATGTTTTTGCCGCCCCAATAATCTATGTATTATACTTATAAAAAGCGAAGATTTTCTACAATTAGGACTTGCTCCTCTGTAACAGATTGGTACCTCAGGCAAAATAATATTATATGTAGCAGGTTGATTTTTAACATACTCTTAATTATTATTGGAACGGGTATTCCTATCGAGATAGGTACTATGTATCAATCGAAGCATCTCTATAATTATGTCTGCCTACAAAATTAAGTCAATTATAATCATCTATCTTTTGTGTGTTATTTTGTCCGTCTGATTTGCTAAGATTCGCTGTTGACATCCTTGTTCTTATTCCTATTCTACAGTTGGTTTGTCTGTTTGAACGACAGAAAGGTTTTGAAAGTATTATTGTAAACTTTTCAACTTAAAATGTCCCCTAGCCTCTAGGATATCTAGAAACAAAAAAGGATATCTTCTTTAACATGTATAACAATCCTATTGTTACTTAATCCATTAAGGGGGGGGGGTTTTAATGCAACCATCTCGTAATCAGTGAGCAAATGGCACTTAGAATTCGAATTTCGATCTAAACTTTTGCATGAGTAATACTTGGTAGGTCTATTTTCCCTAAATCGAACAAAAAGTTAGAAAAGTAACGGCTGGCGGCTCAGCCGTTCAGCCGTTTTTTGCCTATTTTCAGGGTAAATTCATCATCAATTACGTAGGAATCAACTTTTTAAAACATATTTTTGGTTTAATTCATGTTAAATAATAGCAATAACCATTTTTGAAACTTCTAGTACCAAAAACTACCGTCTAGAACCGTTTGATAGCGTTTTGGAGTGGCAACGAGAATAAGGTGGAGATAGGTTTCGTAAATAATTTGTACTATAGATATCCAAAAAATGGCAAAACAGCTGAGCCGCCAGCCGTTAGCCGTTACTTTTCCAACTTTTTGTTCGATTTAGGGAAAAAAGACCTACCAAGGATTACTCATGCACAATTTCAGATGGAAATTCGAATTCTAAGTGCTATTTGCTCACTGATTACGAGATGGTTGCATTAAACCCCCCCCCCCCTTTATTTACTTCCATTTAAAGAAAATACATTTCTTTCAAAATTCTAAGCCCAAAGCAAAATACAAAAAAAACTTTTTCCTTTCACAAAAACTTTTCAAGAAAATGTTAAAGTTTGTCTAGGTATGTATTGAGGAAAAAGATTTTAAAAGAAAAACATTTTGTTGAGTGCCTATAGATTTTTAAGTATAAAATACAAGTTTTTAATAGCAAAGCTACTCTGTTTTGGATAAATATTTTAAGATATCTTCAAAAAAAAAAAGGTTTTAATTGTCTACTTAATAGTTATTTATCGCTTTGTATTATAGGTAGACAGACAGCTTTCCTAGGATGTTAAAATGAAAAAAAATTATAAGAATAAAACTGGTAGGTATGGTATTTTTTATGATCTTTATTTTGATATTTGTAGAAAATTGTCTGTAATACAAATGCTATACATGATTTTTCAGTATGTCTGAGAACCGGTTCTAATCCAGTGGACATTAATCGGTTTCAAAGCCATAAAAAAAAATGTTTTCTGAATGAGGAAAAAATTCTAAGAAATCTTTTTTAACAACAATGATATCGATTTTTAAATGCATGTCACAGCATAAATTTTATTTATGTTCAATGAAAAAGGAGAGGTGTCATTTTTGTATGTTTGAATGTGTGTGTATGTATGTTAGTGTGTGAGTGTATGTATGTTAGTGTGTGTGTGTATGTATGTTTGTGTGTGTGTGAGTGTATGTTAGTGTGTGTGTGTACGATTTCAATATAAAATCTATAAGTTTGCAAGAAATATAACAAGAATGACAAAATCCCAAGAGCTCAGTGATTTCACAATATTTGAATTTCTTGATATAAAAAAAAACCTCACTGAAATAACAATAAAGAAAATCAGGTTGCTGTCATATACATAAAACTGTTATGAGAATAACAGGAAGCGTTCGTCTGTCTGATTGTTTATGTGTTTGTTTTAAAAGATCTCGCTAACAGCTAGACCAATACTATTTTAACTCTCTAAGTTTCTTAAACTTAGTGAAGGTTCCTGGATTTTCAAATAAAAATAAATCTAAATTGGTGGATTTATTATTCAAAACTCCAAAAGCTTTCCAACAGGAAAAATAGGAATGACGGACATTTCTAATTATTGATAAGCTTTAATTGTTAAAAAATGTAGCGCGCCCAACTAGTCCTAGAATTCCACCAGCCAAAAAAAAACTGGTAACTATTGCTTCCAGCCATTTTATACATCAAGTAAGAAGATGGGATACAAGTCAGGGATCTGCAGGGATAAGACAATGGAATATAAATTGTTGCACAACCCCAATTATGATAAACAAAATTAGACCCCCTGTAGATTAAAGTCTTGGTTTTTATAACTAAATAAAGATTTCATCAAAGTATTTAAGCAAACGAAATAGACAGATAGTTTGTAATATTTTGGGGACCAGTTTGATTTACAGTATATTATCCTATACTTCCCTGGATCTAAGTGGGTACAAGGAAAATCGTTAATTTTCAATATGGGCAAAAGAAACCCTTATACATAAATATACTTCGTAAAAAAATATTCTAATTTGGGATATTAAATAATTTCTAATTAACCTCTAGGAATAAAGTATTACAAAACCTTTTAAAAGTACACTTTTAAAATTCTCAAATCTGGTAACCCATTCTGAGCCATAGAGGTTAGAGGCTAAGCCCCTACTTAGTCTAAAGGTAAAACTTAAAAAAGTAATATATAATTTTTCTCTCTCCAAATTATAGGTAGGTTTAAAACAGATATTTTAAACATAAAGCTTATCAATATATCATGCATTAAAATATCAAGTTTCATTTTTTTATTTCTAAATAGGTGTTAGTATCTTTTTAAAAGCTGAGCTTTTTTACATATAAGGTCAGTCTGTCCGTAATCATGTTCACGTTTAGGGATAAGACAATCGACGATAAATTAATGTACTCTCCTACCATAATTATTAACCCTTCTGTAGATTAGTAGAATTATTAATTGAAAAGCGTGGATACTGCTAGTTTATACTACCCAATCAAGATATTTAATAAAGCATCTTTTAGAATTGAAACAAATTTTGTACCAGAAAGATAGAAATAATCAAAATACGCACTTAATCAAGTAAAAACATCTATGAAATGTATAAAAACATGAAATTTTTCAATGTACAGCATGACCCTCGAAAAAGTATTTTTAAGCATCTGTAGCCCTTATTTCTCAATGAATTATTAAAAAATGCATATGTCCTTGTTCTCCATAGTATTCCACGTAAGTAGATATAAAAATATTTTTTTTACCTCCATTAACACCGGAGATTTTTAGAGCTAAAGTTTTGAAAAAGTGACTGAGAAAAAGAATTTTTTTTTGTTTCTCTTATTTTTTGGATGGTTATATTATGTTTTTTGGCAACTGAATAATGAGACACAAAGAAAAACAAGTTAACTAAATATTTCTTTTTTATTCCACCAAAAAATATCAATTCTTAATGGCAAAAAAATAAAATACTACTGAATGAATTGATTATTAGCAAATTTTAGGTTATTTATTACCCCTTATTTATAGAAAAGGATTTATTATGACAGTTGCTCCGCCTACTTTTCTGACATCTCAATTATTTAATAGGGGGTAAATAAAGCTTTTTAGACTAAAAAATCATTATGTTTATTTTTATTTTCTTTATAACTTTTTTGTTATTAAAGTTAGGATTATGAAACAAAAACAATTTTCCTGCTATATTCATAGAGATTTATTTGTTTTTTTAATCTTAAACAATTTTGCCTAATAAGTAAGTTTTTCAAAATATCATTAAACTAAAAAGACTCAAAAAATATGTGTAAAAAAATTCTTTTTACTCAAAAACTAAATTTTTTATTTCATTTTTGTATAAAGTTTCTGCTAGTAACAAAAATAAAAGAATTTCTAGCTTAATTTTGCTAAAAAAGTCGTTTCATGTTAAAAGTTACTTTTTCCTCAGTCACTTTTTCAAAACTTTAGCACTAAAAATCTCCGGTGTTAATGGAGGTAAAAAAAATATTTTTATATCTACTTACGTGGAATACTATAGAGAACAAGGACATATGCATTTTTTAATAATTCATTGAGAAATAAGGGCTGCAGATGCTTAAAAATACTTTTTCGAGGGTCATGCTGTATAAAGAAAATAAAATTGTTTATTGGCACAAAACAATGCAACATTTAATAACAAAGCACAAATCAACCATGAACATGTTAAATATTCATATTCTACGTGATTATTATTACAGTTTTCTTTTCTTTGTAGCACACAGGGATCTTAGGGGATATATCATATAACAATGGTCGAAAAGTTTGGACACAGTTAGTTTGTTCAACCATATCATGATGAATTTCAACGTTGTGGAGCCGGAGCCAGGAGCGCCATTTTTTTATCGTTAAATAACGGCTCCGGCTCCAGGTGAGGTAAAAAAGAGATTTTTTATTAATTATTATTTGGTAGCTCTGTTTTGTCGTGTGCAAATGCCCCTTTTAAGTTTTTTTTCAAGTCCATTTTTATCAAAAATTGAACTTTTAAAACCTTCTAACGTCAAAAAAATATGTTGAGATTTTCTTGATTTTAGGTCGGAGCCGGAGCCAAATCCGGAGCCGGACCAAAATCAAACGGCTCCACAACGCTGCTTTATTTGATTCCTAGGATGGTTTTAGACTATTCTATTTTTAAAATGGTTTCAGATTATTTCTTAGCCCCCCCCCTTTTCCTTCCTTCGAATACTGATCGATCCCATAGATGCTAGGTGCGCAGTCGCTTGTGATTACAAAAAGTTTATAACGCATTAATTCTGCTGCAGTTTTTGCTTGTTCAATAATTGATGTCCCTCTAGGCTTTAAAACTTATAGTCCCAGGTGGTCAGGGATATGCTAATCCAAGATAAATATATCTTTTTTCAGGCATCCAGGGATAGGAAAAGGGCATCAAAGTAATATTCTCATAACTGCTACCATTCCATGTAATAGCAGGGATCTTAAGGGATAGGAACATAGATGATAAATGTATGTACAATGATGATCAGCAAAATTACCCTTACTATAGATTAAAATTATTGTTAAAAGGTTTGGACACTACCTACTACCAACAAATCAAAATTTAATAAAAGTTTCTAGCGTTTTTAAGCCAAAGAATAAGATAGCATGGTTATCAATCTTTGGGTACTGCTGTAATTTAGTTTAATGTCCAATCCCTCCATGAGTTAAAGATACATATTAAGTTGAAAAAAAGGGTTGTAAATTAATTCAACCAAAATTATACTACCTACCTATCTATTCCTTCCTTTCCAAAATTCATAAAAATGAAAAATATCATTTAATTTCCATTCAAGTATCACTGTATATCTGATTAATGCCCAAGGCGCATTTTTGTACTATTTTAATACAAGAATTATCAAGAAATGTCCCAACAACAATAAAAACAAAATGCTCTAATAATACCCTTGGCCTTAAAAACGGCGCTAAAAAGTTAAAAACAATTATTGTAATTTAGGATTTTTGTTTTTGTTTTTGAATTTTAAAATAATATTTTAAGATTGTAAGTAACTCCAAAGGTTCAAAGAGAAAAGACAATGGACGATAAAAATTTTCTGATAATTGGTTAAAACTATCATTACTTGTCAAAGTTTAAAAAAAATAAAAAAAGATTAATGACAATTAAATTAGCTATCTAATGTAGATGCCCTTTAATGACCATATCTGCTTAATTTTAGCTTTTTTTGTCCAATAGGTATTGTATTTTAATTTCAGCTAAATATTGAAACAATTTACTGTTATTTATTTATTTCTGAATTTATTTTGGATAAATCTGTCCTAGTTTTTCTTCAAATTGTTTACGTAATAAGTTTTAGGTTAGTGTTCAAATTAAACTTGTTATGACTAATACAGAAATCCAAGAAGGGCAACAGGCTAGGTACAGCTTTTGGAAAGGTAAAAAATAAATAAGCAGGGAACTAAAGGGATAAGCCAATGGCCGATAAATTGATGTACATCCCCAATGATTTCATACAAAATTACCCCTTATGTAGATTAAAATTAGGGGTTAAAACGTTTCGATACTAAGCTTAATGAACAAACCGATCAAATTTCAATAAAAGTATCGAAAGTAGTTAAGGCAGCGAATAAAAAAAGTCAATATAAAACTTTGTGGACTTTTATAATTAACAGCCCAATGTCTTCTTCCTCCCTGACAAATAAGACTATACTTACGACTAAAAGGGGCCATTTATTTTTATTATCATTAATTGGGGTGAAAATAAACATATCTTGCATTGTTTTATCCCTTACTCTCCCTGAGTTGATCTACTTATCTATAAATAGAACAATAATAAGAATGGACACATTATAGCTTCAAGAATAATAATAATAATGTCATTACCACATAATTACAGATAAATAAGAATACGATCAAGGATGACAACATCCATAACAAATAATCAATCGTACAAATGAACTTAAAGAACATCACTTTAAAAGTTTAGGATTCATTTGATGTTCAATGCTGATTTTGAACCTATTCAAGGATGTAATTATAGATTTTATTAAAATTAAATTTTACCCCGAAAAGTTTTTATTCTAACGAATAGTAAAACGAGCTGATAACGAGTAATTTTCAGTCCAAAGTTCTTCCCTCCCTGTAAAGACAAAATATTTTAATTAAGAGAAAAAAAATTGGGAACTTTTGCTTAAAAGGAAATTAATATGATGCATAATATTGAATTTGTGTGTGTTTACTGTATACACTGCATAAATATTCAGGGAAATAAGGAAAAATTGAACTGTAAATTACACTGGTATTCAAAGTTTAATCAATGCGTTATCTTAGTCGTTAGCCTAAAAACTTTGGGTACTTTTATTGAATAGTGATTGGTTAATATGAGTATCCAAACTAAATCACCCAATTATTTTGATCATTTTGTAGGAATAACTATTTATCCTCCATTGTCTTATCCCTTAAGATCCCTGATACTGTATGGTTGGTGGAAGGGGAAGATTTATAGGGAGGGGGGGGTTACAAATTTAAGAGAATTTAAGGAAACGAATATGTAAAATATAACTTAAGTTCAATCTATACTACAAAGTAGTATTGTTTTTCTTGTTAAGATATTAAGATTAAGCACAGAACCGATTGAGTTCTCTATTAAAAGAAAAGCCATCTACAGGTTATGGGATGGTTTAAAACCATTTTCTGCTTCCCCGAAACCTTCAAATATAGGGCCTCTAGGCCTATGATTACCAAAATCAACACAGAAAATATTTTTCAGTCTTTTTGATCAATTGTTGTAGGTTTGTTTTATTATACATATAGTTTAATAGCTTCAAGATTTCAATTTGAATGTTTTCAAATACACATTTTTTAACTTGATTTGAATAGGTAGTTTTTTCAAAGTTTACGCTTCTTCACTTAATGACCTGATTTAATTTTTATTTACCTATGACTGAAGCCATGAGGAATAAGATGGGAGGAGAGAGTGAGATATCCAATTGGCTTGTATAACATACTAAACGACGGTGCTACAGAATAATATTTCTCGTATTCATTCGAATCCGGTGGATAGAAACCGGTTCTCATCCATACGAAAAAACTATGTCTAGCATCGTATTATATCCAGCTTTCTACGAATATAAAAATGTACAATCATAAGATTAAAACTAGTTTTTTTAGCCCATGCCTTCGGCACCTCGGGGATATAAAAACTGGTTTTAATCTTATAATTGTACATTCTATATCCGCGGAAAGCTGTTTATAATACGATGCGAGAAATAACTATTTCAATTCAAACTTTAAATATTTCAATATGTCACTACCAACCCAACAAAAAAATTAAGTGTCAAATGCAAACAAGTTTGACTCAAATGGCACAAAATCGTCTAATTTGGCGGGAAGAAAATTGAGGGAAACGGAAGTTTTCGGCGGCTGCGGCAGTTCAACCTCCGTTTTTTCAAACTTCCATATTGTACCTCATTAAAAACAACTGTAGCGCCAAATTTGAACTCTTTTTTGTTTGTTTTAGTTCCTTTGCTTTTTAGGTTTGGATTATAAAAGTATCTAAACCGCCCCTACATTTTGAATCACCACCCTATTTAATATATTCTTGCATATTTTAATAATTGATGGATCTATCTCCCTCCAGGGAGGGAGGGGACATTAGGCTGTTTATTGCACTAGTCCCCAAAGTTTTATAGTAACGTTTTCTTATTCGTTGGCTCTACAACTTTGGGGACTTTGATTAAATTTTCATTGAATGATTCATTAAGTTGAGTGTCCAATCGTTTCAACCAATAAATTTTAATCTACAGAAGGATATTTCTTTTGTATCATTTTTAGGATGTACATTAATTAACTTTGTCTTATCCCTTCAGATCCCTGATCTCCCTCTCTGTTTCTCTTATTCTCACAAATTTTTGGCGGAACGATTCTAGATAATTCCAATTAAATTTTGAACCTTTATTTTTACTGTAATTTTCATTCCTTAGACGATTAGACATTATATTTTCAGCGATGCATCTCTATAATCAAGTCCAGAAGGTTAGTAAGAACATGTAAAGTATCCTTTAGGTAGTTAAGTAAGCATATTTTGAAACTTAGCTGTCGCCTGTAGGGTGTTTTGGGTCGCACTGTTAAATTTAAGACATAATAATCTTATAAATTTCCAAAGTTTCATGTTGATTCTTGTAGTCATGAAGCGACGCATTTGAATGGTAACTAAAAGAAAGTCAGTAGGTAAGTTTGTTTTGAACTTTTTTTATTTTGAATTTTAACCGAATGGGTTCAGAAAATTGTTAAAGTTCGAATTGTTTTGCATTAAATATAATGCTAATTCCTACTTACAATAGCAGTAGGTACTATGTCAGATGTGTGACTAAAAAAATCCTAATTTAGAATACAGACTAAGTACTAATAAATCTTTTCAAGAATCGTGTTCATGATCTAAATATGAGTTGTGTATGTATAATAGATTTATAACACTAGATTTGCTTCCAGACCAGTCCACAGGAAATATTAGCAGATTTTTGTTTATATCTCATTTGTTATTTCTTTTTCCAGAAACCAGACATATTCTGTGAAATGCTATATGTTTTAAATGAAAAATAGCTACTTTTTCGAACCAAAATTACACCGCTTAACCAATAATATATCCGGATTTTTACTACACTGTGTTCTTATTTGTCCAATTTACTGATGAGGTATCTAGATGCGCTATATCTATTGTGTGTGTGTTTACATATTGCATAAGATTTCTCTTCAACATCCAAGGATCTTAAAAGAATAAGACAATCAACAATGAATTAATATTCATCCCAAGTGATGATAAAAAAAATAACACTTTTGTAGATTAAATTCAATGGTTGAAAAGTTTGGACACTGATCAAACAATCAAAATTCAATTTAAGTACCAGAAGTTTCGGTGCCAACGAATAAGATGACGTTTACAAAAAACATTGGGTACCGGTGTAATTTCCAACCCAATGTCCCCTCCCTCCCTGACAAGATGAAACAAGAACAAATAGATTAACATTTCAAAGGATGAATAATGAATTAATTTAGAGGAATTAGAACATTGCAGTAGAAAAATCATATCATTCAATCAATATACATAAGTAATCAAAAATCATATTCTAAAGCGTTTGAAACTGTATATGTCTATATCAATTCGTATGTAAATATCTTATTTAAAAGCCCAATTAAATACCAATATAAAGCTTCCCTAAAATTATATTTTATTAAGGGATTGGTTTGAGAGATATAAAGGAACAGACATCCTTCCAACCACTTTATATTAAAATAGCTTTCTTCTTATTATCACACATTATTGTTCACTGAAGAATTTTAAAATATTAGGTACATATTTTATAAAAAAATTCTTAGGTACTTATCAAATGATCTTAAGGGCTAAAGACAATTTAATACTGATAGTCTATGATAAACAAAATTGTCCTTCTACAGATTAAAATCATCGTTGGAAAAGTTTTGAAACTACCTGTTTTTAAAACCTAATCAAGATTCAAAAAATAATACCAAAGTTTTTAATTAAACGAATAAAAGAACATGTTTATTGTTTATGAAATACATTCCAATGTCCCTCCCTGTTTTTTTAGAAATATATATAGATATGTTTTTGTAAAGTTAAGTTTTTGCTTTTTATAGCTAGGTAGGTACCTTATTGAAAAAATGTTAATACTAGGGTGGGAGGGGACTTTATGCTGTAAATTTTAAGAATACCCAAAATTTTATAATTTTATTTACTACCTCAAGAACTTTGAATAGGTATTTTTTAAAAATCTAATGAGTACCTAGGTAATTTTGTCTATAATAATTGGTGATGAAAATCAATTTATCGTCAATTGTCTTATACCTTAAAATTCCTGGTTCCTACATAGAATAGGTATTTGACCTACCTTTCTATAAAAATCCTCGATGGTAGGATCATACTTCTCCATGAAGTGTCCCGACACAAACTGTACGGTGAGGGCGGACTTGCCAACCCCCCCGGATCCCAGCACAACCACTTTAAACTCCTTCATAGTTAGGTTAGGTAAGGTATATTAATCTTTTTTTTTTTGCTTTTCACTATTAACAATAATCACTCATAACTAGATCTAACTTGTTGTCACAATACTAGATGATGTAATGTACAGATTAAGGCACTTACTAAACAGCTTTACTCGCCAGAAAGTGTGCAAACCAAACAGGAAAATGATGATAGGCTAAAGTTGCGCCATTTTTTGTACTCATGGCAGCAGTAGCTATTTTATTTGCAATGCTTTAGCACACATATAAACACTTTAAGTAGTAAGGTCACTAGAACCTTTTTTATCATACAAAATTCACAATTTTTAATTCGTTGTTAATTGCTTCTTGGATTTGAGCTATGGATGGGAAAATATTTTCTTAATGTTGAAGTATAAAAAAAAATATTTTAGAGGGAGGGAGGATCTACTTATGATATCCCGTAAAACTAGGTATCTAGGTAAGAAAATGGACGATAAATGACAAACATCTCTAATGATGTTATAACTAAAATTATCCCTTCTGTAGATTCTAGTTTGAAAACAACGAATCAAGATTCAATAAAAGTACCCAAAGTTTTTAAACCAACTAACAAGATAACATGATTAAAAAACTCTAGGTACCAATGTCCCCTTGGTCTTCCCCCCCTTTTTTTTTATTTAGGTAGGTATTTTAGGGGAATTGATGAAAAAGAAAATATAATCCATCCCTTAATAATTACAGTTGTCAATCTTCGTTTAATTATTTTTACAATTTGTGTTTTATTGTTGTTGGATTGTGCACAAGTACCACAGCTGTAGATTAACGTTGTTGTTGCAGTTGGCTGTTGAGAAAACTTTTTATTCAGAGAAATCTCATCCACACAACAACAATTGATTATAATATTTGCAACCGCAACAACAGTTGACAAAGGATGTTGGATGTTGTGTAACTGCAACTGATCACTTTGTCAGTTGATTGGAAGTTGTTGGGTTGATTCACAGAAATTGAAGAGGGAAGTGAATTCTGTAGGTTGGGGATATAATCTGAAATATAAGAACTATGTGAGCTAGGGTGGGGTTATATTCTTAAAAATGAGAGTAATATTTGTAAAAAAATAACCATAAAAGTATCTGTAGCAAAGGGAATTCGATTCGGTTTTTTAAAGGGGGGGGTTTTTAATGCAACCATCTCGTAATCAGTGAGCAAATGGCACTTAGAATTCGAATTCCGATCTAAACTTTTGCATGAGTAATCCTTGGTAGGTCTATTTTCCCTAAATCGAACAAAAAGTTGGAAAAGTAACGGCTGGCGGCTCAGCCGTTTAGCCGTTTTTTTGCCTATTTTCAGGGTAAATTCATCATCAATTACGTAGGAATCAACTATTTAAAACATATTTTTGGTTTAATTCATGTCAAATAATAGCAATATTCAATAGCAATATTCAAAAAGTGCCATTTGCTCACTGATTACGAGATGGTTGCATTAAAAAAAACCCTTTTATAATTCAAATGTTTCAATTACTTTTTCTAGCCAAAGTTAAAAATCTGGTTAAAAGCTAGAATTAATCTAACAATTCCTTTAGGTATATTATAATTTATAGAATTTAACGTGGAAATATAAATTTTTCATACCTATAATATAATAATATTTATATATATTTGTTTATGTTTCTTCAACAACCAAGGTTTATCACAGATGAAGGCTTTGCTTTATTCTAATAATCATTCTTTTTGTCTGAAAATCATGATAGTATAGCTTCTCTAAAATAAATGTAAGTGATTAAATACAAAATTACTCCTTCCTTAAATTTAAATTGGTGGATGAAACGTTTGGACACTCAACTTAATGAACAACCCAATTAAAATTCAATAAAAGTCCCCAATGTTGTTGAGCCTACGATTAAGAAAACGTTATTTAAATCCTTGGGGACTAGGTATAATAAACAGCCCATTGTCCTCTCCCTACCTGCATGCTGAAAAGTACAATTAATTCAAACTGCCAGTTTCTGAGAGGTATAGCTTCAAAACAAAAAATAATTGTACTACTTTATATTGAGGATAATACAGTTAGATGTAATTAAGTTATAATACTGAAACCAGCATAACAAAGTACCTGAAATTACCTACAGGATCAGAACCTGTAGGCTTTTCTACCTTCCAAGCTTACAATTTTTTCATTCGTTGGCTTAAATAATTATTGATTGGTTGGTAGAAACTAGCAGTGTCTTGTACAAACTTAAACTCTACAGAGGTGGCAATTTTGTATATCATATTTGAGAGGAAGTATATAAATTTATCATACATTGTCTTATCCCTTAAGAACCATGCCTACCATTTCAAAACAAATTAATACCTACATATTATACATATTTAAGGTAAACTGAAATTTTGAAAATCACTTACTTAAAAAAGTACAGTTTTATACCATAACACTTAATTATTCACAAATATCAAAACACTTTTTTAATTATTTTTATGTTAATTGTAAATAAACTTGAATTAATTTTGAAAAGTTAGGTCAAATGATTGTTGTCTCAGCAGTAGAGCAGGACACTTCTTTTCTCATTAAGCACAAGCAGAAGCTTAGCTGCTGTGCGCGCACAGCGCACTCAATAACACACACACACGCACGGCCAAACAACAACACATACACACATATATATATGAATTCCTTCTCCCCCTACCCTATTTCAACAAATTCCCCTTCCCCTGCTCCATCCCCTCGCCCCCAACCACGCCCCAGGTAGCAGGAGGGGGCGCGCGCGCCAACTCTTAATCTGTTTTTGTCGCCATTTTAATTTTACTATTTTCATGGTTTCTTTTCTTAAAATAATTTCGCGGATTTTTTGTTTTGGAAGAATTTTATTTGTTTGTTTTGCTGCAATAACATTGCCTGTAAACGGCAAAATATTTCTGCAGATTACATAACAAAAAGATCAAAATTTCTCTGCCAACCTTTTATTATAAAACTGAACCAACACCTCTGTTTACTAAAGTAGAAAGATTTTATTTCAAAAGATCCCATGTACAGCTGGGTCCGTTAAGGTTAATGGGGAAGCCGCAAGCGAGTTTAAAACATATGTATACAGAAATAAAGCTTTATTTTTCATGTTTATATTGGCCTAAATATAAATGTGTTGGTGACTTGTCTCCCCTTCTCTCTGGGTCCCCCACTCCTCTTTTCGGCACAAATTCTATGTGTACACTTTCCCCCCTTATCATTCTGAGGCACTGCAACTTTTATTATCCAATGAGTCAATTTATTTAGAGTTGCTGCAACTTTTAACATTATTTATTAATGACTCAATTTTATAAAATATTATGTAAAATTTTAATATCAATGAATTAAACTAGCAGAAGCATAAAATTTATCCTTAATTAATATTATTTTTGACTTACAGATTAAAAGGACAATTATTATAAGAGATATTATAACATTAAATCATTTCTTTATTAATTGTAAAAATTTCAATAGACAGATTAATAATTTTAAATTTTCTTAAATATAATACACAACGACGCAGAAGTGTCAATTAATAAAACAAATAAAGAACTTACTTTATTGATACTTCATTTTTTAGTATGGCTTCGTAGGCCCGACTAACGTTTATACTGGATTAGAACCTGTTACCAGCCATACTAAAAATCATGTATCGTATCACATTACAGACAATTTTCCATGTAAAATAAAATAATCCTAAAATAAATGATGTCTTAAAAACATAGTTTGAAATGGTGCACGTTAATCATATATTTTTCACTATCCGTGGAAAACATGTCTATTACTACTGGTTTTACAAAGTTACACTTTCATCCTTCTCTTCTATTTTACTAATTAACAAGGATGACAACATCCATAAGTAGCGAGGCACAAAAAATCATAAAATGGAAAAGCGGATTCAGAAAGTTGTAGAGCAGATGTTCAGTTGTCATAACAAAGAAAAGAAAGATAGAGTATACATAAAAATACAAAGAAAATCACAAAACCTTCAGTAAAATTTTTATGTCCTTTGAAGCATGACCGACAGACAGACAGACAGACTTAACAATATATAGAATAGAAGCGCACGTGCCACAGGAAACTTCAATGAAAATTTCAGCTGTCTATCTTTATATCAGCTGAGAAAATAACATTTCACCATTTGGGGTGAATCATTAGTTTGAAATTCACCCCAATTATGATTAACAAAATTATCCATTAGTAGATTAAAATTAGTGGTTTAAAAAGTGTGGTAATTTTTGTTTGTACAACCCAATCTAAATCTAGTAATAAACCCTTAACTGAAACCAACGAATAGCAGAATAAGTTTAAAACTTTAGGGGTTGTTATCTATTTACAGTCCAATGTCACATCCCACCCTTTAATAATAAAAAAACAAAATAATATTTGGTAAATCTATCTTTTCTTTCCTCCAAGACTTTCCTTTTTAGATTTAATGACTTTTATACAGGGAACGAACAATAGATATAATTTTTTTATTTTTGTCATCTTTGACTTTGGGTACTATTCTTAATTTGTTTAATATGAAGACTTTTGATACCAGCGCAGAATGCCATTTAATTGATATTTTTCTAGCAGACCAAATCATTGAATTAATAAATACAAACACGAGCAGTCAATAATTAGATAAACATTGTATCTGTATAAACCTTTTTAAAAAGCCAGCTTGTTAATTATCTTTTTTCTTGAACAAAACTGATTTTAAAGCATTAAGAACAGAAAATCCGGTGGTCAAAGGTTTGGTTTTTCGCATCTCCAGGTAGTCGGACATGTAGTCAGCTGTTATCCTGCTCAAAATTATCATTCAATTGCAAAATAATGCGATATTTGTTAACATCAAATGATGAGCTATCGCTCGATCATTTAATACCTTAGGATGTAAATATCAATTTATGCTTAATTTTGTTTTATTTAATAACTCATTTGATCAATAAAATTCTAACTTGTTTTTAAATGGGGTATTCCTATCCAGTTTTTTGTTTAGGAATAAAAAATATTCATTCCTAAACAAAAAACTGGATAGGAATATCATTCTCATTTAAACAAAAACTCATTTTTATGCTAAAATGTGGTTTAATTTTGGTTTTTAAATTTCATTTATTACTCTGGTATCATTTTCTTTCTTTTAGTAATTAGTAAAAATTCTAAAATTTTCAAAAAAAATTAAAAATCTTCTAAAAATGATACCAGGGATATAAATGATCATACCTGGGAAATAAATGAATATTTACATCCACTATTTAAGGGGTCGTTTATATGGGAATGAATCTATATCAAATATCAGGGATCTAAAGGGATTAGACAATAGACGATAAATTGGTGATAAAACAAAATTACCCCTCCTTCATACATTAAAATTATTGGTGAAAATTTTGAACACTGCTAGTTTACAACTGTCATATAAAGATTTAATACTTTTTTAGGTAAATCTATTGTCCCCTTCCTCCTTTATTTGCTGTTTAAATTAATAATAATTTTCCTGATATTAAGAGCTTTTGCCGTCTTTAAAGTTTCATCTCCTGATTTTACTCTTTCATTCTATTAAATTAATTAAAATACAAATATGTAGGTATTAATCAAATAATTAGTCTACAAATAACCCAGATCAAATATTGAGAAAATTAAGATTGTTTGTTAAGTATATATGAAACATATAAAAATTAATTTTAAATTTTTTTTATTATAAGGAATTTAAATAGGAATAAGGCGTTTTCCCACAAAGTGCATTTTCAGGTATAGGCCCCGCAGGGATGAGAGCAAAATAAACAGATCCATAGTAATATAAGGTGGGAGGGTTAAGTGCTTAACTTGCACTCTGAGGTAAAGCATAAAAAAATAAGCAGAAACTTTGAATTAAAAGATAAATGAGTTAAGCCTGTTAATTGGCCAAGACATTTCCCCGTTTCCAAAAAGGTCAACAAAATGTAATAATGATCCTAATGATGATATAAGTAAACTGTACCTGAGTTAGAAATCTAAGCAATGCCTCAAAAGATCTTGATTTGTTATAGTCACTTCCATTATGCCTAAACACACATTTTCTCTTACTGTTGTAGCGGGACAAACTAACTTAGAGAGTAGTTATGCTCCCATCGATAAAAATGTTCTTGTGTATAATTTGCTTGAATAAAGAGGACTATCCACGCACAAGAGCAAGTGATTCTAAGCATCTTCCAGCATTGACCCATAGTATTTTTTTAGTAAATATACTAGGTTTATGTTTAATATTTGCTTTATCGACTAAAAAGTTAGGTTTCACCATTATTTTATATGTTAAGCATTGTTTGGTGCAATATCATCGAATGTTTCAAATGAAAAACTAGAAATTGTTTTCATCACCATTAAACAATATGAGGATTTAAATATATAATAACAGATAATACACAAAAGATTATTCCAATTAGATTCTTCAAAAAAACTAAGGATTACTTCCATGAAATAGAATCGAAGATCTCAGAATATATTAAATTCGCCCCTAGTCGCTAGAGACATCGCCAAAGAGGTGGTGAAGGTCCCTCATTTTAGATTTGAAAAAAAAATATTTTTTTTTTTGCGGAGAGGGGGACGTTTGAACATTGGTAGTTTGTACCAAGAATAAATAAAGAAATCAAAGCAACGAATGAGAGAACGTTTGTTTTGTTTACCAGTATTATTTACCATGGATCTAAAGAGATAAGACAAGCGCCAATAAGGGGGGGGGGGGTTAATGCAACCATCTCGTAATCAGTGAGCAAATGGCACTTAGAATTCGAATTTGCATCTGAACTTTTGCATGAGTAATCCTTGGTAGGTCTATTTTCCCTAAATCGAACAAAAAGTTGGAAAAGTAACGGCTGGCGGCTCAGCCGTTTAGACGTTTTTTTTGCTTATTTTCAGGGTAAATTCATCATCAATTACGTAGGAATCGACTTTCTAAAACATATTTTTGGTTTAATTCATGTTAAATGATAACAATAACCATTTTTAAACTTCTAGTACCAACAGCTACCGTCTAGAACCGTTTGATAGCTTTTTGGAGTGGAAAAGAGTATTATGTGGAGATAGGTTTCGTGACTAATTTGCAATATAGATATCCAAAAAAAGGCAAAACAGCTGAGCCGCCAGCCGTTAGCCGTTACTTTTCCAACTTTTTGTTCGATTTAGGGAAAATAGACCTACCAAGGATTACTCATGCAAAATTTCAGATGGAAATTAGAATTCTAAGTGCCATTTGCTCACTGATTACGAGATGGTTACATTAACCCCCCCCCCCCCCCCCTCCTTAATGCACAATCACATCCACAATGATTACCCTTTCTGTAGATCAAAATAAGTTGTTTAAAAGTTTGAACACTCGACTTAATGAACAGACCAATCAAAAGTCCCCAATGTTGTTAAGCTTAGACTTTGGGAACTAGTGTAATAAACACTACAGCCCAATGTCCCCTCCCTCCCTGATTATAAATACTCTTAATAGAAGTAATATTTAATCTTCTTCTGATAATATATATCAGTATTTAATTGTTTCTTCAACCTACACAATCTAAGGGGGGGTTTTTTAATGCAACCATCTCGTAATCAATGATTAAATGGCACTTAGAATTCGAATTTCGATCTGAAATTGCGCATAAATAATCCTTGGTAGGTCTATTTTCCCTAAATCGAACAAAAAGTTGGAAAAGTAACGGCTGGCGACTCAGCCGTTTAGCCGTTTTTTGCCTATTTTCAGTGCAAATTCATCATTAATTACGTAGAAATCAACTTTTTAAAACATATTTTTGGTTTAATTTATGTTAAATGATAGCAATAACAGTTTTTTAAATTTCTAGTACCAACAGCTACCGGCTAGGACCGTTTGATAAGGTTTTTGGGCGAGATTATGTATTATGTATCCCAGCAAGACATTTCGCCGTGGAGTCGCCTTCGAGCTCGTGCAATATATGTACCGAGTCCTATGCTACCTCAAACCCCATTCGCCTTGAATTAACACCTAATTTTTGGGCGATAAACGTTGGAAAATCGTCCTTTCAAGCAAAAGGTAGCATGCGAGTTCGCCATTGATATCGTAGCAGAGTATGAGGCGAAGTCGCACAATAGTAGCATAAATTAAAATGCGTCAAAGGAGATCTCGACGGCGACTCGAATCATTTCTTATACGAACTCCTAAATGCTCCAAACTCAGGGGGAAGCTATAATTGTAGAGAAAAGTGGAAGGCGCATGTAGGAAAGGGGGGCGAGAGAGAGAGATAGAGACAGAAAGAGAGAGGAAGAAAGAAAGAATATGTCATCCTCATTCATGTCTCTCAATTTATTCATGTATTAACTCATTGCTTAATTGAATAAATTTTCAACTTACCAGAAATCATACCATTCTCAGCTTAATATAATGATCATTAAGATATGTTTCTGTAATTGATGTTGTTTAAAAAAAAGAATGTCTTTTAAAAATAACTTTTTTCACCAAAAACTATCAACACTCTATAACATTACCTATGTATTACCATTTTTTATTGTTTTCAGTTTGAAAACAGAAAGATTGATAGAGTCTTTAAAAAATTATTTGAGTCCCTAGTGGCAAATTTATAAACTATATTTTTTCCCTATCAATTTTGATCATGGGTTGATTGTGTGTTTGATGGATGTGTGTGTTAACACTGTAAAATGCTACGTTTGAGCGACATCGCGTTTTTTTCTTCTGCTAGTATTTTCGAGGTCGCCAAAGTTAGCAGAAAAGCTAATAATTTATGAGGTAGCAAGCTACTAAAGTAGGAGCTCTAAAATACTAGCTAGCTACCATCTTACGAGCTCACAAAAGTTCGCCAAAATGCTACTCTTAGAGATATCGAAAAAGGTAGCATGCTACCTTTTTTTAAAAGGTTTCGCTGGGATTATGTGGAGATAGGTTTCGTGACTAATATGCTATTAAGATAGCAAAAAAATGGGAAAACGGCTAAGCCACTAGCCGTTAGCCGTTACTTTTCCTAGTTTTTGCTCGATTTAGGGAAAATAGACCTACCAAGGATTATTCATGCATAATTTCAGATCGAAATTCGAATTCTAAGTGCCATTTAATCATTGATTACGAGATGGTTGCATTAAACCCCCCCCCCCCCCTTATTTGTTTATGATTACAACGTGTATCACCAACAAGGTAAAATTTATATAATAGTTTTAAACAAAAGCGGCAAATTAAGATTGCTCTGAGTCTTACAGCTAACGTTATTAATCAAGACTCGGCATCCGCGCATCAGCCGCGACTAGGCCTCAAATTGCTTAAAATTTTTTAAAGAGGATTTACCATATTTGGATAACAGGATAAAAAAGATGATATTGCTGAAGCGCGCCTGCAGAGCTCTGTTATTTATGGTATTATATGATTTTTATAAGGGAAATCTACATAAAAAATTTGGGTGGTAGGGGATATTAGGAATTTTATAACACTAGTCCCCAAAGTTTTATAAAAATGTTTTCTTCTTCGTTGGACTATCAACTATGGAGACTTTTATTGGTTGGTTCATTAAGTTGAGTATCCAAAGGTTTCAACCAATAATTGTAATCTACGGAAGAGGTAATCTTGTGTATTATCGTTGGGAATGTAGATCAATTTATCGGTTACTGTCTTATCCCATTAAAGTCCCTGGATACAATAATGTAATATTATTTAAAAATCTACACTAGAAAATTCAGACTTATATCTTTGACGCTAAAATTAATGCTCCCTACTGCTAATTTGCACGTTTTCCATCCCTTGAAACATTTAAAAATACGACAACATTCTTGTGTAGCGAGTTTTATACAGATGGACTTGAAATTATAGAGAAGCCTCGCTGCTAACAAAATCAATCATAAGAGTAGATTCGCTTCTAACAAAATCAATTATAGAGTAGCATCGGTGCTATTAAAATCAATTATAGAGTAGCTTCGCTGCTAACAAAATCAATCATAAGAGTAGATTCGCTTCTAACAAAATTAATTATAGAGTAGCCTTGCTGCTAACAAAATCTTACTTGAGATTGAGTTCGATTAGATTTCTGAAATAAGATTCTGTTTTATATTTTTCTGCTCTTGCGATGACAGGATCAATCTCCATAAATTGTACTGAAAATCAAACAAAATGGTAAACATCGTTATTTTGGCAAATAAAGCTTTTTGGCTTTTAGATACCTAGTACATGAGCAGAGCATAGTTCATGAATCTCGGTGATAAGTTCTTTTTAACCAATCTTTAAAGGCAAGGCACTTTTTGGAAACGGAAATATACGTAGAAAACGCCAATGTCAAGTAGAAAATCTAATTTTTTGATTGATGACAATTTAAGAGGTAAACTCTTCCTGAATGACTATGACCCTTAAGGCATCTAGGAGCACTTGAGGTGACGGGGGGGTTGAATTTTACCATCCCATTTTATTTTAGCTTTAAAAAGGAATATAAAAAATCGTGCATTTATGTGCGCTGTGAGATAACGGTTCATTATTGAGTAATATCAATCCTAATTTATTTAGAGACCTTGTTTTGTCGGTTAAAACTATAAGTTCAACCGCTTGGCCGCTAGCAGTATTCAAAGTTTATAGATTTCACTGTGAACTGGACCTGATCCAATTTACCTAATTGTGGAAGCTCCTCTAGAAGTTTTTCAGCTTGTGTCTTATGTTCATAAGAGGCAGAGAAGAATAATGCCTCCCATAGTGTTAATAACAAATACACATCCCTAAATAAACAAAAAATTAAAATATGAAGGGGGGGGGGGGGGGGAGGGGGGTGGAGCTGATGTTCACAAAGAAACATAAAAACAGGGTCATTTTTTGGCGTATTTTCCATAAAGTCGAAAGTGCTTATTAAGTCAAACTGTTCTTAATTATGACCAGATGTATATACAGAGGTTGTATTACAAGCTGTGTCCTTTGAGTTACAAGCTCTGTATGGTCATAATTAAGACCAGTTTCACTTAAATAAGAGCATTCGACTAAAGAGTAACACACAACTTTACGGAAAATACGCAAATAATGACACCCTTTTTATGCCGTTGCAAAGCAGATGCTCTAATGTGAAGTGGAACTTTTAAGAAAAGGCGACATAACTATCATTAACGCCTAAAACTGCCTTTAAAAGTGTAAAAAATTAAAGTAAGTGTAAAATGGCGGTTTTGAGGGTTTCCGCCGCGGCCTTTTTTTTAACTTCTACATTTTACTCCAAGAAAGCAATTTCTCAGTGAAGTAACTCTTTTTTTGATTGACTTAATCAAATCAAGTTTTTATAATAGCGACAAATCTGCCTCCTACGTATGAATATTAATATTTGATATTTGGCTGCTACTTAGAAAATATCTTAATATTTGTACAGAAATATTTTAACTAATATAAAACAAAGAATTTCTTAATAGCTATAATTAGCTCGATATTTAAATTGATATTTATTCAATTTAATTAAACTGATTTTCTCGGTTCCATGGATGTTATATAAGTAAGTACTCAACACTTTTTTGTGAGATTAATATTCGATGGATCAGAACCGGTTCTAAGCCGTACTGAAAAATTATGTATCGTATCATATCATTATCCAGTTTATTACGAATATAAAAATGCATAATCATAATATTAAAACCAGTTTTGTAAGCCCGTGCTATCGGCATCTTCGGTCTAACAAAACTGGTTTTAATCTTATAATTGTACATTTTATATCCGCGAAAAGCTGTTTATAATACGATGCGAAAAAAACTATACCTGTGTTCCGAGGCCAGCCTGAGGCTTCCACTCTTGAGCGCGGCTAAAAACTGGTTTTCCCTGCGCAAGTTGTCCTCGATGATAAGTTTACAAAATTTGCGGCATTTTGTGACTATTTGCTGGGTGGCGGGAGCAGACACTACATTTGTCTTCCTAAATATATTTATATGTAAAATATCAGGGGGAGATGGTGGTCTTTTCACTATAAATTACAATTGTTCTCTAAAGATTTATAATCAGTGTATTATACAAGAGGATACTCCCTGGGCTAACATGAGATTGAGCAAAGCATAGGTTGACAGTACATTTAGTTTGCATATTAATTGAAAGGTTTCAAATGCAAACCTTAATTGTGGTTCAATTTTTAGCTATATTTGAGATTTTTACAGGGATAAGACAATGGAATCCCCTTATGTAGATTAAGGTTATTGGTTGAAATTTTGAAAAAAAAACCAATAAAATTCACTAACAGTACTAAAAGTTTAAGAGTAAAGTAATAAGATATCCTGTTAATGAAACAATGGGTATTTGTGTAGAACAGTCCAATGTCTCTTCACTCCCTGGATTTTTAAAACTGTATATATCTCTGTAAAGGATTTAATATTTGGTTACTAGGTATTTCATTAAATAACAAATATTTTTCATATTAGATATTCAATATTGAGATTTCTTAAACATGATATATTTGCAGTAAAAGAAAAGTAATTGAAGGTTGCTTATCTAAAAAATGATTTAAAAAGAATCATTTTTCAATCTTTACAACCTCATTTGTTTTTTTTTATAGTTTAAAAAGCCGAGAAAAATGAAAACCTATTTACCAGCAGTCTTGTGTGCATTAGTTGTTTCTTTAACAGGTAATTAATGTTTAAATTGCAGGTACAGAACTCCCCCTTAATTTTGAAGTGAGTTGAAAGTAGGGGGGGGGGGAAGGGGGGTTTTTTATGCCTTGTCCCTTGCAAAGGGGGGAGTGGACAGCTTAATAATGGAGGATTCATCCATTTTAATATCTATAATACAAAGTAGAACAATTTCTGTCTGTCCCTGAAGATCGCGGTAACCACTAAACCGATCGGATTCTACTCTTCAGGGAATATACCTACTGGCCCTGTGTGGTTTTAGGCTATTTTCTTGGGAGTGGGACACCCCTACCCACCCCAAAAAAAACAAAAAATAACTCCCAATTTATAAAAAAAAATATGTTTGAAAATAGTGGGTGCACCTCCAATTTTTTCATTTCTTAAAAAAAATATGTTCGAAATAAGTGGTTGCATCTCCAATTCATTTTTTTAAATTATCTATTGGGGCAAGGCCCCTAGAGGCTATGAATTCGAATGAATTTGGGATACAGATTACCAGTTTAGAGTTTTAAATGAGTGGTAATTTAAAACTAATTATGAAAAATATTTCAGAATTGCCATTTATGCCCCGAGTTTTGTCTTTCATGATAGATTTCTTTTCAACAATTCTTTCACTAACTAGCGTTGTCTTTATCTTCAAATACTATGGATCTTTGTCGGTAACACAGAAAACAATAATATCATCTCTGATGAGGGTCTTGATGGTAACATCAGGGTTGCTTGTAACTTGGTTCATGATCATAAAATATGTTCATATACTTGGGGATGATCAAATGAGAGAATGGTACACTGAGGAGCCTCAGCTTGCTTGCTCCCTACTCTCATTAATGGTCCCTAACATAATCTGTCTGACCAATCTATTCTTTGTATTATGTGCTAAATGTTATATGATGGCTGATACTATGAACTATCTAAGTCTAGATCATGACAGGCTATCCAACATTATTCTCTTGTTATTGATTACTCTTGTAGTTGGTGAAATAACATTTCTATTTCTCATCTATGGAACCCTGTGCCCAAAGCTAAAGTTGGAAAAAATCAAGGAAGAGTTTGACATTGCACTACCAGAAAATATAAAGAACACGCCACCTGTTGTCATGATCCATGAGCTGTCTCTTTTAGTACCAGAATGTATTTTTCAGCTTATTAAGTTCATGAAACAACGCAAAAAATCAAGGTATAATAAAGAGGGGGGGCGAAAGTGACACTTTTTGAAACCAAAACTAAAAGTCAAAGGAACTCAACTAAAAAAAGAGTTACAGGTCTGACATTTTGCATGGCAGTTGCTTTATAGGGGTACAATATGGAAATGTGAAGAAACGGCGGCGCAACCGCCGAAAACCGCCGAGAAAAGGCAACAAAAATTACGGCGGGAAACGGCGGTTTTCGGCGGTTGCGCCGCCGTTTCTTCACAGTTCCATATTGTACCCCTATAAAGCAACTGCCATGCAAAATCTCAGACCTGTAACCCTTTTTTTAAGTTGAGTTCCTTTGTTGACTCTTAGTTTTGGTTTCAAAAAGTGTCACTTTCGCCCCCCCCCCCCCCCCTTTATTACACTATAGGGTTAAATGCATACACTTTAGAAAGAAATTTCACCAGAACAAAGAATTTTATGTTTATGTTTATTTGGACTTATTTCTTAGTTTTTTTATTACTGATTTCATACCTATACATAATAAATAGCAAAGATTGTATAATTTAGACCATTTAATAATAGGGGATTCCTATATGGATATCATACTAAGTAATAAGCTAAAATAAAGCACATGCAATTTTCCTTAACATACACTCTCTATATAATTAGGGTGTATCCAGTGAAGAAATATCTGCACCAGCCAACCCCTGGAACAGATAACATAGCCGAGAGTTCTAGAGAACCAGATGAACCCAATGGGCCTATCACCAACTCCAGAAGAATGCCATCACTAGAAAACCTGGTCCAAGTGAAAACAAATCTGACTGTTGGCATTGGTGTTATATTTTTCATCCTAGAGCTAATCTACCTGGCATTAAATGCGCAACTCCAGCTGAAAGAACTTTTGAGTGAGGTTATGAAGATAGCTGTCAAGGTCTTCTACCTGACAATTCCCCACATATGGATTCTCAGATCTGAGGAAATCACAATGTATGTGAGGAGGAAGGTTAGGGCTGCTTATGACTTTTATTTTTACAAATATTGAAACAGAAAAAATGTACCTATATTGTCAAAAGTTACTTTTTTATATTTTATCTATGTTGAATTTCTTATATTTATAGTTTTCCTAATACAAAACACATTTTTTTGATATATTAATTTTGTTAGAGTTATTATGTTATTAATACTTAATACAATTTTTGGGTATAGTCCTTTTCACGACATCCCTCCATAAGGAGCGATTCTTCGTATTTTTTAAATGGCTTTTTATAGGTTATTTTAGGTTAGGTTAGGTTATATTGTGTTAGGTGATTGCCCCACAAGGTTAGGTAATTGGCCCCGCAGGGTTAGAGCCCCCCGCAGGGGCTAGAAATAGGAGAAAAGCTACTGTGAAAAATACGAAGAATCGCTCCTTATGGAGGGATGTCGTGAAAAGGACTATACCCCAATTTTTTTATTATTTGAATATTAGAAATACATATTCTATATTATTAACTATCTAAATATTAGGAATAAATATTGTATTTTAATAGCTATCAATTTCTGTTGGTAAGGTGTTGGTACCTTGCCCCATAATAATTATAAAACTTGATGCAGACAGAATGAAAGACATCATGTTACTTTTACATAAGTTAAGAATTTTGTTTCTAAATATTAGAAATAGTAAAAGATTTAGTTTTCACCTGTCTCCCATCAAATTTCTGTAAAAATCAACAATCTGAATCCAGGCATCCAGCTTCTCATCATTCTGTAATTACATTTATGTATCAAAATTATTTAATTTAATTGTTAATAGATGATTATGACTTAATATAAGGAAAAAATGAATATTGTGTGGTTTTAAGTTTAAATTGAATCAATCTATTAAGTAAAGTTTTATATATTTTTACTAACTGAATATTTTATCCTACCTAGTATATCAAAATTTGCTAAGATCAAAAAGTATACCATTTCAGCTAAATTTAAATATAAATATGCAATATTTTGCACATTTTTAAGGATTCGTATGCTAAAATCATTAGATAATACAATTATAATGTGCCTAGGTAACTAATTTTTAAAGTATATACTTGATATGTTGCGCATTTTTGTGGATTCATATTCTGGATAAATTTGATGATCTCCAGGGATTAGGATTTTCAAAATTGGCGTGATAATCCGGATTAAGGATTAGAGTTTAAATTCCAATATCTTTATTGAGTAATTTATGTACCTTTGACCTAATTAAAGTGTTTAATACGTTTTTAACCCTTTTAGTATTTTGCAAGGACAATGGATCAGGATTCGAAGTGAAAATTGCCCCCCCCCCCTCCCCTTCTTACCCATATCCCTGTAGTAACAGTTCAAAAAAAGTTTTACACAAACATTACCTACCCTACAAAGTATAAAATTTTCGGCAATTTCAAACAAAAATTAATTTGCTGAATTACGGCTACTGGTATTTTATTTCAAGGGGAATCCATCTTTTAAGGGAAGGAGGTACCCTACCCCAAAATATGTACCAGTAATAGTATGCAAGGAAACCAAATACGATTAGCGAGATCCTTAGGGGCGTCGTAGCTCAGTGGTAACGCACTGAGGTACGGTGATGAGAGTTCGAATTCTAGTCCCCATGTGGCAACTCGAATTTCTCAGTTGAATACATTCACGCAACTTCCCCTGGTTGTGTAAGAAGGGGATTATTGAGTAAGTTTGGATACTCAATAGTCACGTACATAATATCAGTACTACCCTTATCCCAAGCTCCTCTGCGGAGAGCGTCATTCATTACGGTGACCTAATTTGGGACACCTGCCATACTCGGCGAGGGTGAGGTAATAATGAGTAGCTCTCATGAGATAGCGGGTCAAGTCATAATGTGCTTGAACGTGGAGCTTGATAGCCCTAGTAGCTATACAAAGGTGTCTCAGCATACTCCATGACTACTTGGGTCCAAACCCTAAGAAACTATGGCTAATCAATCAAGCGAGATCCTTCGGTGCAGACAAACAGAAAGACATGTTACTATTATAAAATTCAAATTTTTTCACCTGCCATCTTTTAATTATGTTTCTGAGTTTGATTTCGCAGATTTCTTCATAGAATTGATTCCTATGGTATGTAAATCTAATTATGCATGCATTCCATTTAGCCTTGAATTTAAATAGTGAAGCTTTTCTACAAAATGATTAGGTCCGTGTTACGTCCATCCGACACGGATAGCTCTAATCGTTTATTTAGTCATATTAAAATTGTTCTAGATCTGTCATTTTCAAACTTAGTATGTTGATTACTGAAACATTAAGGTTGAATGTTCATTTATTAGATAGTTTGAATTAAATTGATTACACGAGGTAGTTGTCCAATTATCATAATTTTGAAAATTGCGATTCTTAGGCCAATTTGGCTTAAAACATCCGTAGATATAAAATAGCCTGTGCTAAAGTTATTTAACGACATATTTAATTTACATCGAATTAATATTCAGATTTGAAAATAATTTTATTGGTATGTTTGTGAATGTATGTTTGTCCTTCTGATTTCTTGAGCTTCGCTCTTACGGATGTTGTCATCTTTGTTAGGATAAGAACACAATTGAAAATTATAGTAAATGAGAGTAACTAATTTCATATGCATAAAATTTCCTAATGGTAAATGGTTCTGGAGTCATTTTGAACAATAAGTTCAAAGATTCTGTATCCTGTATTTTTAATTAAATCATTTACTTTATTACCTAATATTTAATATCAAAAGAGAAAAGACCTTTAATAAAAAAATCTCTGAATCTAATCTGGATTTGGTTGTACAAACAAGGAGTGTCCAAACTTTTCCACCAAAATAATTTTAAAGTACAGAGCTTAAGGGATAGTTTTTTTTATCATAATTGAGAATGATCTACAATGTACATCAATTCAACGTTCATTGTCTAATCCCTTAAGAGACTTAGTGAAAGTCCAGACTGCTAAAATGGAAAAAAAATCACAAGAATATTTTAAATGATTTCCTCAGTGGTGGAAAATAGTTGAACAATCGCTTTAGCAGCTTCTGTCCCTGGAGTCAAACCATTCTGCCATCAGAAAAAAACATAGTCATAATTATTATATAAAAGTTAAAATATTATTGTATTTTTAATCTTTAATGAAAGGGAGGAAATCAATAAATCACTTTATTTAAAATATGGGATATAGTGCAGTTCAGGTTAAATGTGCCTGCACTGGTAACGATTATCTCCAAAAATCTATGAACTTTAAAGGCTGCTAGCTGCCAAATGGCTGAACATTTAAGCGGCATAAGAAGGCCTAAAAATAATCTGGAATAGTTTAGACAAAATAATACAGAGGGAGAGCTTCATTGCAGAAAAAAAACGCGTTTATATGCACTGCGAGATCCCTGTGCCGTGCATCGCTGTGATTTGGTTACATTGAACCTTTTTCTTTTCTACCGTTTAGTTTTAAATCAGAAGCAAAAACAATAGGTACCTATTAAAATATCTAATTCTAATTTTGACATATTTTATTCCTTGATATTTTCAAAATAAAAGTCCAGCACCCCAGTTCTATCTTTCAGCATTGTCAACTCTAATATTTTGACATCCAACATCTCCTGTTCGCCAATTTTCATGTTTTTATCAGTATTAGACCCCTAATCAGTAAATAAGAACACAGTGCATGAAAAATCCGGCCATATTATTGGTTAGAACGTGTACAACGTTTGATATGAAAAAGCAGTTAATAATGTTCTGTTCACTGTCTCAAATCAGGAATAAGGTATAACCAACAAACCAACAACAACTGAAAATCACGTATCGGTTTCGTGATTTTTTTTCAAATTAATTTCGTTGTTGGTATAAGCTGGTCTCAAAATAACTGAAAATAACATCCCTTTTGTATTTCTATTGGAATCTCTTGATTGGCAAGCACATCCAAGTCAGAATTATCCTCATGTATGTCTTCTAACAATGATAATATAATAATTCACAAGTAGTAGTTTATACTATTTTTTATCAGCAGTTTTATTCGCTCCTAGGGTCTAAGGATTTCGCCCTAAGAGTCGAGAAGTGTAGGGTATCCTTATCACACCCCTTCCCTAAGATTTGTTTTGTTTTAAAGAAAAGGGGGCAATATCCCAACCTTCTTACTCACTTCCCTTTGATTACAACACAAAACAAGTTTTACGCCAATATTACCCCACAAAATTTTCAGCAATTTCAAATGGAATTGATTTACAGAATCACGGCACCTGTATAACTAATCTCAGGGGATAAACATGATACTTTAATGTTTTTAATTAAGATATTTTTCTCAAAGAAGATAAAGTATAGAATTTAAAGCCTATAATATTTCATGAAAAATTGGAGAAAAGTTGCGCCTACGTCATGAAAACATTATTTAGGTTTGGCTCATAATATAAAGTTTTAACCCTTTGTGAATTTGACAACCATCGCTGAATGCCAGTAATTCTGGATTTTAGTATATTATTAAAAAAGGTATTTATTTTTGTTTATTCTCGATAACTAAAATCATGTGATTTTACTAAAAGCCAGAAGCACTTTTTGGTCTTTCAAAAGTTCCAATTTTATTTTAGGCTAGCCAGGCAGAATCTTCTATTTGGATTTTATTGTATAGTCTATCTTCTTTAATTTATCTGGATCTATTTAATATTATCCTGGAGAACTAGATGATTCGATTTCAGATTCTTTTTCTTCTATTGCTTTTTGCTGCTGTTTTTCCTTTAGTTCCTGATTAAAACACAAAGTTTAATTTTATATTAGGAATCTGAGTGAGAGGACAAAAGGGCCAATAAATTAATGCACACCAAGATTACAATCAATAAAATTAACCACCATAAAGTATTGATGGAAATGTTTGGACGCTGCTAGTTTGTATAAATATCCCCATCAAGATTGTACAAGAATCCATAAAGTTTTTAAGCCAACGAATGAAGAATATAAGATAAATCTTTATAAAACAGTATACTACAGTCCAATGTCCCCTTCCTCCATGCAAAAAAAATAGTAATTTCAGGGTGGCCACAGACTTTTTTTCAAAATAGTATAAAATAGTATGCAAAAAAAAAGTAAATAGTATGCAATAGTATGTAAAATTTTTAAAAATAGTATGCAATAGTATGTAAATTTTTTAAAAATAGTATGAAATAGTATGCATTTTAAACAAAATAGTATGCATTTTAAACAAAATAGTATGAAATAGCAAGCATTTAAAACACTATAGGGCCTTAAAATGTTGGTTAGCTATCAGTAATTTGAAATGTCCGTCTGTCCGTATGTCTTAGTTTGGGGGAAACGTGATTTTCTCAGCTCCTATAAAAGATAAAAGGCTGAAATTTTTAGACAACATTCCCATTATTAAGGAGCACAATTAACTATAAAACATCAATGGTGGTAGGACCGCTTTTTGGCAGGTTTTAGGCTATTTTTGTATTTTTCACATTTTTCTCCATATCTTTGGTGTTTATGGTCCGATTTCCAAAAATTTTTCAGTTATAGTATCAAAATTAAATTTCCTGTCGTTTCAAGAAAACAACTATGACGGTCAGACTGCCTTTAAGCAGGTTTTAGGCTATTTTTGTATTTTTCACATTTTTCTCCATACCTTTGGTGTTTATGGCCCGATTTCTGAAGTTTTTCAGTTATATATATCAAAATTAAATTTCCTGTCGTTTCAAGAAAACATCAATAGCGGTCAGACTGCCTTTTTGCAGGTTTTTGGCTATTTTTATATTTTTTACATTTTTCCTCCTATCTTTGGTGTTTATGGTACGTTTTTAAAAATTTTTGTAGTTAAATATATCAAAATTAAATTTCCCGTTGGTTTAAGCATCCAGTGTATAATTTACTTTGACCGTCAGTCTGTTAGTCATAGTACTGAAATATAAATATTAAGAAATTAAAAACAAATGTTGAAAAGGTTTCGTGATTTTTTCCTAATATACATGCTTTAAACAACTAATATCTAAATTCTTATTTATTTGTTTGTGCTTCGCTACTTATGGATGTTGTCATCCTTGTTGTTCATATATAGGACAATCCGGTCCAAAAGTATGTAGCGCAGCGATAACACTAAATACTGAAATAAAACTGATATACTAGATATGGCATATTTATTTAAAGTAGATCGACACATTCCAATAGTATACAATTGATTCTAAATTCTTAAAACCAGCCTATCTATGATTAGAAAGTACGTAGCATTTTTAACATTTTTCATATAGACAGTAGCGGCGCTATTTCAAGTTGTGTATGTTCAATTTATACTTTTTACGTCAATATATTGTCGCGACAGGTTATGTTCAGTGTCAGTATATTGTTTACCTTTACTACAGCTGGGAGTTTTTTTAAGTGCTGCTTTTCTATAAATAGGTTCTCATGTATGTCCGTCCGTACGTAACGGATAGCTCTTGACGATAATTTAGGTATGTTAAAGTTGTCCTATTGTTTTCAAACTGCATTATATGATGTCCGAAACCGTTAGATACTTTATAATTATTGTCAGTATGATTTAATTATGATTCAAAGGAAGATTAGCCACAATTTTATGAACGATTATTTTTAGTTTAATTTTTATCCTATAATATAAGTAGTAGGTAAGTTTGTTTTTCTAAAGCCAAAAGTATGTTGGTCCTAATCGGTTATACTTTTCAGCTAAGCTCATAAAAAACTTGGTTGGTTTTAAGCTATTTTCCTGAGGCGAGGGGCGAAGCAACAAGTGTTATGTAATTGATAAATCAACCCTATCATCTAATTGCAAAAGGGGGGGGGGGGGGGGAGAAATGTGGTGACTCGTCACATGTGACACAACATACCAGCAATTTTATTTTGGGTGCTACTCCCTTAGTTTTAGAGATAATTGGGTGAAATCTTTTTGGTTGTGTCACTAATTACCCCAAGTTTTGGTATCTTTTAAAAAAAAATCTTTACATTGAATGTAGAAATACCAATAACTTTCAATAAAGGTACAACAATCTGAACTGAAAGACTACTTTCTTCTGGAAAAATTTCTAAAAAAAAATTGAAAACAAAGTAGCGATTTTGCCGTACTTTCACAGTAGCATCTGATAGGTTATTTTAGGTTAGGTAAGTGTTAATGATTGCCCCGCAGGGTTAGAGCCCCCCGCAGGGACTAGAAATAGGAGAACAGATACTGTGAAAATGCGATGAAACCTGCTACTTGGCTTTCTTTTCATGATCAAAAAAATCAGTTTGTTTTAGTTACCTAAAAATTGAAGATTTATCTGAAATCCAAAGAAATAGTGGAAATAGTATGCAATTTTGGACAATAGTGGAAATAGCATATTTTTTTGGAATAGTTTGCATAGTATGCAAAAATAGTGGAAATAGTGGAAATAGTATGTTTGTGGCCAGCCTGTAATTTTTATTCATAACTAACTGCATCCCGAGCCTCCAGTTGCCTTTTTTTAAATTTGCGCAAAAAATAGCCTTAAACCACAAAAATAGGAAGATAGGACTCTGAGATCTCAAGGGCACTTAGCGGAAGGGTGGGGAGGGGGTGATCCTCCACAGAAAAATTTTAGAAGGTCCTTTTTCGTAGGGGCGATTTCTCTGAACAGGATGGTGGTATTTTTTTCCCAAAAGTTATGAACCTTCCAAGTTATGAAGAACCATATCGGTTAAGCAGATAGCCACGATCACACATCACACAAACAGATAGACACACATCCTGTAACTTTTATATAAAGATAAACTTAACGTACCTGTTTTTCTAGTTGTCTCTTTTGATGGTTGGTAAAAGCTTGTTGAATATAATTGTTGATATGCAACATCTTGTTCTTGTTTGTCGTCACAGGAATCATTACAAACTTCTCAAAGTCTTCGGTTCTGACAAGCATTTCAATATTATATCAGAGGCGCGCAGAATGGGGATGTAGAAGGGTGTATCCACCCCCTTGGCAAACTTAAAGGGGAGAATAAACTCCGAGCCTACACTTATCTACATCCCCCTTGACAAGGGTCTTCTACACCCCTATAAAATAACTAAAGGGGATGTAGAGTTAAAATAGTCACAAGCTCCACCCACGTGGCAAAACCTCGTGCA
The DNA here is from genome assembly GCF_053477335.1 of Acartia tonsa. NCBI lineage: Eukaryota > Metazoa > Arthropoda > Copepoda > Calanoida > Acartiidae > Acartia > Acartia tonsa. The sequence goes on from NC_137261.1 coordinate 51,649,250, forward strand.
CGCCACTATATTATGTGATAGGATTAATTATGGCCCAATTTGTACAGTAAATATGTATACATATTATGGATCTTTCTTAAATTTCACAAAATATTTTTTAAAAAGTTTTTTTTGCAAAAGTAAGTTTTATCTGATTTGAAAACTTTATTTGTTTTGTACCTTACCTGTCTTGAGAGTTGACAAGTGGCTGCAGTTGAGAACTAAGTTTCGAATCCTGTAAAAAGAAATATTACTTTTGTAAAAGGTATACTTAGGGCGGGTTCATATCGGAATTAGACAAAGAGGGGATCTTTTCTGACCGAAAAAGAATTTTAAAAAATTGAGTTTTAGAACGCGACCACTAAAAAATATATTTGATTACTTATTAATATGCAAAGACGACATTCAAATTTTTTTTTGAATCAGAACTATGGCTTCTTGGTGCTTCCTGGAAAGGCCTTTAAGAGCTGAATCAGGAACTTTTTTCCGTTTCAAAATATCTCGTTTCTAGCCTTAGAAATCGCTAAAAAAAACAGATCTTTTAAAGGTTTATTGAGAATTGTCCAATTTGTAGAGGTTTTTTAGATTTTCTCAGGCTAGGAACGAGATTTTTTGAAACGGTCAAAAGTTCCTGATTCTACTCCTCAATGCCTTTCCTGGGAGCACCATGAAGCCATGGTTCTGATTCAATAATTTCTTGACTCCCATTTACAAATAGCCATACAATTGAATGTCTGGTCGACAGCGGTTTAAATCATCCAGAGGTGTATTATACTCATACAAATCATTTGCAGATCCCCGCTTTGGCCTCAGAAAAAAAATGTCCAAAATCGACCCACCCTAATACTTAATACATATAACTTTAACTTCAACAGTTGAAAAAAATATGAATTTGGTTATAAGTATATAAAGATGGGTTGATTTCTAATGAATATACTTACATTTTTTAAATGTAATGCAGGGCTCGGCAGCCGCGCCTCAACCGTGCATAAGTCTCAAATGAAAACCCACTTATGTGCAAAAATAAATTCTGAAAAAATGGATTGTCTGTTTGGGAAAAGGTTTTAGATACACAGCTGCCGAGCCCTGATTTAATGTGTCTTAAACTTTTTTTAAAGTACCTAGGACCCATCAAAGGACGAGAAAGCAATAAAAACATAATGTACATTATTTGAAAACAGGCATAATAACTTGCCTGATGTTTTTCAGCAGCCATTAAAAGGAAATAGGCGGGAAGATGACCTAGAAAAATAAAATATATTTTAGACTGGTCCTTAAAGTTTTATAACAACGTTTTTTTTTAATTCATTGGCTTAAAATCTCACGGGTCTTTTATTAAACCAAAAGAATCAAAACTTTTTCTCTTATACATTAAGATCCCTGAAATATTTATTCAAAATATACAAGATTTTGCATTTTAAATGTATTTGAAACTGTTTGTGTTCAGACTTTACTTCAATTGATGTTAGCTCTTTATTGCTGCGCTAATCATATTTGTCATATTTAATCTTCGTCGTAACTAACTTAGAGAAATACCCGCGACCGTAGCTCAACCTAATATCAACCAGTGGGCGTTAGGGTATTGTATCTAATTGCAAGCGAATGATCCCCTCTAAATTCTCTAAATGATCACTTGAAATCGAAGGAAGAATCCCGCCCGAATTAGGTACTAGGTGAAACTAACCTAAAGGATGATCTAAAGAATGGAAATACTGTGACTGAGTGCGCAGATGGTAGATTGCTGGTTTCATTTTCTAACAGGAAAAATCAATCATAAAATTCCTTTAAAACACTCAACATCTGTTTTTTATGGCTTACCCGGCTCAGTGGTAACGCACTGGTTTTACGGTGTTGAGAATTAGTTTGGATACTCAATAATCAAGTACATGATAAAAGTGGAACCTTTAGCTTCATTGGAGAGCGTCATTGATTAATTAAGTTGATTAAATTTGGGAAAATGCCATACTCGGAGTGGTTTTAAATAACTTTAAATTTTGATTGTTTTCCTTTTCAGTGGCATTATTTGAGATATAAAACCATAGTCTAGAAATGTAGACACACAGCTCCTTGAAAATTGCTCCTTCTAATTCACTCTGAAAATAAAATATAAAAATAGTTATTTCTCGCATCGTATTATAAACGGCTTTCCGCGGATATAAAATGTACAATTATAAGGTTAAAACCAGTTTTTTAGCCCCGAGATGCCGAAGGCACGGGTTTAAAAACTGGTTTTAATCTTGTGAATGTACATTTTTATATTCGTAGAAAACTGGTTATAATACGGTGATAGACATAGTTTTTTCGTATTGATGAGAACCGGTTCCTATCCACCGGATTCGAATGAATACGAGAAAGATGGTTATATTATCCTTAAATTTGTATGTTAGCGTTTGGTCAAATGTGCTTATTAAGTCAAACTGTTTAATTTTTACCATTTCATATGTATATTTGGTAAAAGGGGGGGGGGGGGGGTTAATGCAACCATCTCGTAATCAGTGAGCAAGGGGCACTTAGAATTCGAATTTTGATCTGAAATTTTGCATGAGTAATCCTTGGTAGGTCTATTTTCCCTAAATTGAACAAAAAGTTGGAAAAGTAACGGCTAACGGCTGGCGGCTCAGCCGTTTAGCCATTTTTAAACTGTTTTCAAGGCAAATCATCACGAAACCTATCTCCACATAATACTCTTTTCTGCTCAAAACGTTTTCAAGCGATTCTAGCCGCTAGTTGCTGGTACTAGAAATCTTTTTGTATCATTTCACATGATTTAAAGCAAAAATATGTTTCAAAAAGTTGATTCCTAAATAGCTGAGCCGTTAGCCGTTACTTTTTCAATTTTTTGTTCGATTTAGGGAAAATAGACCTACTTACCAAGGAGTACTCATGCAAAATTTCAGATCGAAATACAAATTCTAAGTGCCATTTGCTCACTGATTACGAGATGGTTGCATTAACCCCCCCCCCCCCCCCCCTTATAAAAAAACACCCAACTTTACGGAAATACGCGAAAAAATGACCCAGTTTAGATACAATATTATTCATAAGATTTAAGCTACTCCCGCTCAGCTGTAACCAACAACTGAATAAATTTGGGAAAAATATTTCGTATAAAAGTCTGGTTTCATTCGACAAGGGGGAGGGGGAAGTTTTGACACATTTGCGTAAACCTGGCACCTTGGCTTTATCTTTGGACTGAGAGGATAGGCTATTAATGAAAAAATCATTCTTATATGATGAATTTTACGAAAATTTAAGATTTTTTGGATAGGCCTCCAGGTTCCGGAGCTCCAGGCCTCCAGGTGGTCTCTGTACAGGTAAATATGAAAAAAAAAAATTTTTTTTCAAAGTTACAGGTCAACTTATAAAACAAAATATGCATCTTTCTTAATATTATTCACATATGTGAAGAAAAAAGATGCATATTTTGTTTTATAAGTTGATTTGTAACTTAAACCTGGAGGCCTGGAGCTCCGGAACCTGGAGTCCTATCCAAAAAATCCTAAAACTTCGTGAAATTCATCATATAAGAATGATTTTATCATTAATAATCTATCCTCTCAGTCCAAAGATAAAGCCTAGGTGTCAGGTTTACGCAAATGTGTCAAAACTCCCCCCCCCCCTCTTAATCAAGTCTGGATGAAAAGTTCCTGAACGTTTATTTTTCTGTTCCTCTGAAGTGTTCTCCTTCGCTTTTGTGTATGTTGTCATCCTTGTTATTTTACAAAGCTAACCTGATAAATATCTTGGTCTATGTTTCTAATAAAAAGGGTAGTTGCTGTAGATAAAGAATTAAGACTGGATGAAAAGTTTCTAAAAGTTCGTTTGTCTGTTCCTCTGAAGTGTTCTCCTTCGCTTTTATGTATGTTGTCATCCTTGTTATTTTACAAAGCTAACCTGATAAATATCTTGGTCTATGTTTCTAATGAAAAGGGTAGTTGCTGTAGATAAAGAATCCAGACTGGATGAGAAGTTGGTCTTATGCCACTGTAGAGCACTTAAACTAAAAATAAGAACTATTATTTTCTCAAATAGTGCAGCAATGGCATCATTATGCTGAAATAAAAGTAAAATAATGTTTTTCCGTGTGTTTTAAGCTTAATATCTCGCTAACCGCTTCACCAACATGATTGTCCTTTACAATGAAGCTTTTAATAAGTCCAGGCAAGGTTTTTAACAATTGTTCTGCATTTTAGGGAAGCTTTACATCTTTACATTGGTAATGTAATGGTTTTAGGCTATATATATTTTAGATCTAAGCATCGGTATGGTTTTAGGCTATTCTATATTCAGAACTAAGCCTCAGTATGTTTTTAGGATATTTTTCTACCCCCTTCTTACCTCTATGAATAGAGAGCCCCTGATGCTAGGGACGCAGCCGCTAGTTTATCCAAAAGACATAATAAAATTACCTGAGGAGGAAAGAAATCTTGCATTTGATGTCAACATTCTGATCTGTGAATAATCTATTCAACATTGTCTCGTAGTTCTCATATTGTAAACATCTTCAAATATATTTCAGTTAAATCAGCTTTTATCTTATAGTGCTTGCCCTAATAGTGCTTCTTTAGTACAGAACTCCCCCTTAGTTTTGAAAAAAATTAACATGTAATTTATTTTATATAAATTGAATTGTCCATAGCTATTAGGGGCCTCTGTGCTTTAAGGTTTTATAACCGCCTTGTCGTTTTTTCCTTTCTTCTTTTAGCCAGGAAAATAGCTGAAAACCATAGCACAACAATTCCATGAATAGAACTATTGGACGGACCGAAATCCCCTCTACATTATAGATAAGTTTCCCTTTTTTTAATGGGTAGGCAAGGAACATTAGAACTGTTAAGTGTCTTTATGTAAATTACACTTAGTGGTTGAAACGTTTGGACACTCAACTTAATGAACCAAACAAATAAACTTCAAGTAAAGTCCTAAAAGATGTTAAGCCAACGAATAATAAAACGTTATTATAAAACTTTGAGGACTAGTATTATAAACAGTAATACTACAGTATTAAAGTGCTATATGGAAAATAAAAGGCTGACTGTAACTGCCTTGGAAAAGATTCAATGAATTTATTGTCTCCACCAGGATGGTAGGCAAGACTGCGGGTCAGCTTGGCCACAGGTTCATGCATTTCAACAGGTATACTCTGTTCCTAGTTAAACAGAGAAAAATATTATTGATAATTTATGAAAACAGTCAAGTACAAAATTCTTTTTTTAGTTTTGTGAAAGCATAGCTGAGATGTTCTTCTTCTATTTCAAAGTTAAAATGCTGTCCAGTTCCACAGACTATGTTAACCATGCCTGTTCCTTGTCCACTGGAGCTGCCTGCTGAAGCAGGGCGGAAGCAACCCTCCTACAAATTCCCAGGTTGCACATATAGCTTTAAAGTGTAGTAAAGACTAAACTTTGAATAATGTTACCTTATCTGCTTGTAGTTTAGCCAACGCCAGGTAAATCTCAATATCTTGTAATGAATGTTCTAGTTGACATCTCTTGGAAAAATTGGATACCAAATTAGATCCTTCATTTCAACATCACATTTATTATTACATAGAACCAGAAGTATTATGTCCACAAGTAGCATATTTAAAGGGGGGGGGGGGCGAAAGTGACACTTATTGAAACCAAAACTAAAAGTCAAAGGAACTCAACCAAAAAAAGAGTTACAGGTCTGACATTTTGCATGGCAGTTGCTTTATAGGGGAAAAATATGGAACTGTGAAGAAACGGCGGCGCAACCGCCGAAAACCGCCGTTTCCCGCCAAAATTTTGTTTGCCTTTTCTCGGCGGTTTTCGGCAGTTGCGACGCCGTTTCTTCACAGTTCCATATTGTACCCCTATAGAGCAACTGCCATGCAAAATGTCAGACCTGTAACTCTTTTTTTTTTGACTTTTAGTTTTGGTTTCAAAAAGTGTCACTTTCGCCCCCCTCCCCCCCCCCTTTCTTAAAACATGAAGAATAATTGAAGTATATTTTAAAAATAAAAATATGTAAAACTAAAGGCTACTCCCAGGGAAGGAGGGGACATAAGACTGTTTATGTCCCCTTAAGTTTTAAAATATCATTGGCTTAACAACTTTGGGGACTTTTATTGAATTTTGGTTGGTTGGTTAATTTAGTTGAGTGTCCAAACCTTTAAATCACTAATTGTAATCTAAAGGGGTAATTTTTTGTGTCATCATTAGGGAGTACATCAATCAATTGGCCATTGTCTCATCCCTTTAGATCCCTGAGCAATGCTTCTAGAGACTCTTTAAAGAAGCAGCGAAAGAGGGAGGATGGTTGAACCTGAATTATCAATGTTTTTCTATGTTAATTTCACTTATTTAGGTGTTACTATACTTCCCAAAAATAGTCTAAAGAACACTAAGAAGTTGCTCTGAGAGCAAACCGGTTCGGGTGTGAGATCATTCGGTCAAAAACTTACAGAAAGATAGACAAACATCCTCTTACTTTTAAGAAAGGATATCAAACTGTGGATGTAATGTGCCTGTGTGTAAATCTTCTTTAATGCAAGTTTCAAATATCTGTAAGAGTCTCCAAATTGTACTGACATATTTAGCTCTGCGTATAGGTATATGTATCTAAATGTAAACAAAGATCAGCTGATAGTAAAACGTGGTACTGGTATGTGATTGCTGCATTCAATTATGTAAAGTAAAATGTCTTCTTTTTCGTTGAAATTAAATTACGAATTTATAAATCAAACAGATATAATTTTGTTATATTCACATAAATAGCTCTATGTACGTACACTGTACAGGTATATGTATCTAAAGTAAATATATCTATGTTAATAATATCAAATATAACAAGGATCAGCTGATTGTATAACGTGGTACTGGTGCCTGATTGCGTCATATAATTATGTAAAGTAAAATATCGTCTTTTGTATTGAAATGATATTAAAAACTATAATTTAAACAAATAGGATTTTGCAAAATTAAGATTCTTTGAAAATAACATTCTATTTGGATTAACATTTAAGATCTTTAGCTTGAGACGAGAAACCTTACTGATTTATATGATACTAATGTATGTTTGATATTTAATGATGATTTGAAAACGATACCTTCTCTTTATTTTGTAACAATTTTTCAAACTGCATTAGGATCTGCAGAATATATTGATCATTTTTATCCTTAGTCCATGCTGTGTATAAAAGTGTGTTGGGGAAATAATTCTTCTTTACTTTGTTCTTGTCATACTGTCTAAAAATGTTTTTTTTTAATTACTTAAGAAAAATAAAAAGAATAATATAGCACTCTGACAGGCAGAGTGAAAAAGTGAGACTTACAAACAAACAGACAAACTTTTTGGAGACTATAGTTTTAGACATCCCATGGGTCTACTCACTTATATAAAAAATTTCCTTGCAATGGTTTTAATTTTTTAGATTTTTTTCATCGCCATATAGTCGAAAGACAGTAAACTATACTATAAACTAGGATGACAATTTCCATAAAAGGGAAGCTCAACACATCAGATGGTTGGACAAACAAACATTACTAATTACAGTGTGACACTGCAATTAATATTCAACATTATTTTAAAATCTAAACAAAAGTTCTTTATCAAATCTAAACTAAAATTACTTAAATATAGTATGCTTAATATAGACAAACTTCCATTTATGGTTACGGGCGTACAGACAGCACCCTTAATGTAAAAAGCTTCGCTTTAATTAATATTAACTGTATAAAAAATGCTTCAACATCCAGAATATCAGTTTTTGCCTCGCAGCATCGCAGTGTTAATTCTAGAAAATAAGTGGACATTTTAAGTAGCATAGCTACTCTATAATCATCTTTGTTTGTCCGTCCGTAGCTCTATAGGGTACGTGTGATTTTATTGACTGCTCTAATATAAATAGATAGCAAACTCTCCTGTAATTTTTTTTTTTTAAGTTAACTTCAGTTTCCATCGTTCTACTACTGTTTTTAACTTATAACACATAACCTTTACTGATTTTACCTGAAACTTACCTCTCCCTTTTTCTACCTGAAATATTTTTAACAGAGGGCCAAGCCACTGGATCATCTCTCTTTTGAAATATCAATTTTGATATTTTGCCTGGGGTGCTATTTTTCTTGTCTGAAAATAAGGAGTATTTCGAGAATATTTGGGGAGGTGTGGGATTTTGGACTGTAAATAATACCTACTGGTTCCCAGTTTTATTAAAATGTTCTGTTATTCATTATCCACGAACGAGAGCACATGATTCTAAGTACCTTCCAGCATTGATCCTAAGTATTTTCTTTCAGAATATAATAGGACACCATATATTATTAATATATTGACGAGAAAATTTATGTTTCACCATGTTTTTTAGGTATTTTAATTGATTTTGAAAACTTTTATGAAGCTAATTCTTTTAATAAAAGGGATATTTGATGATGCATATGCAAATACTCGTGTTATATAGATTGTAAATTAATCCATATTAGCATTAATTTAAACGTACATATGAGATATAGTAAATGTGTTTTTGACTTTTTTTTATTTTTATTATTTGACAACATGGACAATTAAAGACACCCCGAGCTCAACAAAACGTTTGATAGAATTTTAACAAAAAATGGTGGACATTTTTTTACTTTTCTTCAATTTGAAGTGGTGAAACATAAATTTTTTCGTCAATATATTATTTATTGATAGTGACCTATTATATTCTGAAAGAAAATACTCAGGATCAATGCTGGAAGGCACTTAGAATCACGTGCTCTTGTTCGTGGATAGTCCTCTTTTGATTATTTGTTTCAAACTAAGGTACAATTTTTCCAGCTAATTTCAATCTAAAGATCATTCATTGGAGATGTAAATCAATTCTTCGTCCATTGTCCTATCCCTTAAGATCCTTAATCATGTAGCACTAAGCACTTATTCCAAACTCGGACAGCGTTATTCAATAAATTTACTTAATTTGGAACACCTGTCATACTAGACAAGCGTGAGGTCATAAAGATGTCATACTGTGCTTATTCATGGAGATTAAGCTGGTCCTATTGACTATACCAGAGATGTATAATTTGTATAAATTTTTTTTTAAATATGGGTATTGAAAACATTTTTTTCCTCTCCTTAGGGGGAATTGCTAGAAAAATATGTGGAAGGGGAAAAAATTTATAAAATAAAGAGCACTAAAAACTTTTACCCCTCCTTAGTGAATATACACCGCTGAGCTATACAAAAATGTGTCATCCAACTCCATGACTAGTTAAAATTTAAGTTCATTTGGAAACTGTGGCTACACACACAAACAAACAAAAATAATGCCTACCTATTGAACTTTCTTTAGCTTGTGAGGTTTTTAGTCGTACGAAGTAATTCAATGGATAGTAATATCTAAACGTAAAAAAATATATTAGTTACCTAGTTAATCTTTAAAAAATTGGGGATGCAATTGCTATTTCCAGCCAATTTTTTTGTAACTAACGGCTACGCCCCTGTAGGCCTCTAGGGGCCCATGAGACTAGGGGGAAGTCGACCCCCACTTTCAATTATAGTTTTATAACTAAATTTTTTTTTTGGGGAGGGTGGGTTGTTTTTTTTTTTTAGGGGCGATTTCTCTTGGAAGGGTAGTGGTACCCTCTCTCAAAATAGGTATAAACCTTCCCAGGATGCTACACAGCAAAGAAGATCCTCGCTACAGACATAAAAAACTTCTTACTTAAAATGGGATTATTATGACTGGGAAATAACGGCAGGAGTTATAGAAACGGCCTTCAAAAAAGAGGGACTTACACCAAAAATCTTCTTAGATAATTTTTGTTTTAACATGTAAGAAAATCCAGGGAAGCAAAAGGCTGTAAACTTTACTGGTACCAACATAGACGTCCAAGGGTTTGGCTAAAGGGGTTTGAACCCCCTCAAACTTTGAAACCACCCTTCAAATAAAAAGCTTGAATGTCCCTCTCTCATTTGTTGGTTTCAAAACCTTTTTGTACTTATAGTGTACAAACTTTTCTATTCAATTAAATTTTTAATCTACAGGGGGAGTAATTTTGTTTATTACTATTAAGAATGTACATTAAATTATTGTCCATCTTCTTATCCAGATTCCTTAGACAGCCCAACCAATAATAACTTTTCTGGAGTACCTACCTCTTATTCAAAGAAATAATCATTTTATATCTACAAAACATTTTATTCTGTATGTATTTCTGAAAGAGATTAAGCATGACTTAAAATTTATTATTCAATCAAACTAACTGTTAAAAAACATTAAAATAAAGACAGAATCAATTAAGGTTTAAATTTATTTTCTTAAATATGATCAATTATTAAGTCAACCTTATATTCAACTTTTAAATTATATGTTTCATCTACATTTACAATTTACCAGAGAAAATTGAACAAAATTAATGACAGCTTTTTGGATGAAAACTATTTTGATAAAACAAAATATTACTGCTATTTTGATGTATTTTCTTAATAATATGTACTAAAACAATTTAGGATATAAAACTGTCAAATAAATATAAAATTTTCCCATTTAATATTAAAAATTTAGCCTTCACCTTAACTCAACATTTTTGTGACTTGATAAAATGAGTGATAGAGAAACTGGATTATAAAACACAGGATATTTGGAACCATTGTCAGATATAATAATAAATAGATTTTTTAATAATCTACATATTTTCAAATGAATATTGGAGAAGAAAAGAGAATATTCATGTATGTTTGATATAAAACTAAAAAATGACTAATAATCAGAAATGCAATAACTTTTGGCAGAATGAATAACAAAAAAATAATTGAGTTGTCCTTAAAATTAATAATTCTTTTCTTCTCTTTCCAATGCAAGCATATTAAGGTAAATATTAAACTAACTAAAGCACTCCTAACTATTACAAAAATATAATTAAATTACGAAACAAGTTCCACTATAACATTTTTTTAATGTCATAGGCTTAATATGATAATACAGTTGCAGAAGATTTTTTATAACAAATTTTGTCGATTTCACACAAATTACCTTAATGAGCACTGATTAATCTCCTGCCACCATTATTTTTAAAAAAAATTGGGGGAGGGTGTTAGTTTCTTACTTTAGGTCAGATTAGGTTAGGTTATGCTGGGTACATACCCCGCAGGGGTTAGGCAATAGAAATCAAATTACCCCTTATTTTCAATTAATATAAAAAAATTAGAGAGGGGGGAGCTATCAGTGCTCATAATGCACTTTGTGTGAAAGCCCCAAAATTTTAAATTAGAGCATTATAATAGCACAAAATTTTCCAAGCTCCTTAGAATTCTACAAAAAAAATTTGCAAATATTTATTGCTCGTTGTTTGTTCTAAGGTAACCTATTTCTCAAGGTGGTGGGAAGACACACTGGACTTGAAATTAAAATAGTACCCAAAGTTTTATAAACACTTTTTCTTATTCATTTGCTCAAAAACTTTTATCTATCTTTAATTGGTTTGTATTCAAACTAAAAAACAACAAAATTCAATCTACAAAAAGGGATAATTTTGTTTTTAATCATTGGGGATGTAAATTACTAAATAACTTTAACATCCATTGTCTTATCGCTTCAGATCCCCGACTTCTAGCAGCAAAATTTTCAAGTTTTGTGATCGTTTTTGTTAAATATGGAAGAATTAAAAGGAGAAAAATGTAATCCTAGTCCGTAAATAATATAAATATTATAAAATGTGGTTTAAAAATTCCGTTTAAGTACAATTTAATGAAATCATTATAGTTATATGTTCAGGTAACTTGCAAAGAAATACAAAAATCCATGAAAACTTATGTACCTAGGTAGTTTTTTTGAGTTTCGCGCCATATATTTAAAAACAAGGATGACAACATCCATAAGTAGCGAAGCACAAAAAATAAAATCATGAATGGTAATACGTACAAGTAGATTTAAAGTGTATTTATTAATTGATTTATTGGAGAAAATAAACACGAAACCCTGTTTTATTTTGTATAATGATGACGGTCAAAGTAAATTACATTAAAGATGCTCATAACAATGGGAAAAAATTATTTTGATACTGATATCCCAATTTTTTTTTTTTAATTTAAAAATAGCCAAAAACCTGCAAAAAGGAAGTCTGACCGTCATGGTTGTTTTCTTCAAACATCAGGAAATTTAATTTTTGTATGTATAACTGAAAAAATTTTGGAAATCTTACCATAAACACCAAAGATATGGAGAAAAATGTGAAAAATACAAAAAAAGCCTAAAACCTGCTGAAAGGCAGTCTGACCGTCATAGTTGATTTCTTTCAAGGAGAGAAAATTTAATTTTAATATCTATTACTAAAAAAATTTTGGAAATCGGACTACAAACACCAAAGATATGGAGAAAAATGTGAAAAATACAAAAATGGCCTAAAACCTGCTTAAAACCAGTCTGACCGTCATAGTCGTTTTCTTTAAACGACTGGAAATTTAATTTAGATATCTATAAATGAAAAAATTTTGAAAATCGTACCATAAACACTAAAGATATGGAGAAAAATGTGAAAAATACAAAAATAGCCTTAAACCTGCTAAAAAGCGGTCCTAACGCCATTGATGTTTTATAATTAATTGTGCTCCTTAATGATGGAAATGTTGTCAAAAAATTTCAGCATTCTATCTTTTATAGGAGCTGAGTAAATCTCATTTCCCCCATAGCGTTACGGACTGACGGACGGACGGACTGACGGACGGACGGACTGACGGACGGACGGACCAAGTGAATTATAGAGTAGCTTCGCTACTAATAAAAATGTATACCTTCTGTGTATAAAGGTCTTTAAATTCATTCTAAAAAGCATAAAGTTCTAAATATGCCTAGTTGAAGAATATATGATTTAATTAGTGTCTTTTAGGTATAATAAAACTACGCAATAATTTGTTATAAAAATAAATAACATGGTTTAGAATTAAAAACAGAAAAAAAATATTATAAACTATAAGATTGTTAATTTAAAAGATTTGTACGATTAAAATGGCGAAAAATAAATCTTAGCTGGATTATTAAAGTAAAGATAAGGCGATTTCACTCGAAGTGCCCAGACGAGCACAAAAACCCACCACCCTTATTTTGAAAAATGAAAATAAAAGAGAGCTAGGTAACTTTAGGCTTGGTTAGGTTAGGTTATATTGGTTACAGGGTAGCCCCGTAAGGATTAGGTAAAAGAACAAAATGCCCACCACCTTTATTGACATTTTATTTATTACGCTCGCTAGACACTTAAAGGTAAATCACCAAAAATAATAAGTACTATTAGAGAAACACAACTATTAGGTAGTCTTAATTAAATTAATATTATCTAAGCAGAAAGGTCTATAATGAACTATTATTTACTAGGTACCTAGTTAAATTATTTAAAATTGTTTAATTAATAAAACTAGGTAGGTACCTAGTTAAATCATTTGAAATTGATTTTTAATTAATAAAACTAGATAGGTACCTAGTTAAATCATTTGAAATTGATTTTTATTAATAAAACTAGGTAGGTACCTAGTTAAATCATTTAAAATTGAGTTTATAATTCATATAACTGAGACTCTAAATGGTAATCACAGGAAGAATTAAACTTAGGTCTGGTAAAGATAAAACAAGGATGACAACGTCCATAATTAGCGAAGCACAAAATAAATCAAGGAATAGACAAACGGACAATACGTGTTATATAGCAGATGTTCAGTTATCTAGCAAAGAAAAGAAAGAGAGAATTTGCAAAAACTGTTAAAAATCACGAAACCCTCAAAAAGAAGGTTATGTCCTTTGAAGCATGACTGACTGACGGACAAACCAAGTGAATTATATAGTAGCTTCGCTTTTTAAAAATTTTGCATTCAAATCGTTTTTCAATTCTTTTAAAACCTCTAAAATCTAAGGAAAACTTGCATTTATTAAAATTGCTAAGGAGTTATCTAAAGGTTGCTTCTTTAATATTACACTATCTCAAGGAAGGGAGGAGACATTGGACAGTAAATTACACTGGTACCCAAAGATTTATATCAACGTTATCTTCGTGGTTGGCTCAAAAACTTTACCTAGTTACTATCATTGAATTTCAATTGGTTGGTTCCAAATTATTAGCGTCAAAACTTTTCAAAAATTATTAAAATCTACAGAATTTAATTTTGTTTGTATTCATTGGGGATGTATATTAATTTATCGTCCATTGTCTTATCCCTTAAAATCCCTGAATATTTATATCTCTCTCTACAGGGCTTTGGTAGATTAAAAGTATATAACAAGTATTTATATGGCAATTATTATTATACAGAGTCTGTATAACAGGTAAAATCGATGATAGGGAAACAGAGGACCGAAAATGTACACTAGTTCATAAAGTACAAGGGCAAATAACCACATACATACTGCTTCTTTAATAAATTTATATTTGGTGTTTAAATCTCTTTAATTTGTACATTTGTAAGTACCTAGGTAATTCTTTTAGAAACATTTGTAAAAATCGAAAAAAATCACAAATGTACAAAATCGGACCCCGAAGTAGCCTATCAACGTTAAAATCCTTAGGATTCAAATTGAGATTACAGGATTTAAGCATTAGTTTACACTACAAAGCATATTTGTTAATTTTAAAGCTAAGGAAAAATATTATTATATGAGAAAGGATGTTAAAAATAGGAAAGCTTAGTTTTATTATTTCTATGTTCATAGAATTTTTTTCTCGGGGAGAATGGGGGAGGGGGGGTATGATATCATAATATGAATCACATGTTAATAATCTTGATGAATAATATATTTAATATACAACTCTTTACAGTGACAGCACGTTTGTCTGTCTGTCTGTCCATTTTCCCTCCACTTGATAATATTTCTGTTTAGGAAGTTAAGAACCCTTCCTTATGGATCACATTTAGTTGTAGTATAGGTTTGTATCTTGTCTTGGATAATACGAGGTTCATTATAATCCACACACACACACACTGGCTTCTAAATCATTTTGCTTCATAGCATTTAATAATAAGACAATATTCACAATCTAGGCTTAGGTGATGTACTTTCTTTGTTTCAATTTCATTCTTGTTATCAATATTTCTCTTTTTCACACCATTAACTATTAAAAAAACGCTCTATAGGACCATAACAAAAAAAAGGATGTTTTGGTATTTACAGGAAGGGAGAGGCAATGAACTGTAAATTATGCTGGCCCCAAAATTTCTATCATTCTTAGACTTAAAAACTGTTAGTAAATCATGATTGGTTTGTACTAGCTAACAGTGTTATATTTTTTTTTTTTAAATTCAAATATTAGGATTGATAATATACATTTTGTTTATCAAAATCGGGGGTGTATCCAAAGTGTATTAAAAAATTATAATTTCAAAAGAAATAATCAAACACAGAGCATTCATTCCTTTATGGGCATGGTAGAGGGTTGGGAGAAATTGATTTTCTATGGTTGTCCTTGTCCTTGTGCCCGGGCATCAGCATCCAGGGATGAGAGAGGATCTCCTTGGCAGAATATCTCTGCAGAGGATCAACCACCAAACTCCAGGAAATCAGCTCCTAAAATTTAAAATGGTAAATTTTTCGTTCTGTTTATATTTTTTCCAATAAAAAATTTTTTTTGTATAATAACCAAAGTTTAGTATATATCCTTTCAGACTTAACTACCCACTAAACCGATTGAGTTATCCATTTTTGGGAAGCTTAATATAGGTCTCAGAATGGTACGTTTTGGGATGGCTTTAGGCTATGCGAATATAGAGTTCCTAGATGCTAAGGGTACAACCGCTAATTCATGAAAAATATAAGATACAATTCATGTTTAAAGTTTAAGTTTGTAAAAAGAATATTTATAAAAGCAAAAAATATCAAAAATAACAAAAAAAATGAATTTACCTTAGCTGGATAAGAAACAGTATCCCAGTCAGGAGAATTGAACTCGAAGAGTCCAGACAAGATCTGGTCAAACAGCTCTTCCTACAAAAATAAGAAGAATTAGAAATTGATTATAATATTGTCAAAATTCTTTTGTTAAAGGGATAGTTTCACGAAGTGCATTTTAAAAAAATAGTGAACTGTAAGTTTTTTCCATTTTAAATAACGTAGTAGTGCATAATATAAAGTTATTGATTAAAATTAAGAGATTTTAACAGGGATTTTCCTTAAAAAATGAGTTTTTCATTTTTATTTTCAACTTCGTTGCGTGTTATATATGGCAAAAACTTTTTTGTCATAAATACAACTTTAGATAGCATTTACTAGTTAATAAAACTTTAAACTTTTTATACAACAAAATACACATAACAAAGAATGACCAATAAAATATTCAGTATGGTACTTAGAGTAGTGATCTTTTTATATGTCTTAGTAGAATATATTAGGCATTAGATAGATATGATTGTGATAAAGAATTTTAACATTGACCTGACCAAACTTTTTTTATTTGACAATATCTTAAAGAGTTAGTGATTTGCAACATAAATTACATGAGAATGGTCTTTTTATATATATATATATGTTGTATGGTTAGTTGGTATTTCCGCGTGAGATAATGTGTATATTGTAAGTAAACCGGACGGTTTTCTTTATTTTTTTTAAAAAGAATCTATAGAAAACCTGTCCTATAGTGAACCGGACGTTATTTTTTATGTTTTTTATGTAACTTGTCCCAAGGGGAACCCCTGTTCAATTTTTTTATAACTCTTGTGAAATATGTGGAAAAAGATTATCTAAAATTGGTGTTTTGGCTATACATATTTGGAAAAAATAGACCATTCTCATGTAATTTATGTGGCAAATCTCTTTAACTTTTTTCGATATTGTCAAATAAAAAAGTTTGGTCTGGTCAATGTTAAAAATTCTTTAACATATAATCATATCTATCCAATGCCTAATATATTCTACTAAGACATATAAAAGTTCACTACTCTAAGTACCTTAACTCTTTAAATACACTTCATAGAACTATCCCTTTAAAGTTTTTTAGTTTTTAAATACCTTGGTAGTTGATATTTTTCTTTCATAAACACCTACCATCTATTCAGAATAGTACATTGGACTAGTTTTAAAATTTTAAAAACAGGTTCTATTATTCATTGTTTTAGAAAAAAAATTCCGATATAGAGAAGGGTAACTTTAGTTTACCATAATTTAAGGGTCTGGAACCAATGTCTCCAGATCTGTCCACCATTGCGGTGCAATATAGTTGTAGTAATAGCCAGAACAAAACTAAATTTGCGGATTTTAATCAACTTTTTGACGGATTTTTAAGCATTTACTTTTTTTGAGTAATATATGATCATACTGTACCTGGCAAGTTGTGGAGGAATTAAGTTTGTTACCTGATTATTTGATCTGGATGAAAAGGGAGGGTATCCACACAAAAGAATATACAATATCACACCAATAGCCCATATATCAACCTTAAACAAATAATATTGGATACCTATAGGATATACGTGGATATTTGACAGGGGATAGGGTAAGGGGAGTGGGTGGTCAGTACCGTTATTTAATCCAGCTACATGAAAATCTGGTGCAAGAACACAGTAATAGTATATTAAACCAAATAATTCTTGATTCAGAACTTTTGTAAGTACCAGAACTTATGTCTGTTAGTTGCGAAAGACCTCACTGACTCTTTCACAGTGTAGTTTTTTTTTTATAATGTCCGAATTAAAAATTAGTAAGAGAAATCATCACGCCAAAGTTTATCTCAAATAGCAGCCGAGTAAATGACAAATCCACTCTTAATTATACAGACTTATAAACAGGGTTTCGGATCCGCATTTATTTTTTGCGGATCCGGATCCGGATCCTCAAAATTTGGTCAGTGCGGATCCAGATCCGGATCCGGATCCTACCGGATCCGATTCCGGATCCTTGACAATAAAAATAAAATCACTAAACCTTTCAAAAAATATTTATTCTTAATTCGAAGTCAAAAATACTTTTAATTTTCAAGTCTTACCCTAAACCTTAAAGATTGGCTCTCATCAAGAGAAGGTCTGAGATTTTATATAAATTTAGGTAGATTTTTCCATTTTTTCCGCATTTTTTAGAGTCCAAGGATCCGGATCCGGATCCGCATTTTTTTGCGGATCCGGATCCTTGGACTCGAAAATATGCGGATCCTTGCGGATCCAGATCCGGATCCGAAACCCTGCTTATAAATATAGAGTATCTTAGCTATTAAACTTTATTTATTGAGGTATGTAAAAGTTTACCTTAACTCCATAACCGGTTTCAGCAAGAATTTCCGGCGCCACGTAGGTCGGCGTGCCGCATACGGTGAACAGCGGCTCCCGCACCGTGACGGCCAGGCCGAAGTCGGCCAGCTTCAGGGACTTGGTGAACTGTTTGTCGATGACAAGCAGGTTCTCCGGTTTGATGTCACGATGGCAGATCATTCGGTCATGTAAATACTAAAAATATAATGTTTTATTTAAGGGGGGAAGGAGGGGAGAGGACAGTTTACTGTTATTTTACCGGTTAATAAAGTTCAAGAAACTACTTTTCTCATTTAGTTACTTTTTAAAAATCGTGATTGAGTTTTCAAACAATTCCACTTATAATTCAAAACTGCAGAAGAGGTAATAATTAAAATTGACATGAAATCAAATTACATTTTATGTTTTCTAGGCAAAAATGGACTATGGATAGAATGTTAACTTGTTTCCAGCTAAATCCATCAACTTATACAAAACCGCCAAAAAACCAAATGTACAAATTCTGACTCTAGATTATCTGAATCTGTCCCTATGGGTTACCTGTAAGGCATCCGCGAGATCTTTAACCATATCTCTGGCCACAGATTCTGAATATTTAATATCCGCTGCTATGGCATCAAAAAGATCTCCGCCCTAAACAAAATGTTTTAAGTTAATCTTTAGGAACAAAACTACTAAATTTTTTGTCAGAATAAGATTAAGGTTAGGATAGGTAAGATTTATCAACAATGCTAAAATATTTAAAAAGAAACAATAGAAACTAACAGTTTTCTTTTATTTTTCAACTTTCAAATTAATGAAGAAGTGATTATACTTGGATGATACAACAGATTTTAATGTTCTCTAATAAAGTGAAACATGCAACAGGCTAAAATAACGATACCCCCCTTCCCCTCTACTGGAAAATGAACTGACAATAGATAATGTTAACAACCTGAATAGACGAAAATTTTTCCCCTGTCATAATATCCAAGTATAACTATTATATATTCATAATCCTGTCTCCCTAGGGTACTTACCGAAACAAATTCCATGATAAGGTATTTCTCCTCTGGGAAGTCGAAGACCTCCTGGAGCTTGATGATGTTAGCATGGTCCACAGAGGAGAGGATAGCTATCTCACTCTCTATCATATGCTCCTTACCCTGACACCTAGCCTAAATATACAGAATATTATTATTTATTTATTTATCTCGATTTTGTTCTTTGTAAGAAAGCTAACGTGGGTACCAGAATGATTTTAGCCTATTTTCTGAACCCTTCACTATATTTCCTCTATAATGGTTGCAGCAACTAGCAAAATAACAACAAAGTTTTATAGACAGGTTCTCTACTTCGTTAATTTTTATCACATCTTGATTGAGTAATAAAGGGGGGAGGCGGATGTGCCACTTTTTGAAACCAAAACTAAAAGTCAAAGGAACTCAACTAAAAAAAGAGTTACAGGTCTGAGATTTTGCATGGCAGTTGCTTTATAGGGTTACAATATGGAACAGTGAAGAAACGGCGGCGCAACCGCCGAAACCGCCGAGAAATTGCAAAAAAAAATTCGGCGGGAAACGGCGGTTTTCGGCGGTTGCGCCGCCGTTTCTTCACAGTTCCATATTGTACCTATATAAAGCAACTGCCATGCAAAATCTCAGACCTGTAACTCTTTTTTTAGTTGAGTTCCTTTGAAGACTTTTAGTTTTGGTTTCAAAAAGTGGCACATCCGCCTCCCCCCTTTACAGTGTCCAAAATTTTCCACCAATAATTTAAATCTACAGAAAGATGTTCTAATTTAATGTTCAATTTAACATTTATTAACTTATCCCTTGAGATCCCTAATATCATCTAAACAAAATCTTCAAAATTATGTTTTTAAAGTTTGTCATTATATACCTAGGTACTTAGGTATGTAATTGAAAAATATTTTTAAAATAAAATAAATTACCTTGTCAATAACCTTGGCTGCATATTCTTTTCTGTTGTCCTTAGCATAACACAGTCTCACCACTGCGAAGTTGCCATGACCGATAACCTGAACAAAGGTTTATCATTAGTCCTTTTATACAAAAGTAACAGGATGACTACTATCTACTGTCTGTTTCTTAATGTTTATAGCAAAGGATTTCGCTTACCACTGAACCAATATGGTTCTCCTTTACAGTGAAGCTTCTTATGGGCCCAGAGAAAGTTTGTATGTATTTTTTGGAAAGGGTAAATTTCCCCTTTCCCTAATTTGCCCATAGAAGTAATCTAGGAGCGTAGCCGCAAGTACTAATACTTAAATAGTAAGGTTTATGTCTGTTAGTTTTGATCTCGCAAACTACTGAACCAATTGAGCTCACTATTTTAGGTAATCTTCAAATTGATTTCAATAGGTTCAATATTTAATTGCAAAATGAAAGTCTTGGGATGGGTTTAGACTATTTTTACCCTTGTTCTCCATCAAGTGCTATAGAGTAAGTCCCTATACAACATAATATTTAAAATACAGTAAAATAGAGATCTCTACTTAATCATTAATGATTTTTACCTGTTTAATATGATATTTATCCGTGACCTCTGGCGGATAGGTTTCAGAATCCTCCTGAATACAGTCCTCAATACTATGGAAGCTGTTGCCGTTCTTCAAGCTGCCGCCGTGATGACCGCCTGCACCGCCATTTTGGCGGGATTTAGAACTCGCCCGCCGACTTCGGACAACCCGACTCAACAAGAACTTTTTCCTGAAAAATGGATCCTTATAATAAAGAAACAGGATATCTGTGTTTCTGTCTATACCAAAGGCTCTCGAAAGATCACAGAAAAACTTTTTAAAAAAGGATAGGTATATTATTACTTGGATATTACACCATATTTTAATATTCTCTAATAAAATGAAACTTGCAGCGGGCAAAAATAACCCTCTTTACAACATCCCCCTCCCACATTTTCTCAATATCTTTGTAGACATACGCGGCGAGGGTAAAATAATAATGAGTAGCTCTCATGAGATAGCGGGTCAAGTCATAATGTGCTTGAACATGGAGCTTGATAGCCCTAGTGGCTATACAAAAGTGTCTCAGCAGCCTACTCCATGACTACCTATATTCAAACCCTAAAAAACTATGGCTAATCAATCAAAAGACAGATAAAAAATGTATAGATAAAGTAGCTTCGTTACTTAATATATTGCAGGGTTTTATTTTTAGATTTTTTAAAAAGACAATTTTCTAAAATTGTTATCTTTACCTGCTTGATTTTGGTGATGCATGGGCAAACTTTTCATACTTGAGGTCAAGCTTCTGGGACTTCAGGATAGCTTGCACATTTCTATTATGTTATAATTAACAAACACATTTTTTACAAGGTCAGAAATTATTTAGATTCTTATGCATTAAAAAACCAGGAAGGGAGGGGACATTGGACTGTAAATCATAATGGTTCCCAAAGATTTATAAGCATCTTATCTCATTCGTTCGCTTACTAATATTAGGGACTTTTCTTATATCTTAATTGTAGACAAACTCGCAGTGTCCTAATTTTTTCAACAATAATTTACCCTAGGTACATAAGGTGTAACTTTGTTTTTAATAAGAAAGCATGTACGTACATACAATTATCGTCCTTTATCTTTGGTTTGAGCGTTAAAATCAACAATGACATAATTTGGGACAGCTGCCATACTAAAGTTAATAAGAACAATTATGTTCATAGGCTGCACACTCTTGGAAAAAAAGAACAGTAAACTGTTATCTAAACTATACAATTAAATAAAATGTTAATTAAAAATAAAAAATTATTCTAAACTTTTAATTTGTGACATAGACAAGAACGTACGGACATTATTTGATTATAGAGTAGCTGTATGAATAAAAACTTGTGTTTGTATGTTCCTGAATTCAATAAGGTCCAGATCAAAATCATCCGGGCTACACTTGTCCACTCCGTAGGCTATAAACACCTCCTCATCCTAAAATAATAATAAGATTTTATTAGAGCCTTCTGAAGAAATAATAACAAGATATTTATCTGTCTGTAGTTTAAGATCTCGCTAACCACTGAACTGAATTGACTCTCCTTTGCAATGGAGCTTCTTATTAGTCCATTAAATGTTTGTGTATACTTTTAGGGAAAGTATCTACTACTACCTAAACCCCTCCAAGAGAAATCGCCCCTAGAAAAAATTCATCAGAATGTCTGTCAGTAAATATGGAAAGATCTAGCTAACGGCAGGGCCAATATGACTTTCCTTTACAATGAATCTTCTTTAAGCACATGAAAGGTTTTATCTGTTTTTATGGGGGAGTACCCACGCCACAGAAAAAAATAACAAACTAATTGTTTAAATCATATAATATTAATGCAAACATTCAAATAATTCTTAAACCTAATGTTTCATTTCAACTTAAAATGTATCTAAACTTCTTTTTAAGTTTTAAACTCATATATTATTCATTAATTTGCGTAGGTAGTTACCTACTGAAATAGAAGTTAGGTGAAACTTTAAATTTTAATGAATTATGAAATAAGAAAAAGAAATACAGAATCCAAACTATAAAGATATAAAATGTATGCTAAATATTAATTTTTCGCAACATAAACACGTTCTCTCATTCGTTTGTTTAATAACTTTGTGTACTTGTATTTAAAACATTATTGGTTGGTCAAAACTAGCAACAACTGAGCAATTTTGTTGATCAATTGGGGTAGTACATTTATAGTCCTTTGTTTTATTCCATTGTTATATCCCCATTGAATTGTACTGGAAATCAATCATAATGCAACCCAAAGTTTTATAACAACATTCTCTCATTCCTTGACTTAAAATCTTTTGGTACTTTTAGAAAATGTTAGTGTGTTCAAACTAAAAGTGACCAAAATGATTTTTTTCAACCATTAAATTCAATCGATAAGAGGGTAATTTTGTTAATTAACTGGGGGTGTATATTAATATATTAACAATTGTCTTATCCCTTATGATCCCTGATATGGATAGGTGTAAAAGTTTGGGGGGTGAGAAGATGTTTATGCAAAACTTTTCAAGATTGAAGATTCAAGCAGGGATTTTAAGGGATAAGACAATGGGCGATAAACTGATAAAAATTCTGAATGATGGTTACATGTTTTGTAGATAAAAAGTTTGGGCAATTCACTTTCCCAAAGTTTTAGATCCAACGAATATGATCACGTTGCTATAGAACTTAGGGAACCTGTGTAGTATAAAGTCATGTCCACTCCCTTCCTGGAGAATCAAGTTTACTCCGGAGAAAAGGTTAAAATTACATTGATGCAAAAAGGTTGGCAAAAAAATACAAAGGATTAACAGCATCCATTAGAGCAAAGCACACCAATAAAAATAATAAAGAAATATAAAGAATAAAGAAAACAACTAGAAAAAATTAATATATAGAATACCTAGATGATCATAAATCAGAGGAATCGACTAAAAAACTTTCTGAAGCAAAAATTAAGAAATATAGCTACCCGCCGTAAAAATTATTACATAACTATAAACAACTAGAAATTTAGGTATTATGTTCGAGATAGACATTTCGAATTGATGAGTAGATTCGCTACTTTAAAAACTTAAAGTGAACTTCGGAAAACCTAATAGATAGGAAATCGGGCAGGGGTTAAGATTCAAGAATTTTATACCTATACAAAACTACAAAGCTTTATGGGCTAACCTATTGAAAACATAAGCTCATTTAATTATGTTATTCTGATGAAAAGGCAAATCATAAACTGGCAAGAAATTGAATAGAAAATATATACACATATTTAAGACTTGAGAAACAATAATAGTAGATCTAGATACCTACTTAGTAAAAGGGACCGATAAGAACACTACGAAGGAACAATCCGGCCATGATTAGACCGTATTCATCCTTATTTATACGTCAGCTATTAATAAGGATTAAGGCTTGTATTATTGTAATGAATCATAAGCTACTAAACAAAGCTGGGACGGATTTTTGTGTCTGATAGTCCATCTAAGGTTATAAATGTATTACTTGAGATATGGAACAAGATAAAAGGGAATGAATAAATGTTATTTTAGTTTCTATGCATGCAGGAATAGCATTCAAGCCCCAAGGGTGTATACAGGAATTATTAACAAGGGGAGGGAAAATGGGGCAGGAGGAAGGCAAGGGACTGTAAATAATACTGGTAGTTGTACCAGAAATATTATAAACACGTTGGCTTGAAACTTGAAGGACTTTTGATTCGTTGTACAAAATAGCAAAATTAAAACTTTTCAACCAATAACTTGAATATACCTACAGAAGTTGCAATTTTGTTTATTGTAATTGCTTACATCAGTTTATCGTCAATTGTCTTATCACTGAAGATTCCTATAAAAATTTAATCTAGGCCAACAGAAGGTATTTTGACAATCTGTAACTCTTGCCATACCGCTTTTAACAGGGAAAGCTGCAGACACGTGGCATGGTTTAGGCGGTTTTTTTTTTTTTTGGGGGGGGGGGGAATTATCCATTCTTTCTACGCCCTTGTAAATTTTGATTGCAGCAAGATTGTGCATTCAATGTTGTTCAAATGGAGAGAGAGAAAAAAAAGAGAGGTGGAAAGAGAGAGAGAAAGAGAGGGAGGAGAGAGAGAGGGGGAGGAGAAAGAGAGAGGGAGGAGAGAGAAAACAAGAGAAAGAGAGAGAGAGAAGAGGATGTATTCACCTAATCAATTTAACTACAACAAAACAAAATATATATTGTACAGATGAACGAATAGAAAAGTTAACCAGGATGGCAACATCCATGGGCAAAGAAGCACAAGAAAATCAATAATGGACAAACGGACAAAGTGTGCTATAGGGCAGAAGTGGTCACATAAACATAAAAAATCTTCAATATCAATATATAGTTGACTTTTGTAGTATGACCGACAAACCGGCAGATCCAGTAAGTTGTATAATTTTCTTTGGTAATAGGTATCTTAACATAATAAAACAGCAGTCTATCTTGAATAGCAGCTGAGGAAATCCAACTTTCCGCATACCATTACAGACAAAGTAAATTATAGAGTAGCTTCGCTACTAAAAAATCTGCGAGTTGGTTGCATTTTATATTTGTGTATAAAATATGTTGGGGGACCAATTAAGATAATTTCACGCAGCTAGATAAATTAGAAAAGTACAGGAGCAAACAAAAACAAACATTTAATATTTATACATACCAACAGTTTTAGGAAAAATAACATAGAATAAGGAGGAATAGAAATGAAAACCTCAAATATTTTAGGGGATATTGAAGAAAAGTTGCGCTTGCGCAATAAAAACATAATATAAAACTTGAATAGTACACATGTCAAGTTGGGACAAAACTGAAATAATCTTTTTAATGAAAATATATTGAAAAATATTAGATTTTTCCTCCAACTTTATGTCTCTACTGCATAGAAAATAAATTTATGTTTAACTAATATTGTTTACATTTCACCACTGTCAATGTACTTTATGACGCAACTTGCGTAATCACTCGATTACGAGATGTAAACGTAACTTGCGTATAGTTCTCAACAATAAATAAAATAATTAAAATACTTAAAAATATATAATTGGATATAAACATCTTTTACTCTCAGACCTTGAAAGAATTAAAAATCAGCTGCTAAGGATTTTTTGTAAACAAATTCACGCGCAACCCTAATACAAATGCCGTGATCATTATTTCTTAACCAAATATTTTTAAAGTCATTTTTTTATTAAATTCATGTTGAAATGAATTTTTGTTTAAAGTTTTGCTCATACTATAAGGTTTTAATCCATTGTGAATAGGACAAATATGGCTGGACGATTGGCTGTATGGCTTTTAGTATACTATTAAAAAAGGCATTTATTTTTCATATCATTTCTCGATAATATCTGAAATCATGTGATTTTACTACAAGCCTTGTAGCCATTTAGGGCTTTCAAAAGTTCCAATTTTATTTCAGGCTAGCCAGGCAGAATCTTCTACCTGGATTCTATTCTATACTTTATCTTCTTTGAAAAATAAAAAAGGTTTAACTAGGTTGTGTCTTCCAATAGTTTTGTCGCTCGATTTATTAGATTGAATCATATGTGACTATAAACAAAAATCTTCGTATGCTAGAATCTAAGTTTGACGGATTATTGAGTTTGACCATCTGGGTTAATAAATCTATTGAACTTAACTTTAAACCTATCTAAGAGTTAACATCTGATAGATTTTTTTTTCTAAATTACCATTAAAAAAATGACAGGGTGTCTATTTAATGTGTAGTTTTCTTAGTTACCTTTAAATCTATTAAAGAATTAACAGAGTATCCATCTAATGTGAAAATGTTTACCTTTAAATCTATCAAAGAATTGACGGGGTGTCCATCTAATGTGTAATTGTTTACCTTCAAATCTATCAAAAAGTGGACAGGGTGTCCATCTAATGTGTTAATATTTACCTTTAAATCTATTAAAGAGTTGACAGGGTGTCCATCTAATGTGTAAATTTTTCTGACAGCTCCTGTGTCGAGCTTGACTGTGTTGGTTAGATCTGCTAGCACCATGTCCAGAGACCGAGTATTCCTAAATAAACAAGAATATCAACATCCATAAGAAAAGCACAAAAAAAGAATAGATGTAAAAACGGACGTACAAGACCGACGGTCCAGGTAAGATGTATTCTCTAGAGAAATGGATATCTTCACATGAAAAATCGGCATTAAATTATTTAGCAGCCGTGAAAACCATATTATCCCATTGAAGACGAACGAAGTAGATTATAGAGTAGCTACATTATTAACATTTACTTCATTTAACGAATTGTTGATAAATCACATTTTTAATAGTATCAAGGTTTATTGTCTGTAGCTTAAGAATGCTTTAACAACTATGTCTAGAAAAATTAAATAAATTCTAAGATGAAGAAATTGATTTAAGTTGAGGACTAATGCAATTACTAAATCCATTTGCAACATAATTGTTTCCTTTCACTCAATCAATCAATAAAGAAAATAACCACTTAAGAAATTGGACATATGCAGAAAACAAAAAAACTTAAATATATTATTTTGATTGGTTTTTTGTATATTAAGCTTTTTTAATCTAATTGTGGCATTTTTAGAAATCTTAATTTTTATATTAAATATGATATGTGTTCCTTCTAATTTAATTTAAGTGACCATTGGACTGAAATCAAACAGGAACCCAAAGTTTAATAAACAAATTCTGTCATTCGTTGGCTTAAAAACTGTTGATAATTTTTATCAAACTTGATTGTTTATTAAAACCATAAGTATCCAAACAACCCACCGATAATCTTAAAATGCTTATGGGGTAATTTATCGTCCATTATCGTCCCTTAAGTTTTCATACTGGAATTTAAATTATTACTTTACCTGTTGTTTAATAGAACTCTGACAGCTTTCCGTGGTCTGGTTCCACTTCGCAACACTGTGATAATTCTAAAATAACAATTAATAATTAAAACTATGAAAAAAATTGTTTTACTTTTTTTTGGAAGATTATTTTGTGGCAAGGCATTCCAATCCCCTTGAAAAGATGAAAAAAAAACAAAAAAAAAATATGTGGATGGGGGGGGGGGGGGGGGGGTGAGAGAGTAAATGTAGAAATTAAGAGAACTGAAAACATTTTTTTTCCATTTTTCACCCCTCCTTGATGAAAAAAAAACTATGAAAATATGTGGGAGGGGGATAATATGAATAAAATAAAGAGTTCTGAAAATACCAACCTAACAAAAAATAAGCATTAACAAAAAAAAGTTTGTTTATGGTCCATACGCGATATGAGGGAAACCGCCTATATATAATATATATACCATATAATTCGGGCCTCTTGATACAAAATTGAATTTGTGCACAGAGTAAAGAGAAGAATAATAACAAGGATGACAACATCTATAAGTAGCGAAGCAAAAGGTCATGGATGGATAAACGGACAAAGCGAGTTATAGAGTCGATGCGCTGTGGTAATGAAAAGAAAGAATAAGGAGGATATGATAAAACAACATAAAAGCACGAAACCTTTATTTACACACCCCACCCAAAGGCGTGTTAGGTTAGAAAAAACCCCCCGCAGAAACGGTTTACACAGGATGTACTGGGACCTTATGGTGGTTTCAGAACATGCTTTCCCTAAATTGAGTTAGTACCTTCCCATAGTAGAAAATTTTAAAATTACTTTTGGTGATCAAATATTACTTTTATTTTTAGACTACCTTCACCTAACCTGCTTTATTGTCTTATTTTGTCTTTCATGTTTATCATGCAAATTCCCTGACATTGCAGTTGAAATGTCAGATATTGGAGCTTTCTAAAAAGGTCTCTAACATTTTTCTAGCTCTAATACTTTTTTAGATATCTTATTTCAAAGTATTGCTGTAAAATCATCTTTTATACAGCAAAAAGTTGAAATATGAAATTAGTTATTTTAGAGAAAATTACAAGTATCTTCATGTAAATCTTTCTAATATTGCTCCAAATTGACCAAATTGGACAGTTAAGGTGCCTAAAACTATCTACTTTCAATGGATAATCCAAATACATAGTTTTTAAGACTATATAAGCCAATAGGAGCATGCTGAAATGATTTTTAAAAATGATAAAGGAAACAAAATATTTCCTATTTTTTAAAATAAATTGAAATTTAATCCACTTTAGAAAGGATTTTAAGGTAAGTTATGGTGTATAAAGTTGTCACTTTGTAATTAGAAAGCCAATAAAACACAATCATCTGATATTTTGAACCAATAGAAACATATCTTATGAAAAATAGACATAAACATTGAAAAAAAACCAAAAATTGGTTAGAATTTTAATCATTTCCAAGCAGGTTACAAATGTAATCTACTAATTCTAGTAATTTTTTATAAGAATAGTTGATTGGCTTTTTTGATTTTTTATAACCTTATGAAACAAAATTAGTTTTTGCCATCTTAACTAAAAAAAACATAGTAATTAAAAGACTTTTATGGATGATCTCACATATAATAAAAGAAACAATTTATTCTTAGGCCACATTTTTTTGTTGATAAACACTATTAGGTACTCTAAACTAGTGCTGAGGTTTTTAAAAATAATAAATCATAATTAATTATGAGTTTCTTGTACCTTAATACTCCTTTTACATTATTAAAAATGCCTTAATAGTGATTTTTAATTAAAATTAAATTACATTTGTTTCTTTGATATTTCATTTTAGCCTTCTCCTGTTGACTTATAAAGTCTCAAAAAGTGTGTATTTGGATTGTCCATTGAATGTAGATAGTTTTAGGCACCTTAACTGTCCAATTTGGTCAATTTGGAGCAAAATTATAGTGATTTATATGAAGATACATGTAATTTACTTTAAAATAACTAATTTTATATTTCAACTTTTTGCTGTGTAAAAGATGATTTTACAGCAATACTTTGAAATAAGATATCTAAAAAAGTATTAGAGCTAGAAAAATGTTAGAGACCTTTTTAGAAAGCTCCAATATCTGTCATTTCAACTGCAATGTCAGCGAATTTGCATGATAAACATGAAAGACAAAATAAGACAATAAAGCAGGTTAGGTTAATTAGTTAATTATTAGTCTAAAAATAAAAGTAATATTTAATCACCAAAAGTAATTTTAAAATTTTCAACTATGGGAAGGTACTAACTCAATTTAGGGAAAGCATGTTCTGAAACCACCATAAGGTCCCAGTACATCCTGTGTAAACCGTTTCTGCGGGGGGTTTTTTCTAACCTAACACGCCTTCGGGTGGGGTGTGTTTATAATTTAATTAATTTATCTTTTGTAGCATGACCGACAGACATAATGAAATAAGTTGTAGATGCTCATTGTTCTCATCCAAAAACTAGCCGTGAAAATCACATCTCATCAAAATCGTTACTGGCTGACAGACGGAATGTCGGCCAAAGATGGCTATAAAGCAGCTTCGCAAACAGGTAATAATATTTGCAACATGAAAAGAATAATACAAACAATACATACAGAACTTTTTATCTTATTGCAGTACATTTTTTTATAGAAAATCATAAATATCCTAGTTTTTAATTGTAGGCCATAACGCTAACAAAAGAGGATTGACTCGTTTATGTCATAATGTATATAGGAAATATATATACATACAGGGTTGGGCAAATAAGACCGGACAAATTCTATCTTCTAAACAAATGAACATAAAATCGTCAATTTTAAAGATTTTATTGAATTTTAAAAACTGGCAAGCAAAATAGGTATATGACTATTAGATTATTCAATAAAATCGCCGCCAGCCTTAATTACCGCCTCTACACGCCTCCTCAACCGCCGGCAGATCCAGGTCAAAATGTACCTGTCCAAGCTGGCGTAGTTCTCCTTGGTAGTGGCAATGAGGTAGGTCTTTGTGGTATGGGCACGTCTATTAATGCATGCTTCAAAGTAGCCCTAGGCCCAAAAGTCCATTGAATTAAGATCGGGCTGCTGGGAGGCCACATTTCCTTAGGAACGTGAGTAACCGCAGGATCAAAATTCGCCCAACTTTCAAGCTACCCTTAGACACGGAGGCTCTTATTTGGACCACAGTTGAGCTAGAACGACGTTCCTTACCTTTTTAGAAATGGCATGAAGTTTGCTAGGGTTGTCAGCGCAACCCATAGTCTAAAATGAATTTAAAATTCAATATGGGTTCTTAAAGTCAAGAACCGAGAAATTTTCACGTTTTTTGACGTTTTTTACATCTTAAAATCTGCCCCGGTTTACTTTGCTGGAGTACTACGGCCAAGCCGTTTCAGATAGAGAGCTCTAGTCTTTTCTAGTGTCTTACTTATGTACCTAACAGTATCCCCAGCAATTTGCATAACTCTACCTCACCTACAGATGGGCTGAGGTCAGATTGAGTGGGCCATAGTCGAGAATCCAGATTAAAGCACCGGCGCATTTGGAATCTGCCTTGTTGAACATATGCGCGGCCAGCTTGTTGTACACGTCCATCTACGTCCAAAGATTTTTTTTTGCTAAAAGGTCATTACCTAAGCTTTTTATAGTGTGGTCAAACGTCCTGATTGGTCAAGTGGTTTTGGCGCTATGGCCGTTTAAAGTTTGTCCGGTCTTATTTGCCCCACCTTGTATGTGGATTTTTCGTCAATTTAGCTCGCGAATATGGACCTCATTTATTGGTCAGTTCGTTCATCTAAAAGGAGGTGGAGAGTATTAGGTTTTAAGGGGGTGGTGGATCGTTATTTTAGTTAGAAAAAAGTTTCACTTTCTTAGAGCACATGATAATCTGGTGTAAAATCCAAAAAATAATAAATACATTATTATATATAGTTGTTATAAAGTAACAGGTTTTTTTTATTTTGTTAAATGTACATGACTTAAATGAATTATTACCTTTGCTGCGCTATTAAACATAATTGTCCTTGTTGTTCTTTAGTTAATGTTCATGTTGGTTAGAAGGTATTTTAAGCAATAGCCTCAAGCACCCAGTTTATTAATTAACTGTTAAATTTTGTTCAAACAGTGAGAAACTTTTTATCAGGGCTCGGCAGCCGCAGTCGCTACTTACTACTTAAAGCCAAGGACGCAATTAGTTAAAATTTGGACTACTTTAGAAAAATAAAGCTGCAGCCGCCAAAATAGCCAACCCCACCTACGGCAATCTTTACAAGGTATTTAAAGGGATAAGACAATGGCCAATAAATTGATGTACATTCTTAAAAATAACAAAAAAATATTCCTTCTTTAGATTACAATATGTGGTCGAAACGTATAGACACTCAACTTAATGAAACAACCAATACAAATCCAATAAAAGTTCTAAAGTTGTTGGGCCAGCGAATAAACAATCGTTATTACAAAACTTTGGGGACTTGTGTAATAAACAGCCTATATCCCCTCCCTCCCTGATCCTTACGACATGTTTTTTTAGTTGAGCCGACTTTTTCCCAATTATCAGCAGCCTCAAACAAGTCGCAGCTTAGTTGTCCTAAAATGCGCAGCGACCGAGCCCAGATTTTAATAGCAATAAGAACAACTTTTTCTTCACCACTCAACAATCTTTTTATGATAATCATTTGGAAGTTTGTTTATAAGTTTGTTGAGTAAATATTTACTTGGATGCACTTTGCTCAATATAAAATATCTGTTAAATAAACTACAAGCTATAAAGGAAAAAGTGTAGAGTGAAGAATTTAGTTTTCCAGTATGGCTACGAAATCTAATATTATCCGCTATATTACAATCAGTTCTAAGTCAATCTGAAAAATCATGTATCGTATCGTATTATATTCAGTTTTCTATAAATATAAGAATGTACAATCATAAGATTTAAACCAGTTTTGTTAGCCCATGCCTTCGGCATCTTGGGGCAAAAAAACTGGTTTTAATATTATGAGTGTACATTTTTATTTTCGCGAAAAACTGTTCATAATACGATGCGATAAATGACTATTATCCAGAAGATATATTGGCTTTTTATCATTAAAAAATATTTATATCTTATTTCACCAGATGTCCGTTTATGTTTCTTTTCAACCTAATATGTTTTTAAACAAGGATGAAAATATCCATACAAACGAAGATCAACAAATCAGACAGTGAGACAATCGAACAAGCAAATTATCAAAAAGTTCTGTGTACATTGCCTCAGAACTTAATGGACATCTCAACACTATGCTTCTCTTATTACATTATGACTAAACGTCATAAGAATCAGTATCCCAATAATCAAGGAAATAAGGTAATTAAATCAAACAAGGCATCATGTTTAAAATTAAAATGGACATTTAGTTTACGTAGTTAATGCTCTTTTAAAATTGTACCTGTTTGTCACAGGAATTATCATGCAAAGTTTATAGTCGATAGTACGTTTCTAACATGCCTATATCAACGAAAAGAGCCATCCTTAACGAACGGACCAACCTTAAATATGTCAATCTTCGCTTTTAAAACTAATACGTGTTGATATTAATGATGCACCATATTTTTTAAGAGAAGCTTTTCTATAATTAGGGTCAGACCGTCTGGGACAGTTAGCTCTTTTCGATAATTTAAACAGGTTAGAATTGTCCTATCGATTTAAAACTTTGCATAATAATTCCTATATCAAGCGTAGCAACTCTAATCGTTACCAGATAGGCCGTACGTCCATTTAAAGCTTGATAATTATTTTTATGTTTGTTTGTCCTGCCGTTTCAGAGCTTCACTTTTATGTATGATGTAATGCTTGTTAATATATAGAAACTATGAGAGTTTCCTGACTAAAAAGTTGTAAGGATATTGGTCTTTTTCACGTCACCAAGTACTGAGTATATAAAAGTAATGCAGTAAAAAAATGCAAGGAAAGCATTGGATCTTTTCGATGCAAAATCACAATGGAACAAAAGAAATTAAATATGGTCTAAGATTTTTTTTGTCTAACCAATAAATTGAGAAATAAAGTAAATGAATTGTACTTTATACACATCAAGGGTAGTATTTAGGCTATTTAAAATGGAGAAACAACCATCATTTAGATATTAATAGGTACGAAAAATTAAAGTTAAATGGAATTGAAAATACATTTACCCTAAATTCCATCAATATTTGATGCCTATGTGAAAGGGGGAGTCAGAAATATATTTGCAGTCTGACATAAATCATAGGAAAACCTTGGATACTTTATGGAATACTAATACACACATTTCTATATTTTATAGTTATTCGATATATAGATAGTAGTTAGAGATATATCCTTACTTTATGTGGATTTTCACACAAAGCGCCTTATGAGCACTCCACTCCCCCCTTTTATTTCTAAAAAAAATAAAAAGAATGGGAGGGGGGCCAGGGGGGGGGGAAGTTCCAACAAACGAAGAACTGACAACCACGCTTATTTTCAATTTATTACAAAATAAGGGGTAGGGGGGTTATCAGATTAAAATTATTGGTTGACAAATTTGGTCATGAATAGTTTGAAGCCAACCACTCACACTTTAATAAAAGTACAAAAAGTTTTAGAGCCAACGAATAAGAAAACGTTGTTATAAAACTTTTGGTACTAGCATAATTTACAGTAAAATGTCCTCTACTTTCCATTATAAAAAACTTTTCTATCACATAATTTTTAAAGTGAAAGTACTACAAAAAAAGTTATAATATCAAATTACAATGATTAATTTGAGAAACGGTTCATTTAGTACCTAGGTTAAACTAAAAATAAAATCAATGCAAGGATTATCTTTTTAATAGCGAAGCTACTCTATAACTCTTTGTTTGTCCGCCTGTCCGACCATCCTAAGGGGGCAATATAATACAGATAAACAGCTGTTATTTTTATTATTGAGCATCTTGAAGTATAAAAAATCCTTGCGGTTTGAATATTTTTGGACGGTTTTTAACACCTTTTTTTCTTTAATAATGGTGTTGAGATATCTTTGGTGTTTTTTGTGTCTTAAGATAAATAAGAACAAAAACTTTTCTTGGTTTGTTTTTTCTCCTTTTGTGGGTAATGGAATAAAATTCAATTTCCAGTGATCCTGTTTTATGAGAGCCTTACCTTGGTTTTATGTAAACTTTGGGTTCATTATCCGATCCCGTTGACTTTGTCTGTCCAAAGCTCTTCGAGTGTCCCGCCATCCGGAAGTTATCCCGCCGGTAGGTCGTGCTCCCGCCATTCGTTGAGCCGCCGCCGTTGCGCATACCCAGGTAGTAGGTCTCCCGTTTTACGCGGTTCCAGGTGTGATCCTCTTCAGCTGAAAAAAGGTTGTCATAAAAAAAATAATAGCAATATTTCTCTTAAAATTAACAAAAATTGAATTTACTCTAAACTTTTTATTTGCGTTTTTAGGAAATTTAAGTTTTCTTTTAGACAATAGGAAAGACAAACAAACATCTTTCTACTTTGCATATGTAAAGCTCAGCATCAATATAAACATTTAGACTGACTCTGTTTTGAGAGGCTAGAAACAAGAATCTAAAGGTATAAGACAGTGGCCGATAAATTAATAAACATCCTCCATAATGATATACAAAACTACCCCTACTGTAAATTACAATAAGTGGTTAAAACGTTAGGACACTCAAATAAATGAACCAACCAATCAAAACTGAATAAGAGTCCCAAAGGTCCCAAAGTAAAAGAATAGGAAAAAATTACTATTTGACTTTGAGGACTAGTGTAATAAACAGCCCAATGTCCTCTCCCTCCCTGGGCTAGAGATAATTGTAAGCCAATGTAAACAAACCACCTTTCTATACCCCCCCCCCCCCAAAGCAT
This sequence comes from Acartia tonsa, assembly GCF_053477335.1. NCBI lineage: Eukaryota > Metazoa > Arthropoda > Copepoda > Calanoida > Acartiidae > Acartia > Acartia tonsa. Next base: position 51,684,575 of record NC_137261.1, read on the forward strand.
TGATTTCAAACATATATTGCATAACTGCACTGCTGTCACCGATTAAGGGATAAGATAATGAACGATAAAATTATCAAATTTTCCAGCACATTCTAATTTTTTTATGGAAATTTAGGCCTGCTGGTTTGAACCAACCAATCAAGATATTATATGTAAAACTATCTGAAGTTTATAATCCTGAATAATTTGGGTACCAGTATAATTTACAATGCAGTGCCCCTTCCCTACCTTGAAAAGTCTATTTAAAATCTTTTTTTTCACTGCACTTTAACCCTTTATGCCTGTGCGCATCCTAACTTTGAAACCATGTCTGTATCATGCTCATACAATGAAGCAAACAAAATAAAAACAGGCAATATATGGTTTAAGAAGTTTTCCGCGGATTTGAATAGGAAAAAATCAAAGTATAAATTCTTTATTAGGTACTTAAGTAAACTTGTTAAAAAACAGCATTTACATTATTTTTAAATGCTGTTTTCAATAGAATATAATCTGACATGGGGGATGCAAATATTAAGCTAAATGAAGATGGTAGCAAAGTTTCAGTCCATTAAAATGCAGGGAGGTAGGGGACAATGACAGTTTAATTAATCTAAAAATCTTTTAAGGACCTATAAGAATCTTTATTGTAAAGGATAAGATACCGTGTTTATAGAGATCTTTTGGGATATGACAATAGACAATACATTAATGTACATCCCCAATGATGATACACAGAATTGCCCCTTCTATAGATCGCAATTAGTGGTTGAAACGTTTGGACACTCAACTTAATGAACATATATTAATCAAAATTCAATATAGGCAAATTCAATGTAATCAAACTTTGGGGATTAGTATAAAGAGCCCATTGTCCCTTTCCTTCCAGAGAAACTAGACTGTAGCTGGTCAGGTAGGGCCTGTATTATGTATATAGGAATTAGGCAAAGAATATTATTGAATTATACAAACTTTTAACTATATCAGAGTTCATCAAACCCCAGGATAAAGAAATATGTTAATAAAGTTTTTCGTATTCATTCGAATCCGGTGGATAGGAACCGGTTCTCATCCATACGAAAAAACTATGTCTAGCATCGTATTATATCCAACTTTCTACGAATATAAAAATGTACAATCATAAGATTAAGGCCAGTTTTTTCAGCCCGTGCCTTCGGCATCTCGGGGTTAAAAAACTAGTTTTAATCTTATAATTGTACATTCTATATCCGCGGAAAGCCGTTTATAATACGATGAAAGAAATAACTATTCTCGTATTTATTCGAATCCGGTGAATAGGAACCGGTTCTCATCCATACGAAAAAACTATGTCTAGCATCATATTATATCCAACTTTCTACGAATATAAAAATGTACAATCATAAGATTAAAACAAGTTTTTTTAGCCGGTGCCATCGACCACTCGAGGCTAAAAAAACTGGTTTTAATCTTATAATTGTATATTCTATATCCGCGGAAAGCTGTTTATAATACGATGCGAGAAATAACTATCATTACTTTCAGGGAGGAAGGGGTCAGTGGACAGTTATTTTCACTAGTACCCAAAGTTTTATGATCATGTATTCTTAAATAAAATCTTTGGAGAATTTCACTTGTTTTAAATTTTGATTGGTTGAACCATAACGTTAAGTGTCCAAATGTTTCAATCAGCAGAAGAGGTAATATGTTTTATCATTAATGGGGATGTACATCATTTTGTCATCCATTGTTTATCCCTTAGGTAAAAGTCCCTGATTTATCCTAAATTAGCTTTTTTTCTCAGCTATTTTGGGGGGTTAGTTAGCTTCTGAAAATAGACTCAAACATGACTCGGACTATAATATAAATTTCACAAAATAACGGCGCAACTTTTTCATTTACAAAAGATCACATAGACATACAGAAAGACGTTTTTTACTTTTATTCTTAATAGAATTAATAATAATTTTAATTTTGTTAAAAAAAATTATCACTGGGTTTATATCATCTTGAAAAAATTGGATGATTACTCAAATGTGAAAATAGATTTCTTAAAATTTTGTCTGACAATAAAATTTAGACAATCTCACAAATCAAACTGATGATGTCTTAACAATTAATTAGTCATTCAAAAACTTTAAAAGAATACAAATGATAAACTATAAAATAGTTTATTATATAACAAATGATAATATACTTTACATTCTAAAAGTAAAATCTTAGTATTAAATTATTAACATAGAGTGATCAACACAGTTTAATTTAACATGTTATTTTTATTTGATAAGTCCAATACACAGTGTTTTATGTTAAAAACAATCTTCATGGAAATTTAAAATCAAAATGCCAATACCAATCAATTTTTTCGCAACCCATTTAGAAGATTAATTTAATTTCCTTCAATTTTAGATTTATTTTTAATATTTTTTGGTTGATAATTATTGAATTTGCCCTGTGTTATAATTTATTGTTAAAAATTTGTCTAGTAAATCCAGAGAAGGAAGGGGATATTGACCTGTTAATTTTACTGGTACCCAAAGTTTTGCTAACACTTAACTCTGTGAAACAGGGACGTGCAGAAGGGGGGTGTATTTTGTTCATCACCAATGATAATAAACATAAAATGAATTGTTAATTATACTGGTACCCAAAGTTTTGATAACACTTGACTCATTGATTAAATTTTTGGGTCAGAAGAAGGGTGTTTTCAACTCCCAGTCAAAATTAAGGGGGTGGATTTTGTTCATCACCATTGATAACAAATATGCATTTATCTTACATTGTGCCATCCCTAATATCCCTGGTTAAACCTAATTAAGGTGTGATACAAAAATGTAGTCTCCACCTACACAAACAAAAAAAGAAACTGCTCTACTCGCTAGGACAAGGATATATGTGAGATAAAGCGTAGAGATTTGAGCTTAGTATATTGATTTTAGATAATTTGAAAATATTTAGAAATCATAACTTTAATATTATGAAACATAATTAATTTATTAAGTAGTAATGATTTTTATGTCTGAAGCTATAGATTTCGACCAACAAATTTTAAGTAACCCAATTCAAAAATGGGATCATAAAAGATACCCCTTGATTTAGGTACTGAACGATTAAAAGCAATAAAAAAAATTTTTAAGAGAAAAATTTAACACTCTATTATAAAAATCTATTGTAAAAACAATAGGAAATCAGACAAAAAAAATTCACTTTATTGTAATATTTTTTGAGATTTTTCATTTATGAGAGTAGATAAATAAGTGTTTGTAGACTTATTTTTGATGAATAAATAATGCTTTTTTTGTGTGTTTGTTTTATCCCATTAATCATTTAGCTTGTGTTAGCAAACAATGACTCACGGAATGCAGGGATCCTTAGGGATATTGCAATGGACAGTAAAATAATGTACATCCCCAAAGATGATAATAAATACAATTACCCCATTCTAGGGATTTAGATTAATGACTGAAAAGTTTGGATACTATACTGGTAAACAGAACAAACCAATAAAGATTAATTAAAAGTACCCAAACTTTTGAAGCAAACAAATGAGAAAAGAGTATAAGTATCAGGTCCAATATCCCCTCCCTCCCTGCCTGCAATACATGTATACAATATAAAATATGTACATATATTATTATATGCTGGCCTTAATCCGAGATTTGTCTCAAAATTGTAACAAATATGGTTTTGCTCCAGACAAAATATTCTAAAATTAACTTTGTCCTGCTATCCAAGTTTGTCCCAAAAGCATTGCATTGTAAAACCTTTTTTAAAAAGGCATAATAAAGATTAGACATAGACAAGGAATAAACAATTGTAATATTAGCAATGCTTCTTGAAATATTTTTGTTCTTGTTTTAACCCATTGAAAATGAGAATAATCTCAATAATATCAGGAATCTTAAGGGATATTCCCGATTATGATAAACATAATTACCCTTTCACCAGATTAACATTATTGGTGGAAATGTTCGGAAACTAAAGATTTTCACTACCCAACCAAGAATGAATAAAAGTACCCAAAGTTTTAAAACTAACTATTAAGAGAACGTCTTTATAAAACTTTGGGTACCAGTGTAATTTACTGTCATATGTCCCCTCCCTTCCTGAAAAAGACATACAATTTACACACAACCAAACATAAAATTTTATACACACCAACCCAAACAATTGAAATTATTTCTCTGCAATTGAATATAAAGTAAATATGGAACGTGATTTAGAATGAAATGACAATAAATGATACCCCCCCTTGTTTATTTGTTTGTTTATTCAACTTTCCCTTTTAGAGAACTTTTTTTCTTTGCTTTCCTTTTCTTGTGGAATTAGCAGGGATCTTAAGGGATAAGACAATGATAAAAAAATTGATGTACATTTTACACTTTCACTTCTGATTAACAAGATGATCAAAATTTGTTTGGTAAATTTTAAGTTTGTATCAGGGATGGGTGGGGTTCATTGGACTCTAAATTACGAAGGTACCCAAAGTTTTTATTCAAACGAAACTTTGGGTACTTTAGCTGAATTTTGATTGCTTGGATGTGACAAACTAGTAGTGTTGACACTTTTCAACCAATAATTTTAATGTATATAAAGGATAGTTTTGTTTATAATTACTGGGTAATGGGTATGTATATCAATTTCTAATCTATTGTCTTATCCCTAAGAACCCTGGTATGTACCAGCCAATGAAGATTTAATAAAATTCCCAAAGCTTTTATGCAAATGAATGAAAGAACTTTTAAAACTTTGGGTACCAGTATAATTTCCAGTCCAATGACTCCTCCCTATTTTGGTATTATTAGAAAATGAGTCTCGAAAATGAAAAATTTAACAATGGATTTTTCCTTCCTATTTTAGAAATGAATTAGATGCCCTTAATTTCCACTCTTGAAACAAACAATTCCTTAATAGACAAAACTAGGATAATAAAATTCGTAAAAGTAAAGATGAATAAATAAATGATGTAAACAACGTTCATTTTCAAGATATATAACAATAATTTATTGTAAGTTTGTTGAATCTAATTTGGAAGGTTTGTAATCAATAAGACGATTCTTAAATGACCATTTCTTTTATCCGCCCTATCCATTACAGACGAATTTGGACAGACACATTCTTAACGTAGAAGCTACCCTGAAAAGGAAAACCATATCGGTTCAGTAGTTAGCGAGATCCTTCGGTAAACAAAAAAAGACAGACAGAGAAAAACACAGATCCCGTTGCTATAATCTAAGGATAAAATCCCACCAAGTTGTAAAAGGAAAACAATAGAAGGACAGATAACAATGTGATTGTCAGAGAAGATGCTTCTGTCTTTAATAGAAGCTGAGTAAATCCTAAAAAAAATCCCCTAAAATAATCGATTACCATTGCATTTTACACATCTATCTTTGATGGCACCGAGACAATCTGATAGACGGACGTACAAATTAGTTCTGGAGAAGTGTCGCTACAAAAAAAAATCCAATGAATGAATTCCTTCTATTTATAGATTTCTAGACCTAAAATAGATAATGCATGGTTCCTTTCAAGAATAAAAAGGATCAAATAATAATTTTTTTATGATTTCTAATAAAATCGAATAAATAATGACTATTGACAGATTAAAAACTTGATTAGGTACCTAGTAATCTAATAAATATTTCAACTATTTTTAATATGAATTTTGTTCGAGAAAACTATTCAAAAGTTTCCCCTCTATATCAAGAACATAAATTGCGTAATTAAACACAAAATTTTCAACTATTTGTTATTTAAGATTATGAAGAATTTAAAGATAATGTGAAACATTTTAAATGTGTTGGATGGTTTTAGGATTAGACACAATAAATTATAAAAATCTAAAATCTATTTTTATCTTACCAAGGATTATTCATGCTAAATTTCAGATCGAAAATCGAATTCTAAGTGCCATTTAATCATTGATTACGAGATGGTTGCATTAACCCCCCCCCCCCCCTTATGTTGAAATTACAGCATAATACCAGGGATCTTAAGGGATGATAAGCCAATGGACGAAAATCATAATGTAAAAAATCTCCCATAAGAAATCATGTTTATAAACTTCAAATGTCGGTATAAATTACAGCCTAATATAACCGACCTCCCCGGGTATTACCTACATGAAAAGTAAACAAATTGATTTGAAATAAGTGTAAATAAATATAATCAGCAGTTAAGTTTGTTCATGTTCAAGTAAAAGACATAAAGTAAATAATCTTTTAAAGAACTCCTTAGTGTCCTTAGTATGTGCCAATAGATATGGGGGAGGAAAACATACAGGACTATAAATAAACAAGGATGGCAACAATTTTAAGTAGCAAAGCTTAGAGTAGCTGAGATAATAAATTCTCCATAGAAATTTGATGTAGTTTAGTTAAAGAGAAGTTGCTCTTTGGTGAATAAAAGCTTAATGAGAATATTCACTCGTCTATCATTTAAAACAGGATAAATAATATTTTGAAGACTCTTAAATATCCCCCAGAGCATGACCGATAGACCAACAAACCAAGTGAGTTATATTCTTGCTGATCATCGATAAAAGGAATTTTAAGAGAACCAAAACAATTCAGCAGTCCAAATTAGCAGTCTATTTTCGCAATAACGTCACTGATGAACTGAATAAATTATTTATAGTATCGTAGCTGCTTAAAGTATGCAGGAATATTAGGTATAAACAACAAGCGAAATTAATCTAAAATAATATTTGGTGGCAGATAAAAGGTCGTCTTTACTACGAACAGTTGCACCCAAGAATTACAAAAAAATCTGCTGAAATTACCAAATATTTCTGGAATTAATTCAGTTGTTGGTTAAAAGATAAAAAGTATGTCCTACCTAGAGCTTGATAATCCAGCTTCTTGTACCCAGTTGTACTTGAGCACACATAACTGTCCCCGGTCTAATCACACAATACATGTATTTTCTTCACTTTGAAAGATACCTCTGATTGTTAATCAAAGCATGTTAGAAATGTCTTTTCAATTTAAAACTTTGCATGTTGATTCCTGAATGAATATATAGAAACTCCATAGATTAAACATTTAGATTTTTTAATACCAAGTAGTTTACCTATTACCATAATTTATTTAAATGGTGATTTCTAGGACGATTCGGAACCATACAATATGCGAACATCTCTAAAAATCATGTCTAAAACTTTAATATACCGATATGCTTCATCTAAGCTTAACTTTTTCAAAATGTATTTTACTCAATTTTCAATAAGATTTTAAAATAATATTCATATAATAAAGTATAAGATCTCGTTTGTCTGTCTCGTTAGATGAGCTTTGCTCTTATGAGAATTTTCACATATGTCATATCTTATTTGTAATCCAACCTATGACAATAATGCTAATAATCATATCTTCAACACACACAAAAGAAAATTCTAAAAACATTTTTGTGTGAAAGTGCGAAATATTGCAAGTAAAGATAAATATAAATATGCATTGGCAAGAGATGCATATTTGCCATGCCTAGGTAAATCTAAAAGGATCCGGTGGTTTCCCTCAATATGCTTGTTGAGCGCTAAAACCCCATCCCTTTATTAATAGAATAAAAGGAGTAGGTTTTCGTTTGAATTTTACTTTATGGTAGGTTAGGTATGAATATTGATACTTGGAAGCTCGGCAGGGTTAATGCATTGAAGAGTTTAATCATCACCCCCTCCCCCTACCTTGTATTCATTTAATTTTAAAATGGTGGGGGGGGGGGTCTATACTCTATAGTCACTTTGAGGGGAAACACCATGGAACTCAAAGCTTTCTCTGATGTATAATAGGAAAAGATATTGTATAGAATTTTGGCGGAAAGGTGTAAATGTTCTCTTCTCAAGATGAGAATATTATTGGGAAAAATGAAATAGGAAAGTAATAAAATAATTTCGACATTCTAATATTTGGTTTAAGCAGTGCAATAATAAAAAGTAAAAAATAACTTTAGAAAATTAAAACTAGATACCTAGGTATTTAATTCTAGTTTTTGAAGAAAAAAAATATTTAAAACGGATTATCGGCAAAGAAAAAAAACATAAAGTAATATACCTAACACCCTTGATGGTCCATCAGACGCCATAATCTGTCAAACCTAAAAGGATTTTCAAGCAGACTAAGATTTTTCGTCACATATGAATAATTCCAATAAAACGAGCAATGAAATTTTGTATAATAGGTATAACCCTTAAGCAAAGCTTTCCTAAACAATAATTTTATCGGATTGTTACTACACTATTACTATTGGTCAAATAAAGGATTGCTCATCTAGAATTTATATATTTATTATTCTTGTGCATAAAGATATGTTGTGTTGATCTAGTGCACTTTTTTTAGTGCATCAGCCAACAAAATCTTGTTCTTTTTAATACTGATAACTAAACCAAGTTTACCATATCAAGGTATTTTAAGGGTTAGGGCAATAGACGAAATATGAATATACAACCCCAAAGATAATTAACAAAATTTCAATAAAAGTACCCAACGAAAGTGACCCTAGAGGCATCTAGGGGCGTAACCGACTATATAGTAATACTAATTCACAGAATTCGAAAACAGATAGCAATAAAAGTCATGTATGGTTGCCTGAATGGTATCAATATCTTGTAGCTGACGTCCTTCCAAGGAGAAGATATATCTAACTCCATTCGGTAAGGTCACCTTAAATAAAGAGGGCGGGTTAATTCAGAATCCAATTTTGTACAGTACATATTTTGTAAATATTTAATTTCCTCAATGAGTACATATTTTTTTCATAGGTTATTTTACTACCTGACTAAATACAAAGATGAAAACCAAAGTCAACTTTTAGAAACATTAAATTAAGTGGTTATTTGCATTTGTACTTTTTAAACTTGTGTACTTTCTTAGTCAACCTGGGATCTGTCATCTGCTTTTAAAAGTTGAAATAATCTAGTCATGTTAGCATTTTCCAATCGACTTTGAAATTTAAATATAGATTCCTGAAGCAATTAGGTGTAAATTAGAAAACGAAGTAACTCCATAATTTGCACCTAATCGTCCGTATTTCCATTTTAAATATGTTGACTTATAATCTTATCTTATCTTATTTTAATAATGTTTGGTAAATAAATATCAATAGTGTGATCGCTCTTTGCTTGCTAATGTTCGTTTTCCGTCTGATTTGTAGAGTTTCGCCTTAATGGATGTTGTTAATCTTGCTTAAATAAACATAGCACCCACCTGTGTGCACATGATACGTGTAAGGTGTTCCAGAAGTTTATCAAAGGTCCGGAACTTTTCGTTGCTGACAGCGATGACGGCGCCCTTAAAGAACTTGTCCCCGTTGATGAAGAAGCGCACCTTCTTCGCACGCTTCTCACTCGACACTTGGATCAAGGAGGTCCTATATAAGATCTTTGTTATTTTAATTTCAACATACTTTATAAATCTCCGAACAATCTAAATTATAACCCTCCTTTATAAATATAAGGATACTTTTATATATTTCACTATAGGTATATTTTGGAGGAAATTAAAAAAATGGGAAAGAAATTCAACTTGGAAGGTAATCATAAACCCCTGTTATAAAGCAGATGTTCAATTATAATCATGTAGGTAAAATCTAGACTAATATGTTCGAAATGGTTTAGTTGTTTGATATAGGTAAGGGACTATGGAAGGGGAAGCGAAATGGAAAGGAGTATAGGAACCTCTGCAAGAAATATGGCCGCAATAAAAAAACTCACCTATTTAACTTTCTTTATTGAAATAAGAAAAATAAAAATAGGACTAGGTGTTTACTGTTTACTCCCCCCCCCCCCCACCCGCCCCCCAAAAAACCACACATCCTTAGATGGATGAAACGTATCCCACCTGTGAATAACTCTGTCGGTGCTGCTGGTCGTACTGCCCCCGTTCGGCGACACCATCACGTTATCGCGGCGGGACGGCGCGTCCGTCGATATGCTCACTTTCTTTGTGTGGGCGCTGGTGGCGCGAGGCGTTGTACTGAAGGCGGGCTTGAGCACGGACACCGGGCTGTCACATCCGCCCCCACCGCCAGTTACGCTGTGTTCACTTTTAGCCAACGAACTAGATGAAAACATAAAATAAATAAATTTCTAATTACAATGAGGACATCTTTATATTTTTAACATACATAAATATAATTTATTTTTATAGGTACCTATCACAAACTTTTTTATCATTATAATTTCATCTTATACATAGTCTTTTGGTTATCGGTAATAGGTATAATGATTTTTATTAAATAGGGAATTTACAAGAGCATCAAGCTAATACTTTTATTGTTTTTGATATTTAGGGATAAACGGATTAAGAACACGTAATAATTTAAAAATGGAGTAGTTTAAAATCATCCAAAGAGCTTTCTGTAACTACTAGATCTCATTCGGTTAAGTAGTTAGCGAGATCTTGACAAACAGACAGAAATTCAATGCTTAAATAGTAGTATATTAACCTGTTTGAGCTACGGACGCCCGGGTCCTGATGAGCATTAATCATGGTCATACTGCTGGCCACAGAGCTGGAGGCGGACAACAGGTTCTCCACAGACTTGGTGCCGCCACTGCCAGCGGAGGACCGCGGGGTGCTGGAGCCCCGAGGGCTGTGGTGGTGGTTGTAACTGTTATTATGGTGGTAGCTCGAGTTTCCATTCTTTTTTAAATTTGTGTCGTCATTTTGTCTAATTTTGTATTACCGCCGAAAAATCTATGATTTAATACTTTATAGTTAACTAGCGGCTACGCCCATGGCATCTAAGGGCTCTGTCTTCAAATATGTGAATAAGACTATATGGACAAAAATAAGACTAAAACCATCTTAGGGCTAAGATCTAAAAATAAAATAGAGGATATATTTCATGTAGGAAATGGCATCTAGAAAAAGTACCCCCTAACAAAAAATACCCTTATGGCCATGTATACATTAGTTGGGTTTTCGGAACCGAAGTGGAACCCAACTTTTGTCCTCCTTATGAAGATCCACCCTATTAAAAGGACGCGAAACTCCAAAAAAATTTTTGAAACATTTAAATGCAGAAATATAAGAGTATATATGACTAAAAGGAGGAGAGGCAGAACTGAGGAGATGAAAGTACTGCATGTAAGCTTCTGGGGCTGTGCCCCTAAAGGCGAAGACACTTGTTCTACATATTGCACTATATTAAGTCATATTATCAAGTATGTAGACGGTTACGTTTAACAAATTAACAACACAAATTACCCTAAGGACCTTAGCAGTGTTTCTAGGACTGTCTATAAGGATTTTATCAACTGCAAGATTTGAAACTTCATCACTGCCCCCGCGGGGGGTTATAACTGCACCATTACTACCCCCGTCACCGTTGTGATGACCGTTTGTCACTGGGTTTTTCATTATGTTTATATTTGTGTATGTAAAACTACACACAGTTAATCTGTCTACTTTACATCATGAATTTCTGAAAAAAATATTTGGAGATTTTTTTGCTTCATTTCAAAATAAACTCAAATTAACCATCTCATTTTTTAATAAAAAAAATAAGGGAGGGAGAAAAATTTAAATGATATGTTAATTAAATAGGGTAAAAATATAAAATTCTCTTTAAAATAAATTTAGAAGAAAATGAAATTTAGGCAATTATACGTTATATATCACAATTCAGTATATGCAAGAAAATTAAGCTAATATTGTAAGTTGGTAAAATGTGATAAAATAAATGCGTTCATGCTTATACTGGCTTGCATATTGGAAATTTAAATAATACCTATATAATATATAAAATAATTTTCAACAATAAATATTTTACATTCTGATATAAATTTTGTATAACAAATAACAGGCACAATTGATTAGAAAATGATGCATTTATGATTCTATTGTTAAGACTTTTTCTCAGCTTCTTTTTCTTTATAAGTAACCAGGCCTTTTTCAATCAAATCTGGAATCTCAACAGCCAACCAGGGTCCAAGGCCGAGGGCCATAGCATGGCCTATACCAAACTTAGGCACATTGCGGCCCCACAGCGGCTTAAAATGATCCGTCAGGCAGATCTTGCCGCCGCGATACATTTTCGCCGTTTTTCCATCCAACTCGGGCAGCGCTATTTCCGGCGCTGTGGCTGGATACGTGACTGGTATGTCAAACTCGACGTCAAACTCGTATTTGAGCATCTCGTGGTAGAACCAGCACTTGCCGAACCACCTGGTGCCCTCCTTATTGGACTCGAGCCGGAACCAGTCGTTGTCCGCCTCCTTGTTGTTGCTCACATACTTGATCAGGGACTGATATTCTTCCTGCAGTTTTTTCATTTTGGTTCATATTAAGGACAAATAACTAAGACAATTGACGATAAATTGATTTACACCACTAATTATTTACATGAAGATAATCAGTTAAAAAGGTTGGGCACTGCATGTTTTACAACGCAATTAAAATTTAATAAAGTTCTTAAAGCTTTCAAGGTAAAAGAATAAGATATAATTTAAGATACAAAATTTACCATATTAATATTATCTTATATGAACCAAAATAAATAAATTCCTTAAGTCTGGTAACCCATAATTCTTTGTCCCTAGGACCAGCTTTTGTTTTGAGCAAAGGAATTCCACTCAGAGCCTTTTTTGTTGCTGCATCAACCATTTTATATCTAAAAGGTAATTTCAAGTATAAAAAATGGACTTCAACATGAATATTTTTCATGAAAATTATTACCTTTGACAAATAAAAATAGATTTCGTATTTTATATCATGGATATATGTACGTACAATTAAATTCATTTTTGTGAAACTACCCCTTTTTGGCCAAATAGATAAAAAAATTTGCATGATAAAAAGTAAAACTTATGTTCAATTAAAGTAAACTTTGTAAAGTTGAAATCATTTCGTGGCCTTTTTCATATTTTAATATTTGTTTCAGAACTTAATGAAAATGTATATATAAATGATAACGTTTAATTACAAGATTTTAGCATTTATTTTTTCACAATAAAATTCACTATAAAAATGAGAAAACATTCACAATTGTCAAACTTACATAATAACCGGCATATTAATACAAAAACAGAGCAAAAAATGTATGTAAAGTTTTTCTGAAATTTTAGATGAATCATTCACTAGTTCCCTATCCTTTCCCGTCTCCTTTTAAGGCAAAGTTCCCCTAGTTTTACTTTTATCTGTCTCTTAGTGGCCGTATGGACACACACACACACACTCACGTACTCACAATTCACATAGACTTGTAAACACACGTCACACACACACACACTTGGCTCAGTCAGTGGTAGGATAAATTTCTTCTTTTTTACATACTTCTTCGCATCTGATGATAATATTTGGAGAAATCTCCCAAATACCCCCCTCCCCCTCTATCATAAAATACTCTACTCCTTGCAGAAAATAAATATTGCCCCCTCCCTGTGCGTTGGTGGAGGGGCAAAGCTAATGGGAAGGGTGTTGTCTGCTGTGCGGAGCGTAACTGTGTTTGCGCAGAATGCCGCTGCAACTTTTGTACACACCTCCTTATATCAAGGGTCTTTAATAGACAAAAATTATCCAAATACAATTAATTTGTTTTTCAAAACATATAAGAAACTGCTTTAAAAAAAATTAATCTAATAGAAAAAAGGAACACATTTTATTTTAATATCTGAAAAAGTAGAGGATTGATATAAATAAAATATTTTATTAGCTAAAATTTTCATATTCCTAAGTTTTACAAATTCATGCACAGTTTTGTCAATCATATCTAATTTCATCACAAAAATTATTAGATTGTCTAAAAATGGGTTATTACATAAAATTTTTAACATTAACAAATACAAATTAAAAGCTCATTTACTATATTTTGAATCGGTACTGGTTCAGCACTGATACCTGTCCTCTTTTAGAATACATGGAAAATAAGGGAGATGGGGGGGAGAGTAATTACTAGTTTTCAGTGCTCAAAAGCACCATGAAATTTTAGTTATTAACATTAATTTAGTCATTTTGATAAAATTACAACATTGGATGTGTAGTGTACATCTGCATTGGAGAAAGCACACGACCAGGATTTATTGGATTGATAGCAGCAGGTGGCTGGCTTGGATTACTACCTGGAAGTCCAGGTAACCACTGTGTCAAGCCTCCAAATGCACCCTTGATTTCTTGTAAAAACTGTGTAGTACCTCCTTCCTGGACCACAAGATTACCTGGCCCGTGACTTGCATAGTTGCCAGGTACACCAGGCTGAATCTGGGACAAATAATGACCTCCATTCTGGTGATACTGAACATTTTGTCCAGGATAACCTGCAATTTGTGGTCCCTGTTGTTGATACTGGTTATTTTGAGGTGGCATCATGTGAGTAACTCTAACGGGTGAGAGAATATTGCTGGCAATAAAACCTGGCCCGGTCATATATGTTCCAGTGTGTCCAACAGGCATTCCCTGAGGCCCCTGGCCCGGGTAGGCTCCAGTTTGAGATGGAATTATGTTCATCCTTTGATCTGGAGGAGGACCTAAATGAGAATATTTTGCATGATCTTGGAATGAGGGTTGCATTTTAGGTGGAGTTGTGCAATTTATCCCTTGTAATTGTCTATGTTGTCCAGGTTGTTTGCGTTCTCTGCCACTACTTCCTCTGCTTCCTGGAGATCCTGATCTAACCCTACTGCCGCCTGAAGGTTGTCTTTCTAGACGTCCATGTTTATCCTTCTTTCCTGAGTTTCCTTTATCAGGTTTCCTCTTGATGATGTCGTCCACCCATTCATCAATTCTGGCTTTTTTTCTGTCCATAGTGCTTAATCCATCCTGGGGTAGGACAGAGTCTTTTGAGTTCTGGGGGGTTTGGGGTTCATTAGCACGACCACCTGAAAAAATATATACATACTAGCATCTACACCTCTAGTGGCACTTAAGGAAGAAAGGAAGTCACCAATCGCCAAATTTTCAATTTTAGTTTAAAAACAAAAATATTTTTAAAAGGGGTGGTAATTTTTTCAAGAGGCGATTTTATTTGGGAGGATGATGGTACCCTCTGTCAAAATTGTAACAAATCTTCCCAGGACCTAAAAGCAGCTACATTGTAAAGGAGAACCATATCGGTTCAGCAGTTAGAGATCCTTCTTTACAGACAGACACACGAACTCAGACATTAGCCGCAAGTACAATATAAAACAGGAGAATAGCCTGACCTCTTGCAACTGAAGCCTGGTCTGTAATGCTCATATCCATGAACACAGGTAGAGGACGGGCTGCAAGGTTGGGTGCTTGTTGGTTTGTCCTATTTTCTAATACTTGGGGTTTTCTTGTCTCTTTTTCAGAAGTCTGAAAATTCACAAATGTTAGAATTGTTCTGTCAAATTCAAAATTTGAAAGATGATTCCTAAAAAATTAAGTACAGTTTTTTAATATTGATAATTAGGGCGATTAAAATCAGACTTATAAGCAAAGCATCTCTAAATACAAGTCTTAAACTGTAAGGATGTCCCTTTGAAGCACCATGTATTTATGCAATTTGAAGTCAGATTTTTAAGATTTTAAATAATATTCAATTCACCCTAAAACCTCTTTATTTAATTTATATGATAACTTTATAACAATAACAAGCCGTTTTCACTCCACAGGGGGAGCATTGGCCGCTGACAATTTGTCGGTGTATCTGTAACAATGTGGATTTTTTATGGATATGGGATAAGGTTGTCAGCCCTAAGCCCTATGATTGTGGTGTAAAGCGTCCATTTGCCCATCAGACAACGAACCCTCTGATTGAACTACCTTTGTCCCGAGAAGTCCTAACTGTGCCCGTTTTTGGTCCAAGGTATTCCCCCTACTCTAACTATTGATGTCGCGCACCTACCATTCTAGCAGTAGGAACCATTTTTAACGTCTTTAGTTATGACGCTGTGTCGGACCGAAATTCGAACCTATCACCTTCCCGACGACGAGCGGATGCGCTACGTGTTGAGTCATGATAATTTTATATCAGCGCGGCGGGAAAAGTGCAGATTTATGTTCGTTTGTCTGTCTGATATCTTAGATCTTACCTTTTTTGATTCAACACAACCAAGGGAAGATTGATTGAAAAATGAATTTGAGTGTTCTTTGGTTCTAAAAATATTAAAGTTTACAAAACCATTGTTTTTTTTATATTATTGGTCAAATTTATTGTTTTAATCTTACTTTATTACTTTACTTATTTTTCTAATTTTCTCTACATTTAATAGCACCGACCCTTTGTAGCAGGTCCTAAGGCACTAATATTCCAACTAGAGCAAATAACCAACCCTTTGATTGCACGACCTTTGTCTGTAAGTCCTAAATTTGCATAGTAATGAGTTGCGCTTGTTTTGGGCCAATAGTTGTTAACGTTCCCAGGACCTATGATAGGCTACACTATAAAGAAGAACCGTATCGGTTCAGAGGTTTTCGAGATCCTTCAGTACGGACAGTCAAAGATCCTGATACATTTATAAAAAGATATCTTTTGAAGCATGACCCATGATGACCGACAGACTGCCGGACTAAGACTTTTGTAAGGCGTATCTTTAAAAAAAAACGCAGTCTCAAATAGCAGCCGAGGAAATCGCATTTTTTCATAGCGTTACGGATGGACAGACAAAGGAAATTATAGATTAGCTCCACTACTAAAACCTTTCCTTGAGTTGTTTTCATTTTCAGTTCTGGAATCTATTCGTATAAATTTTCTACCATCACTGCCTCGACTTGAGTTCAGCTAAATTATAAACAAGGATGACAACATCCATAAGTAGCGAAACACAAACAATCAAAAGGAGATTTAAATAACATTGAATTTTAAAATTAAGCATAACAAAAACTTTTATAATATAAGCAAACTTTTGCTCAATACTTAAAAAATTTTATAAGATATTTAAATTAAATAAATAAGTTCTAGGAAAATCATGATTCGCTTCCTATTATTATAAATATGCTAATACAAATGTATACCTCACTGCCACCTAAAAGATCATTCAAGTAACTTCTCTTTTCTTTTAGAACTGCTTCAGACTTGGTCAATTCATTTTGAAGATCTTTCAACTTTCGCTTCTTTTCTTCCAACTTCCTTCTCTCCTAAATTAAATTGTGTTTTAAAGACGCCTAGTAGACCAACAACGTACGCAAGTAATCACTAAAATACTGCGTCAAAAATTTTAACTAATTTTTATTTGTAAGAATTTTTTGTTTAAACATTATAATCCTCTCCATACCGTTCCAAAATATATTTGTAAAACTCAAGTAAACTATAAATACAACATATGAACTTTAAAAAATCATGAAACGCAATTCATCTCAAATAAATTTACCTCTTTAACTGCAGATTTGCCAGTTTCTTCTCGTTTTGACAGATGTTTTAGATAACCTAAACATGGACGTACAATTAGATAATATTTATATCATAGTAGTACGGGTTTCTTTATTCTATAGATGAAGCCATCAGTTTGAAACAACTTCCTAGTTTGAATTTTGAAATTAACCTGTGTTTGACATCAGGAAAACATTTGATATGTTATATTCCTTAGCAATAATAATGTCTGTAACTAAAACTGATTTAAACTCTCTTTTGATCAGATTAATGCATGATGAACACTTTTTGTCTAATTTACAACCCTTCCTTTTCCAAAGAATACAACCAAACCAATTAGGACTCAAAACGTAGGGAAAGATAATCCATTGTATGTTTCTTGAATTCACAGATTTTATGGATAGAATTTTTTTTGTCAAACTCATGCTCTTTGAATTTTCCCTTTTTCTATCCAAAAAAAAACAGGTTTACCTCAGCAGAATATGCAAGTTTTTCCAGATTATTAATGTTTGATTTCTATTACCTATCTACTAAGCTTTTGAGTTACCTTCTTTATTTTTTTCTTGAAATTTTATTGTGTTAATGTTTGAAGAAAATGCAGGTTTACCAAACAGACTCTGCACATTCTAAACAAAAAGGAATGGATTTATGATTACATGGATGTTACACCAGAATTTCATATTCTCTAGTAAAGTGAAACTCGCAGCGGGCTAAACTCTCCAGGAACCCCCTTTACTTCCTCCCCTCCTAAATTGATAGATAACAATGGATCTATGATAACTTGGATGTTACACCAGATTTTCATGTTCTCTAATAATGTGAAACTTGTAGCGGGCTAATATAACGAAACTCCCCATCCATTCCCTTTACCCTATCCCCTTCCCTATATCCTTTTATATAAGATATTGTTAATTGTCTAAATGGAAAAGTTTATGGTTATCCAAATTGATTGTGTAACAAAACCAGGTCTACCCAGGGAGTAAAGGGGTATTGGAACGTAAATTATACTGGTTCTCTAATTTTATGATCACATTTGTTCATTTTCTGGCTTAAAAACAAGCAGTGTCTAAACTTTACCCCCCATAATCTTATCCCTTAGAATCCCTGGGGTAACTGATCGACATGCAAAACTTCGAGAGAAACTTAAACTGACAAATTTAAGTTTAGGTGACAGATACCAAGTAGTCTGAGAATGTACGCAAGTTTCAAAAGTACAAGGGAAAACAACTAATAAAATACTACTTCTAGGTAAATTAATATTCTATTTTCTAAAATCTCTTTGTTTTGTACATTTTAGTGTACTGAACATAATCAGACCATGAATTTACCTGTCATCAAAGTTTACCTTGGGTGCTGATTTATCAAGTGCAACATGTTTACATCCATTTTTACAAGTTTTGCAAGGAACTGATTTACATTCTTTGCTGCACACAATCTAATTTAAAATAACAATGATGAATGATAACAACCATAATAACGAAGTTTATATAATGCATTCACTCATTCGTTGGCTCATAAAATGTTTGACTTTTACTTAATCTTTTTAGCAGTGTTCTAACTTATTAACCGATGTTATTAATATATTATTCCCACTTTTAGACTAAGAAGATTTTAACAAAGAAACTGAAGACAATAAGCTGCAAAATCTTAGATTTATTAAGACTAGAGGTAGCTGCCAATACATGGAGAATCGGCAGCTGCCATGATTAATATGTCGTTACTGTAATGGCGTCAGCTTAATGTACATATTATCGATGATGAATGACTGGATCTAATTGGATGAACGTTTCTGAGTGATCAAGCCTGTTATACCGCGAAGGTATGCCATTTCTTTATGAATGCAATCTTAAAAGAGAGACGCTGTTTATTACACTAGTCCACAAAGTTGTATTATAATAACATTTTCTTTAAAACTTTGGGGACTTTTTATTCTATTTTGATTTGTTGGTTAATTAAGTTGACTGACCAAAAGATTTATGTAATCTACATAAGGAGTAATTTTGTGTATCAACATTGGGGAACATGATGAGGTCCCCATCGTGAAGCAAGTCCATCACCCGGCGCCTCTGGGCGAACCAGAGGTCCACAACGCGTAAATCTACGCTGGGGTGAGGGACTAAGTCGGGAATGGCGGCGCGATTTAAAGCGGCCTGGACGGCGGGCATGACGGGGTCGTCGTTCTCGTCGCCCTCGTTCTCGTTCTCGTCGCTGCTGGAAAATAAATCTATAACAGGAGGTTCTGGGACACCAGCACCTCCGCCGCCTTGGACTCCCTCCACCTCTTCCGCTGGAACTGCCGGCGCTTCAACTTGTATAATCTGAACTTCTTCTTGGTCGGACATTTTAAAACAATTGAATTTCAAGTCAAATAACCCCCTATTTATACCCCAATTGTGTCATATTCAAGTGCAGGGCGACCACTCCGAAACCAAAAAAATATAGTATTTTTATAGTATATTTTTTAAATCCATATAGTATATATAGTATATTTTTTAAAACTTATATAGTATGATATAGTATCGGACTTAGAATTATTTAGTAATACATAGTATATACAATATACATACATCATCAATAATAACTCAAAGCATAGATGTTATCAAAGCAATTTCACATATAAGGGGTTTACAGTGATTATTAGGCAAGGTATCAATGTAAGATTATAGGTTATTTTGGATAAAAGTTTACTTTTGGTTAGTATTTTACATATATTTAATCATTTTTTGGATAGGTCTCAGGTTCAGGTGCTGCAGGCTATCTGGAAAGGTAAAAAAATTTAGATTTCTGTTTGAAGAGTTAGAGATCAACTTATAAAACAAAATATGCATCTTTTTGGATGTTAATAACATAAATGAAGAAAAAATTCAAATAGTCGTCCAAGTTCTGGTCTTGCAGGCCTCCAGTTCCACTCTGGACAGGTTATAGATATTTTTTTATTTGAAGAGTTAGAGGCCAACTAATAAAACAGAATATGCATCTTTTTGAATGGTAAAAAATTAAAATTTCTTATTTGAAGAATTAGAGGTCAACTTATAAAAAAGAATATGCATCTTTTTGGATGTTATTAACATAACCGAAGAAAAAAATTTAAATCGACCTCTAAGTTCTGGTCCTGCAGACTCTGGACAGGTAAAAATAAAACTTCCCTAATTGAACAGTTAATGGTATATTTATGAAACAAAATGAGCTTATATTTGGATGTTCTTTATATATTTGAAAGAAAAAAATAAAATTGGCCTTCAGGTTTAGGAGCTGCAGGCCTCCAGGTGGACACTGGACATGAATAAATTAAAAATTTTAAATTTAAGGAGTTAGAGGTTTATTAAACAACATAAGCATTTCTATAGATGCTATTTATATGTTTAAAGAAAAAATGACAATCGACCTCCAAGTTTGATGCTGCAGGCCTCCAGGTGGACTCTGGACAGGAAAAAATCAAAATTTCTTATCTATGTAGTTAGAGGTTAGTTTATAAAACACCATAAGCATCTTTTTAGATGTTATTTACATATCTGAAGATGAAATACAAGGGAGGGGGGGGGGGAGTTCTGACACATTTGCGTAAACCTGGTATTTTGGCTTTATCTTTGGACTGAGAGGATAGGTTATTAAAGATAAAATCATTCTTATATGATGAATTTTCCCAAGTTTTAAGATTTTTTGGATAGGCCTCCAGGTTCCGGAGCTCCAGGCATCCAGGTGGTCTCTGTAGAGTTAGAGGTCAACATATGAAAAAAAAAATTGCATGTTTTTTTTTCTTCAAATATGTGAATAACATTAAAAAAGAAGCATATTTTGTTTTATAAGTTGACCTCTAACTCTTAAAAAAAATTTTTTTTTCATTTTTACCTGTACAGAGACCACCTGGAGGCCTGGAGCTCCGGATCCTGGAGGCCTATCCAAAAAATCTTAAAACTTGGGAAAATTCATCATATAAGAATGATTTTATCTTTAATAACCTATCCTCTCAGTCCAAAGATAAAGCCTATATACCAGGTTTACGCAAATGTGTCAGAACTCCCCCCCCCCCCTTGACCTCCAGATCAAGGTGCTGCAGGCTTCCATGTAGACTCTGTCCAGAGAAAACCTGGAGGCCTGAACTTGAACTCTTCAAATAAAAAATTTGAGTCTTTTACCTGTCCTGAATGAACCTGAACCTGGATCCTGATATGTTAATATTATCCAAATAAATGCATATTATGTTATATAAATAGACCTCTAACTCTTCATATAAGAAATTTGATTGTTTACCTGTTCAGAGTGGACCTAAAGGCCTACAGGACCTGAACTAGGAGGCCGATTTATATATTTTCTTCAGATATGTTAATAAGATCCAAAAAAATACATATTCTGTTTTATAAGTTGACCTCTAACTCTTAAAATAAGAAATTTGATTGTTTACTTGTCCAGAATGGACCTGGAGGCCTGCAGGGATTGACCCTAAGGGCTAATTTTCAATTTTTTTCAGATATATTAATAACATCCAAAAAGATGCATATTCTGTTTTATAGGTTAACCTCTAACTCATCAAACAAAAAAATTTGAATTTTTACAAGTCCAGAGTTGACTTGGTGGCCTGCAGGACCAGAACTTAGAGGCCAATTTTAATTTTTTTCTTCAGATATGTTAATAACATCCTGAAAGATGCATATTTTGTTTAATAAGTTGATCTCTAAATTTTACAATTTTTTTTACCTGTCCAGAAACCACCTTTTTCCTACCTGAACCTGGAAACTTAACCAAAAAAATATTGAATATAAGTGAACTACTACCCAAAAGTAAATTTTTGTCCCAAATACCCTAAGTCTCACATTAATACCTAGCCTAATAATCACTGAGTAAGCGAAAGTGGTAAAACTTACCCTTCACCCTTAAGTTAACTCTATGAAAAATAACTGATATTTATATCATAATCACAAACAAAATTATATTTTAAAGGATTTTCTTCATCTTTATGCATTTTAGTCGTATCACAGTATCTTTTGAGCCCCCCGCAGGGGCTAGAAATAGGAGAAGACCTACTGTGAAAATAAGACAAAACGCTCCTTAAGAGGCGTTGTCACAAAACTGACAAAATTAGTTTTTTGTTATATAAATGTAATATTATATAGTATATATAGTAAATTTTGGTCAAGTAAAGGTTAAAATATATAGTATATATAGTAAATTTTGGTCATATAGTATGATATAGTATCCAAATTCATCCTATATAGTATAAATAGTATATATAGTATGCAGTGGTCGCCCTGCAAGTGTTTTATAAACCATTTTAAGATTAATAATTAATCCCCCAATCATATCTCTCATATGACCTAAGAAATTAAACCATCCCCCTTGACCGTGCATCAAAACAACCACCCCCCCCCCTCCCTCTTTATTCTTTACCCACTTGTTAAATCCTTCCGCAACGGAAACGCGCGAAATTCCTAAGCATCAACAGACGATTTCCCCTATCTCCCCCAGTTCCTCCGTCTCCCCCCTCTCCCCCGCTCCCATTCTCCCCATAAGCACAAATTAGCGCCTAATTAAAGAATCAAAGAATTATGTAAGAAACTAAATTAGTATTTTAACCCCTTACCGTTTATTACTATTTATTACTATTGTTTTGTTATTCTTTATTTAAGCGGTTGTCTACCTTATAAATTTAGCTTATATTAAAATTTACTTAATTAAATATTCCAAAACCTTTACAATAATTAAAAGTCATATATTATCCTATCGCATCAAATAAGTCAAATATGTCAAATCCTCTAAATCCAACTTTCCTCCCCCTTTCTTTTCCTTTTTCCCTCTTTTTACCTCCTATTTTGAAAACGTCTCTCAAACCTAACCTTGTCAGTGCAGCCCCCTACATTAAACTTTCTCAATTAATAATTACTTAATATTCTATTTATTCTATTTATTTTCCGTACGCAATCAATGATTGTCTCTCCACTGCACATTGAAAAAACTGCATGTCTGTAACTACGTATGCAATAAGATTGCAACGAAAAGTACTCAAAACACTAAAATCAGATTCCGGAGGAATCGAACCCATATATATATACACACTGGGACTATATCCCAGCCTCAAAAAACAAAATCAGATTCCGGAGGAATCGAACCCATACATACTGGGAATTATACCCATACTCAAAAAACTAAAATCAGATTCCGTAGGAATCGAACCTATACATCAACTCCTTGTTCATACCCCCATTTTATATATCGCTCACATCATACACACCATTTATTTTGCGATTTTTTGCGATTTTTTGCGACTCTTTGCGATTTTTTGCGATTCTTTGCGATTTTTTGCGATTTTTTGCGATTTTTTGCGATTTTTCCAGCAATATACCTTGTTTTTATATTATGACTCCTGAGTTTTTGGCTGGTTTATCCGAAATACGCGCCGTTATCTTGGGGTCAGGTGTGAATACACCCCATTCACAGTGGGAGTTTTCACACTAGATTTTAAAATAGATGTTTAAAAAGGAAAAGTGTCTAGTAGGGTTGCCAAGGATCACGACGGGAATAGTGACTTCTTAGGAAGGCTTTGGTTCCCTTAATTGTTCCAAACTTACACTTGGAGAAGTCGCGACCAATGGTAGGAGGATAGCTGCACACAGTAGAATATAATTTGTCATTTATATTTATATTCCTTATTATTATGTCATTATGTCTATCAGACATTGCACTGGCTTGGCAAGCGCCAAAGTTTACCAGAGGCTCAACAACCCTAAGAGGGTTACGCCATCCAACTGGTGCAATGTCGCATGGGATTCAATAATAAAATAAAACATATATTTGTATTGCTATTAAATGAACTAGGTGGAGATGTGTTCAATCCCGTGCAAGGTACTATATCAACCTGCGACTATGTAAAAAACACAAACCAAAGCATATCAAGACACCAATGCATCAAACTACATAGTAACCAGTATAAATTATTTAAATTAAAAATATGTTGTACCTTTATGAGGAAAATAAATCTTATCTTATCTTATCTCTTATGTACATAAATTTACCTAGTATTGTCTTATCTCTTTATATCCCTGAATCCTAATTCTTACCTTTCCACAGGATGATAGAAAGAGGCCTCCAGACTGGGAAGTTTCTCTCCTGTCCCTGTAACAGTAGTTGCAATGAACCCATTCTGACATTGTACTATTCTCTACATCCTTTACACAACAAGGATTACAATACACATTGAAGTTAAGCTAACCAAATCATGAACAAACGGACATCAAGAAATTTTCTAGTTGCAGCGCATTTTAATGTTAAATTAATTTGAAAATATCTAAATGGAAATTCTGGTAATTCTTGGAGCTGCTACGCTACTGTTGCAGGATAAATTAAAAGCTTTCCGCTTCGACTCTAATATTGCTTTTAAAATTGGTTTTTGGATACAAATGAGTTTTAAAAGTGTGAATTTTTAAAAGGGAACTATGCACGAACGAGAGCAAGTGATTCTAAGCACCTTACAGCGGTGATTATAAATATTTTTTTGTGAATATACTAGGATTATGTTTAATATAGGTATGCCAACTAAAATAAATCAAGTTTTACCATGGTTTTCTATAAATAAAACTTTTAAATGTTAAGCATTTTTTGATGAAATATCATCAAATGTTTTGTTGTGCTCAAAATAAAATAACACACCTAAACATAATGAAATGATATAAATTACGAAAGAACACTAATTAAACTGTTTACAATATTATAAGTTACCATCCCTTTTTCTAAATTAACGTTTTTCATTGAAAAAGTTGACTTTTGTGTCGCAACAGTTTGAACTAGACAAAACATTTGATGATCTTTGTCCAAAAACAGCCTAACATTGAGTTTTTTTTTTATATAAAACCATGGTGAAAATTATTTTTTAAAATTGATATAACGATATTAAACATAACCCAAGTATATTTCAAAAAAAAACATTTAGAATCACTGCTGAAGGTGCTTAGAATCACTTACTCTCGTTTGTGCATACTTCTCTTTACTGCAGGTCATTCCATCACGGATAACTCCAATCGTTAAATTAGGCATGTTAGAATTGTCCTATTGATTTGAACTCGACATAACGATTCCTGTAAAAGTCCATCGTCTTATCCTTTAAGAACACTACAAGCATCTCATATTATATTCGATTTGTTTTTTTTATTCTTATACCTAAATCACAATAAAGTTATCATTTCATTTCATTGAACTAAAACTAAAACTAATGATTGTTTTTTTCGGTTACATTGAATAAACATAATACAATTAAATTACATGAAATTTAAATATAATATATATTTCATAATCTTTAAGGTATAATAATTTTAAAACACAAAAATATAAATATAAGGGTCAAACTATAACAAATCATAGGACTACAAATCCATAGAAAAAATCATCTGATATATAATTTGTATTTTATAAAATTATGTTTAAAAGCGAAGCTTTTTATAATCTGGGTCTGTACGAATGTTCCTCCCTCCGTAACGAATAAATATCATAGTTATTCTAGACATGATTAAATTGTCCTGTAACAGGTGTGATTTAAAAGTGTAGGAACTCTATAATCGATACAGGAAAGTCAAAGTCCAATTTAAAAAAGATTTTTTTTTGAAAATCTTTAATGATATATAATATTTGACCTAAAGTAATACATCTTATCTTTGGAATATTATAATATATAACTTAAGCATGTCAATATTCGTCTGTCTTGCCGTCTGTAGAGCTTCGCTTTTATGGATGTTATCATCCTTGTTTAAACAAAATTTAACCAATTCAAAGTACAAGGAGGCAAAAAAATGAGCAATCAATTTTTTGGATTTAAAATTAGATAATAAACAAATTAGATAATATAAGGGGTACATTCAATATTAATAAATCTATAATAATTTTCAAAAAAACACATTTGAATAAATCCTATACAAATCTAAAAAAGGAATTTGTACCTTCTTAAAGCTTCATCAAACATTAATTACAAAAATCACTTAATTATTATTGAAAGAATTATTAATGGTGGATCTGGTGCTGTTTAAAGTAAAATGTTCCTAGGAGCGATTATCTCTACAAAAAAAGTATAAACTGTAAAGACTGCTAGCGGCCAAACGACTTAACGTTCTTGTTATGCCCGCACATCGATATAAGGAGCAATAAGAAGGCCTAAAATAAGTCTTTTTTCGCGGATTTATTTGCGAGACGAGAATACTGTGCATTATTGAGTATTACAAATTATTTGTACTCCTTGCTTTGTCGGTAAAAATTTTGTGAGAAAATAATATTTCCGTTCAGCTGTTTGGCCGCTATGAGCCTTTAAAGTTTAGAGTTTCTTTCGAGATAATCGATCCCTGGAACATTTTACCGCGAACTGCACCTGATCCACAATTTTTGTATAATTTTTATCACAAATAATGAACATTGTAAAAAAAACAATGTTATTTAAATCAAAACCTAAATATTCAACACTTACATCACAACAATTTACACCTCTAATATATTTGATATTAACTAATTCATTCAGACAATTTATTGATAACAAAACATATCAACGTAGAATAAATTTTCCACGGGTAGTAAAATAAAAATTCAACAGGATTAATTGCAGTTTTTTTTGGCCCCGTGGGACCGAAGGCCTGGAACAACAAAACAGGGATTAATGTTATGAATTGTGGAAAATTCTCTAAAATACGACAGGTTACATGAATGGTCCAGAACCGGTTCTTATCCAGCGGACAAAATCGATTCGGAGCCTTAATGAAATAGTTATTTATCACATCGTATTATAGACATCTTTCCGCGGATAGTGAAGTGAAAAAATATATGATTAATCCAGCGAATATTGATCGGTTTTAAGGACATATGTATGGAAAATGTATTCTGCTCATTATTAGCCTTAAGTATTGTTTTAATAATAGGAATCAGGGTGTCGGAGCCGTTTAATTTTGATGCGGCTCCGGCTTACTTTTATTTGATTAAAGCTATATCAAAGTAGAAGGATGTGTGTCTATTTGTTAAGTTACAATAGTTTTTCAGTTTATTATATGGAAATAGACCGTTGCCAAATTTTAATATTAGTTAAAAAAAATCATTTTTAGCTAATCTGGAGCCGGAGCCGTTTTTAACGAAAAATACGGCTCCGGATCCGGCTCCACCAAAAATATTGCTGCTCCCGGCTCCGGCTCCGAAACACTGATAGGAATAATTCAAAATATCACTACAAAGAAAAAAACTATATGTAAAGTGATAGGTATAAAATTATTTGTTAAAAAAACTATATAAATGAAGTGTAAGAAAGTAAGCAAAGAGGGTTGCAGGATATGAAGAAATTTTGATGACAGACAAATTTAGAGTCCGATTTTGTACAGCACTTATTCTATAGGGTTTGCTTGTATTTTAATAAGGCTTCTTTAATAAAATATACCAAATCAAGAAATCTTTAAATCAAATGATAATCCAAAGGGATTATTCATCCTTGTACTTTTAAAAGTTGCGTACATTCTCGGACTACTGGGTCATACCTGTCAACAGAAACTGGTCACAATTAATAAGAAAAGCGTTGCAATTGGTTCAAGCAAATCCCCCCAAAGTTTGTTAACTCATTATTTCATTCGTTATCTTAGATGCTTTGTATCCTAACTTTTCTAGAAACAATTTTAACAAGGAGTAAGTTGAAATAACATCCATTAATTTATCACCCATTGTCCTATCCCTTAGGATCCATGATTTATATTAAACATTTTTCTATCTTCTATCTAATTTTCTATCAGAGTATTGAATCTGGTTGGTTAAGTAGATGGTTGTATAGTAGTGAATTATGTAGGTGAATTTCTGATTTTTTCTTCTTTCATCTTGTTTTGATTCTTCATATAAGTAAATATATTCTATATTTATCTCCTGTCTATGGTAGCTTTATTACAATTTTCTTTCTATCTTGGCAGAGACGTTTTTTTCTAAAAAAAAAAATAAAAAGCATATTTTATATACGATACCAATGGCGTGCGGTAATTGAGTGTAGAAGGGTGTCAACACTCCCCTAAATTGAAATTAGCAGGGCCTGTCTCCAGGGGCGTCCAAGCTTTTTTTTTGGGGGGGGGATAAAAATTTTTTAAGGGGGGGGGGGTAATTCGTTTTTGGGGGGGTAAAATGCTTGGGGGGGTAATTACCCCCCCTGAAATCTGTTGGCAGGGGTAAATTTAGTTTACCCCCCCCAAAATTTACCCCCGGGGTAAAATTTTTGGGGGGGGTAATTTAAATTTTATTAAATATATTGTATTAAAAATGCGCGCGAAGCGCACAAAATTTTTTTTATTAGAGATTTTTTATTTTGGGGGGGGGATGGTTGGGGTAAATTTTAAATGGGGGGATGGGGGGGGGGGGGGGTAAAATGAAAAAAATTTTGGGGGTGCCTAGTCCTACGGCACCCCCAAAATCGTTTGGGGGGGGGGAATCGCCCCATTACCCCCCCCCCCTTGGACGTCTATGCATTAGGGATATTAAGGGATAAGACAATGAACGATAAATTTCTATACATCCCCAAAGCCCCACTTATGAAAAAAATTAATCTTCTTTAGATTAAAATTATCGATTGAAAAGTTTGTATACTTGTAAATTGAAGCCAATCAATCAAAATTGAATAAAAGTACTTAAAGTTTTTAAGCCAACAAATAAGATTTTAAAAGTTTGGGAACCTGTGTAATTTACAGTTAAATGTCCCCTTCACCCCTGGTGAGTGGTGATGACTAAAATATTTTATTACCTTTCCCTCCTTGATGAAGACCTTAATATCTCCATCATAATCTCCAGATATCACAACATACCCTGGTAACATCACAACATTATGCTTATGGTAAAATAGCTTAAAACTAGACTCTAATTTAAAATTATAATAGCCTAAAACCAACAAGGGACATTTATGAAGCTTCCCTGAAATGGCAAACTCAGTGGTTAGCGAAATCTTAATATACAGACAAAAAAAACTTACTACTTTTTATAAGAAGATACATTGATTCAAGATTATTACGTCTGTCCCCCCTTCTCTTTAAGGAAAAAGAACATTTATTTGAAAGGTTTATTTTCAGGGATTTTAAGGGATAAGACAATGGAAGATAAATTGATGTTATCATCCAATATGATGACATAATTACCCTCCCTGTAAATTCTAATTAATGGTGGAAGAGTTTTCAACCAAAGTTTTAGAGTCTAAGAAAGTAAGAACGTTTGTTATCAAACTTTGGGTACCAGTATAACATTTAGTGTATATGTCACCTCTTTTCCTGCAAAAATTAAATCGAGTTAACTAATAAACCCAAATCTTCAACATTCTATTTCAAAATCTAAATTTTGCATAATTATGTTCCTGTCAGAGGTTCTTTTTCGCCCAGAATATCCACGCCGATGCCCGACACGCTGCCTAGCGGCGAAGAGGCGGCTCCGGCGTCTTCTCTCGCTTTGCCAGCCGCCTCTCTGCCCCGTTCTACCGCCTCGAATATGAGCTCAGGTACGGGCGCAAACAGTGTACACGTCACCGCCGCGTTGTGGGCTCTAAAAAACACAATTGTTGGTAAGTTAAAACATTATGATTTTTTAAAAATCTGTTAAACTCGAAATTTACACTGTAAAGAATATGTACTGTACAAAATCGGACCCTAAAATAACTAGTCATGAGACTAATGTGTTTTAAAGCGAAGCTTCTCTATGTCAATCAACTGTGGATTATACATACAGCTTTTACGTCACCAATTTTATTTTAACCCCCATTCCTATCAGCCTCATATAAATTATAAAACTGGAATTAATACAACGTTTTACTATCCACGAAAACTGTCCATAATATGTGATAAATAACTAATCACCTAAATGGGGTTGGATTAAATTTAAAAAATGAAATTTTTTCTTCAACATATATCTCTAAGCGGAAAATTGCCTTTAAAAAAATAAACTTACTTGATAGCTTCATAATAGTTGTTTCTATCCTTTCTAGCTGTCAGGGATGAGGGAACATGCACTGTGGACCATAAAAATACACAATGATTCTCACTTCCAGCTGTTATATACCTAAATTATTTAGAAGATGTTAAATTAAAGAAATTATTGACAAGAGTGACTACTTTTAAAAATCCTAGTCATAGATGAGATTTTGGACTGTAAATTAAACTGTGATTAACACACTTTCTTATTCGTTGGTTTTTAAAACTTTCGAGACTTTAAATAGATCTTGTTTGTGTTGTATAAACTCTCTATTGTCTAAACTTTTCAATCAACGATTGTAATCTAGAGAAGGGTAAAATTTGAACAGAATAAGTAATGCACTTTTTTCAAATATATTTTTAAATCGCCCTTCGCCCTTTTTTCCCCTTACAAAAAGTATTCCCTTTCCACTAACTATTTTTAACTGTTATAAAAAGCGTTGGGGGTTTCTGTGGAGGCTAACCTCTTTGAGGGAAATTTATAAGAAAAAAAACTAGTTACCTTCCGTCTGGACTAAAAGCTGCTCTGATTTGACTAGATAAGTTAGCATAGCCCCTAAAACAGCATATATAAAATATTAACAAGGATGCCAACATCAATAAGTAGCGAAGCACATACAGTTTCTGTTGAAGCATTGTGGACGGGCATACGGAAAAAGTGACTAATAGAGTAAATTTTTAGTATTAAAGTAGAAAAATCATAAAATGTTAAATAGCAGCTATAAAACCACATTTCTGTGTACATTATAGAATTAAAACATGCCATAAAATTAAAGAAAGACCAACGTAAAAATCAAGTAATAGACTTTAAGATTTATTAGCTAGAGAAATCTTCTCAAAAATTTTAGCCGCCTGTCTTATATCGAAGCCGATTGGAATGTGATGGAGAGTAGCTTAGCTACTAAAATATTTGATCACACCTGTATTTACAAATAAGACTGAGGTCCCTGAGGTCATACAGCCTAATTCTGGAATCTGTGGAGGTCACCAGGATCTTGTCCTCTCCAGGCATTGGTTCTATACCTGTCACCTTTCGCCCGCGGGAGTTCTTACCCCGAGTTGACCTAAATATAAATGTATTAAAATTTAAAAAATCTACCGTAAAACCAAATTAAAATCAATATTATAAAGAATCACTTTTTCGCATCTAAAAAAATGCACATGATAGAAAAAGAGTTTGTGTTTAATTGGCAGGAAAGGGGGGAGAGGGGATATTGGACTATAAAATACACTGATAACCAAAGTTTTACAACTAGTCGGTTGCTCAAAACTTTGTGTACTTTAGATGAACTGTAATTGGTTGGTCCAAACGGAAAGTGTCCAAACATGTTTAGCTTCAGTAACATCAAGGGTGAGACAATGAACAGGTAATAAAAGTACGTCACTAATGATGATAAACATAATTACCACTATATGCAATGCATGTTGATAACTAATTTCTAACACACCTGACATCAATAGTAGTATGATATTTAAGCTGGTCAGTATTATAAAAGATACAGCGGCCATCATAGGTTCCTACCACAGCAAACTTGCCATTAGAACAAAAGTTGGCTGCAGTAATAAGCTTGCTTGGTCCATCTACCTCGGTCCACAAAGCAACCTAAAAACAAGAACAATATTATTTTATCAAAGCATTTATAATTAAGCCATGTTTAATATTTATCATTTAGGTATCTTAGTTGTTTTGAAATAATACTTTAAGATAGGTTATATTTTATTTTTAATAGATATTTATTACATTGCATCTTATGATAGAAAGTTTTCTGCTGATAGTAAAATGAACAACTTTAGGATCAATTTTAGTTGTATTTATTGGCCCCGAAGGGCCGAAAGTCCGGACCAATATAATATAAAATTAGAATCAATAGAATCAACCTCAGTTTAAGGGGGGGGGGGGAAGTTTTGACACATTTGCGTAAACAGGGAGTATAGGCTTTATCTTTGGACTGAGAGGATAGGTTATTAGGGATAAAATCATTCTTATATGATGAATTTTCCCAAGTTTTAAGATTTTTTGGATAGGCCTCCAGGTTCCGGAGCTCCAGGCCTCCAGGTCCTCTCTGTACAGGTAAAAATTAAAAAAATAATTTTTTTTTGAAGAGTTAGAAGTCAACCTATGAAACAAAATATGCATATTTTTGAAAGTTGTTCACATATTTGAAGAAAAAAATGCATATTTTGTTTCATAAGTTGACTTCTAACTCTTCAAAAAAAAATTTTTTTTTTCATTTTTACCTGTACAGAGAGGACCTGGAGGCCTGGAGCTCCGGAACCTGGAGGCCTATCCAAAAAATCTTAAAACTTGGGAAAATTCATCATATAAGAATGATTTTATCCCTAATAACCTATACTCTCAGTCCAAAGATAAAGCCTATACTCCCTGTTTACGCAAATGTGTCAAAACTTCCCCCCCCCCCCTTAAACTGAGGTTGATTCTATTGATTCTAATTTTATATTTCTTGGAAAATTGTCTTTATTATGGTACAATACATAATTTATCAGTATGGCTGTAATAATCAAGTATGTACCAAGCGCAGCATTCAACATCCTAAAGGCAGGTTTCTCTGAAATGAGAGTTGGTGACTGTACAGTCTTAAGAAGATAGCTTTGGAGACCTCCAACAACACCAGAACCAGCTTTGTTAGAAGATTCAGTACTCTTATATGTTATTTTATGTAAAGTACCTATAAAATATCTAAATTGTTGTTTTTTGTAAAAATCTGAGATTTTCTTTTTTTTACACAAATTTCCCCAAAATCGGGAATTTTTATGCAGAGAAATTATGTCCAAAAAATTCTGTCAAAAATATTTTTTTATCAGACAAAATTCCCCAGGAAAATTTTGCGGGAAAATTTGTCCAGGAAGTATTTGTCCTACTTATATGGAAAGAGAATAAAATGCCGCAAATTATTTTGTGCTCTGCCCAACCAAATATTTCCAATGTGCTATTTTGCACATGTACTGTTAGTACATTGTTTTTAAATTGTAATTCTTTCAAATATTATAATTTAATTTAGTATGAATCCATCTGTTCAGCAGATTGGTTCTCTAGTTATAAAGTGTTTTATATGTTTTATTATAGTTTTAAACTGTTTTAAGTTTTAAGTTTACTATTATTACTGTAAATGTAATAATAGCCTAATGTTGTTTAGCCTTTATTCTTTTATAATAATTGGCTATATTAATATATGTTTAAGTTAATTTTTAAAATCTTTTACTTTTTTATAGAGTAAAATGATTAAAACTTGTAATTTTTAAGTTTTATATTAATGAATAGTTTATGTTAATTTTAAATCTTTTACTTTTTTTATATAGAGTAAAATGATTAAAACTTATAATTTTTTAAGTTTTATATTTAAAAAAAAAAAAAAAAAAAAAAAAAAAAAAAAAAATTTTTTATTTTTTTATCATTGTTTAAGTTAAACAAAATATTTTCTTTTGATGATTTATTTTGTTAATTAAATGAGTTAATAGTTATTTAATTATATAACTTATTAATTTCATTAATGTTTAAAGTCATATAAAATTTCCGAATTTTATTTACTTTTAGTCTCAATGACTATTAAATGTAACTTCTTTTCTATAAGTCTTATATATATAAATTGATGGTATTCAGAAGTAAAATGCTATGCTATGCTACTAAGTGATAAATCGAACACAAAGTGACACCAAGGTAAAAACATTTCCAAATAAATAATTAGTTAACACAATACATCAAAGCTAATGAATATTATTAATAATAGGAGTGTTCCTTCTGTGTTCTTTCCCAAGCACCCCAATGGAGCTGATTCCATAGGTACTAATAATTCATAATTCATTTCATTTTTCAAACACCTAATTTGCTCTTCTGCCAAAGCTCACAATTACTGTGTTTAGTCAAAAGAAACCAGTTACTGTTCTCGTGCTTGGTGCCTCTTTAAGCAGAATTGGTCAAGGTGAGATGAACACATATTCTTTGAATTATTAAGAACACATCTTAACACTACCTATAATAATAATGTAAACTATTTCCAGTAGGAATGGAATAGTGGATAAAGTGGCTGGAAATTAACATTGCAAACCATACTTCCGCAGTAAGTTTAATTATATATATTAAAGTAGCTAGTCTAAAAAATAGGAACCATCAATTTTATTTTTAACTTCTTTTCCAGTTATTAATGTTTACTAAATATTTTGTAAATTGTAAAGAATATTTAACTTAATATTTAATTTAAATATTCTAAATAGTATTTTTTATTTTAGGTAAATTGTTACCTATGTGTACATGACTGTAGTGTAACTATATTTGCAGAGATAAGTATGAACCCACACTTGTGACTTCTCAGTTACTGTTTCTTGGGCTACCTCTTCTCAGGTAGTCTTGTTCTTGTTCTTAATAGCAGCCACTCTTTTTTCACGGCTGCTACAATGGCCCTTAACCAGTTCTAATTCAGCGGAAATTACTTGATACAGCCATTATGGAAAACAATGCATACCTTTTTGTCAGGAATATTCCAAAGTCTAATTTTGCCATCTAAAGATCCACTAATAAAGAATTTATCATTTCTGAAAATAAATAAATAGTTATATAATGTATATAATCAAATAAAGAAGAAAACTTTGGCAATTGGCCCGCAGAGTTGGTGTCCCCCACAGGGACTAGAAATAGGAGAAAAGCTACTGTAAAATGCGACAAAACGTCCCTTAAGAGGCGATGTCACGAAAGGGACTATACCAGAAAACTTGAATTAACTTAATCTATTTAGGGGAGGGGGGGTCTTAGCTTCTTCATTTATTTTTCTGTTTTTTCCCTCCTTGGAGAAAAAACTACTTATTGGTGGTAAATAAAATATGTATGTTGTTGCTTGAATTTTGGAGAAAAAAATAATCTTGTGCAAAATAAACATTCCTGACTTGATCATAAAGATTATAATAATTTATGTATCAGATGAACTGAGTTTTTGGTATGGTGCTAGTTAATCACCTGGGATGGAATCCAATGGCAGTGACAAAATCAATATGTTGGAAGACACAAAGACACTCTTTTCTAAATTTTACATCATATCACACTTGCTCTTCAAAGTTTAAAAGATAAAATACGCACAAAGTAATGTTTTTTGTCTGTCCGTAAAATTGAAGTGTTGGGGTGGTTTTAAGCTATTTATTTTCACCGTCCAATCAAGATCCCCTCAATGCTGGAGGCGATTCTGCTAGTTCATTGTAATTTTCATATAAAACTAAAAGGATATCTTTTTGTCTGTCAATATGTAGAGAAGGATCATCCCAATCAGTGTACCGATATAGTTCTCCTGTAATGAAGCTTCTCATAGGTCAAGAGAAGGTTAATAACTTTTTTGGACAAGGGACATCCACCCTCCCAAGAGAAATCAGCTCTAGAAAAAATGTCCCTCCTGGAAAATTTTTAAAATATATTTTTCTTCTTAAAATTAAAAGTACAGGATCGATATCCCTCCCACCTCCCATCAAGTGCGCTTAAAAGCCTCTAGTGGCTTAGCTGCAATATAATTTGAACAACTTGTAATATCACGTTCCTTGATATGTGCCAGAGCCGGACTGTCTTGTCCATGGAGGAGGTAAGGATGAAGAAGTTGTTGGACCAGGAGATGTCCAGTAGATCACTAGTGTGTCCGGTGTACGTCAGGAAGGGTCTGAAATAGGGAGCGTTGTGTATCTAAATATCAAGTTTATTTGGATTTCCATTAATATGCTTAGTTGAGCACCGAAACCCACTGTAGCTCCGCAGGGTTAGGCATAAAAAAAATCCCCTCTTTAGCTATATATTCAACTTATTTCATAAATAAGGGGAAGTTCATAATTTGCTATGTACTGTATAGGGTCATAGGAAAAATTTGTATATTCATAAACTAAACTAAATAGAAATATTAATTAACTTAACATTTTAGCCACTCTGACGTTTGTCACTCCTGCGTTTGTCCTGGAACTATGATAAACTATGGACTTATGATAAAGCACCAGCTTTTCATGTGCTCTGTGATACTAACAGCTGACTAAAATAACGATTTTTTATTGTTGTGTTTGATTAGATTTTACCTGTCCATAAAAATATGTCCCCTAGAATCCGGGGAGTTGAGATACGACTGGGTTATTTCATCTTGTTCAACCTGAGCCTCGGTTATACCTTCGTGTTCAACCTAGAAACAAGTTCTCTTATTCCTTGGCTTCAAAACTTTAGGAACTTTTAATAACTCTTGATTGGTAGGTACAAACTATTAGTGTTCATGTTTTACCACAAACAATTTAAATCTTTTGAAGGGGTAATGTTGTTTATCATAATTGGTGATTTACAAAACTCTTCAATTTATCGTTGGATGTTTGAAATCATTTAAAAAAAAAAAAAAAAAAATGAAGAATTTTGGTACTGATTTTTAAAATAAATCTTAAATGAATCATAATCAAATTTCATTTGTGTTTGTCTCAAGGGGACTGTGCACGAACAAGAGCAAGGAATTATGAGCACCTTCTAGTAGTGATTTTTTTGATGAACATACTAGGTTTATGTTTAATATACAGTGTGTTTTTTTTATGAGAACTTTTTTGAAAGCAATTTTACCCCACTTATAGTTATCAGAATTTAATGATTAACGGCTTATTTTTTTCGTTTTTTATAACCATTTTTAGAACATCAAGAAAATATTTCATTTTTTATTTAAAAAGTACAGTTAAATCAAAAATTTTGAAGCGTTTTGCAGCCATTCTTGCAAAGGGTAGAAGATTTGAGCATGAGAAAAATGCGCTAAAACCATTTTTATTTTACTCTACTTTTTTAATAAAAACTGAAATATTTTTTTGATGTTCTATAAATGGTTATAAAAAACGAAGAAAATAAGCCATTAATCATTAAATTCTGATAACTATAAGTGGGGTAAAATTGCTTTCAAAAAAGTTCTCATAAAAAAAACACTGTATATATGTCTAACATTTTTTTAAATACTCACCGCTGGAGGGTGTTTAAATTCGCTTACTCTCGTTCATGCCTAGTCCCCTTTATTCTATCAAAAATTATTCAAAGCCTACCTGATATCTTCTTCTCATATCATTGAAGTAATTATATTTATCCCGCAGCACCCAAATTCGTAAAATACAATCTTGCCCTAAAAAATATTTGTATTCAGTCATTGTTTACTTTCATAATAAAAATTAGACGGGATTAAGCAATACACGAACGAGAGGTAGGAAGTCTAAAGATGTTCCAGCATTGATGTGAAGCATTATTTTGGTGAATATGTTAGATTTCTCGTTCATGATCTAAATTTATTTGGTATATTCACAAAAACTGCTTGACATACTTGCTAGGAGCTTAGATTCCCTTGGTCTCATACATTCACAGTTCCTTTTTAAATTCTTTTAATGAAAATAATTAATTTAAAAAAAAACTTGACAATCAAAATAACTTACCAGCTGAAGCTAATAATCTACCACAGAGTGAAAATTTCATACACCATATTGGTCCGTTATGGTGCCCTGATAAATCCTGAAAAAGAATGGATAAAGGATATACGTGGATATATTGACAGGGGAATATTTGTTGCCCATTTAGCTTGCTAATATGGACCTCGTTCATTGGTAAGTTAGTTCATCCATTAGGGCACGGGATTGGATAAAGGGGGTGGAAAGAGGATATTGTTATTTTAGCCAGCTTCTAGCACCACTTTATCAGAGTACATGAAAATCTGATACAGCATCCAAATAAAAACATATCTATTTTAAAAGGCGCTTATTATTATCATCAAACAGATACAATGTTCTTTTACACCAAAGTTGTCGGCACAAAAACAAGACTTGTTTTCATGAAACACAAATGACGAGAAAGCACAAAATTATTTTTGTTTTAATTAGTGGAAGAAGTGAAAACTATATGCCTTTTTAAAATTCTGCTTACCTGGCCAAACTGGATGTTTTCAAAGTCTTAAGGACCAGACTTATGTGCCTGCATCTTTAAAAAGTTCTGCTTACCTGGCAAAACTGGATGTTTTCAAAGTCATAAGGACCAGACTTCTGTGCCTGGCTTTATATAAACTTCTGCTTACCTGGCCAAAATGAATGTTTTCAAAATCTTAAGGACCAGACTTTTAAAGTTCTGTTTACCTGGCCAAACTGGATGTTTTCAAAGTCATAAGGACCAGACTTATGTGCTTGAATCCTTTTAAAGTTCTGGGCTTCAGCAAGTTCTGCATCTTTTCTTGATACCTTAATTTGAATTTTTCAATCAGTTTAAACAATAATAAAAACCGGTTTTGGTGACGAAACACCAACATTTTTTAGGATGTTTGATAGTTATTTATTGCATTTTATTATATACGGCTTCACGTCGATAGTAAAATAAAAAATTATTGATATAGGTATTTCAAGTTTTGCTTGATTTCATACGAAACAATCCTAGGACAATCGAACAAAGGCAGTGGATCAAGTAAAATATATACCAGATAAACATTGTAATAGAGAATCACAAATAAAATCAGCCGTCTATCTTTTATATCAGCCAAGAAATTCATGTAATTACCTGAACACCATCTGTTGTTGAAATATTGGTCTCTAACTTTTTTCTTTTCTCTTCTTCTTTTTCCTCTCTACACAAAAAAGATTCATTAAATTTATTACCCAAGATTGTCAATCAGACAATAAATGTATAAGTAATAAGTATAGATGTATAACCCAGACGACTACTTTGCCTATGTGCATGGTGAGGACCTATTTCGTTTGCTAGTAAATGCTTTCTGTTTATTTTTGTTGTAGCGATTTAACTGTGTTTATAATTTCGATGATAAAGACCCAATTGAAAGTCGGAACAGGGTCCTGACCCAGTGGGTAGAATTACATATAGCTCGTGCCCCTCTATTCCTTTACTTAAATAATAATAGACGCAAAAATATTTTAAACGTAAAAAAAATCTGGCAGGCAAAGATTTTAATGTTATATTACATATGATTTAATCACTTACGAGCTTCATAAATTTCCCCTCAAAAAAAAAACTTTCAAACTTTTACTATGAAACTAAAGATTTTAAAA
Organism: Acartia tonsa; assembly: GCF_053477335.1. Lineage (NCBI taxonomy): Eukaryota > Metazoa > Arthropoda > Copepoda > Calanoida > Acartiidae > Acartia > Acartia tonsa. Next base: position 51,723,766 of record NC_137261.1, read on the forward strand.
TTATTGACTATAATACCTTGATTTATGCCTCTTGCTAATTTCAGAACTGATTTGCTTGGCAACTTTGTTGGCACCCTACAACATATATAATATCAACCGACGGTCAAATAAATGTTATTAAGGTGAAGCTTTTCTATAACTAGGGTAGGTCTGTCCGTAACATTTAATCGTTAATTTGCATGCTATAGAAATTAAATTTTGCATTATGATTTTCGTTTTTAAGTGAATTTTAGAGTTATAGGTAACTACTCTGTAATCACAAGATAGTCCATAAGTCTATTTAGAAAATACTTAATTTTACTTTTTTTGTCAGCTTTTATAATAAATATTATCTTACAACTATTACAAACAACTAATTCAATTCGAGAAATAATGACGAAACCTTTACGTGATTTTTAGCAAATTTGGGATGCAACGCTTTGTAGTAATGACGACCTTTTTATCTGCCCCCCCCCCCAAAAAAAAAAAAAAATATTATTTTATATTTATTTTTCTTGTTGGCCATACCATGACATATTCCTGATTATTTAACTATTCCTAGGAAGATTAGGCACCAAGTGACAAGAAAACCCCCTCATTGATCAAGTCTTAAACGTAAGAAATATAAATTTTACCTTTGTTAAATCTGTAAATAATCTGTTAAACGTAGTTCTGCCACCCTTGTGTGCTTGGCCCACGGGAAAATCAGACACACTTTACAAGTTTTCATTCAATACAGACAATAGTTCTGTAGTATAATTAAGTTTAAGTTTTTGGCTTAAAAGGAGAAACATACTCATTTACTCTCAATTACTCTGGAAAAAGTTAAGAGAACATTTATTTGATTCAGTTGTAATTGAGAGTCCATATACAGAACATTCTGGTTTGGAGTCGAGCCTCCTTTAGGCCAATTAAGCTACAGAAAGTCATCCTACTACTTTAACGAGTTCAGTTACAAACAAATATTCCACCTCTTCAACGCCTTCAAAGTTATACCGCTAATTAATACTTTTGTTTAATTAGACAGACAGTCATCCTGCTGCTTTGGTGTTTCTACATACAAACAGATATCCTATTACTTCAGAAGCATTTCTGCATAATTGATCAACAGTTTGAATCATTTAAATCTATATATATTTGCTAATAAAGTATTCGTATTTAATCCTAATATAATAACCTATTTAATCAAAACTGCTATTTAATCTTAGCTTAAATAAATACTTAAAAAGATATATTTTATATTTGAATTAGGTACCCGAAGCTACTCTATCATTTAATTCGTGTCTGTTGGTTTTCATTTCAGTTCACACAACAAAACAGCTTGCAATTTTGAAATGGAACAGTAATTAGGGAGGGAGGGGACGATGGGCTGTTTATTACACTGGTCTCCAAAGTTTTATAATAACGTTTTCTTATTTATTGACTAAACAACGTTGGGGACTTTCATTTTATTTAGATTGGTTGGTTTATTTGGTTGAGAGTACAAACGTTTCAACCAATAATTGTAATCTACAGGAGTAGTTTTGTGTATTATCATTGAGGATGTTCATCAAATTATCGGCCATTGTCTTATCCCTTAAGATCCCTGAATAGAAATACTAGTAGTAAATAAGATGGTAGAAATATAGGTATGGTGTAAAACCCAGGGATCTTTACTCTTTAGGGATAAGACAATGGAATAAATTGATGTTCTTTAAAGCCTCAATTATTATAAACCAAATTTACCTTTCTATTAATGAGCAAAAGAAAACATTGGAACATTAGTATAATCAAAAAGATATAATAAAAGTCCCCAAAGTTTTCAAGCCAATCAATGAGAAAAGATGTTTATAAAACTTTGGGGACCAAAATAATGTTCAGTCTACTAACCCTTCCCTAATCCAGATATTATTATTTTTCTGTTTGAATGATCACCTTGAGATTACACTTTCAGTATCAGAATCAAAGCTCGCACCTTCGGTGAATGTGGATGGGTTAGATAAAGTTCCTAAAAATGATAATACTTATATTAAAGTAATAGGATGTTTATTAATCAGTCTGGTTGTGCGGAATGTCCTTGTTAAATGCTGAACCTTGTGGTTCTATTTTACAGTTTAACTATTTTGAGGGTGAGTAACACCATCCTCCCAAGAAAGGTCATCTCTAGAAAAAATGACCCAACAAAAAAATTCTTTTTTTTTTAGATAACTAATTGAAAGTAGGAGGGGCCTACTTCCCACCCCACTTTAGTGCCCCTAGAGGCCTCAAGGTAATACCTGAATATTCTGAGGTCAACCTCATGATATGCAAGGACAAGGGATTGATTGTTGGAGGGAGCTGTTCCTCCGCAGTGGCCAGGTCCATCTCCATACCTGTGTCTAGATTCTTTACCTGCAACAGTTTATTGTATCAATTCAATATTCGATTTACCTTTTTAAGGGAAATTGGGAGCTTTCCACCAAATAAATTCTCGATCAAAGAACAACCCACCCCCACACATTTAAAAAAAATGCAAATGAGGGGAAGGGAGAAGTTTTTCGTATAGGGAAAGCAAAATTAACAGAAAAGGGACGTGGGTGGCTGTCTACACTCCCTTCAAAGTTGTGATATCTTTCTGTAACTCCCCCCCCCCCTTCATTGAATTTTTTTTGAGGTTTTGAAATCTTTCGACCGCCAAAAAAACGGAAAAAGCGGGACTTTTAGTTTATGTTCATACAATGTATAATGTTAAAGATGAAGAGTTAAATTAGAAGCCTATAGGAGCATCATAAATTGTTATATAAGAATTATTTTATTTTATCATTTGTGTGTGTAATAAGTATGTATTACTGTGTTAGATTAGTTTTATTAAACCTGAAAAATGTCCATCTTGAATGATTAAGTTAGTAGAAATCTCAAATTAAAAACTCGTTTATTTAAATTCAAGACAAAAAGGGTGAATTTTGTTAGAGTGAAGGTTATACAATTCTTAAGGAGAGAGAAAGCCATTATTTTTATTGTATGGGTCCCTGTCCCTGCAGAAACTATCAATAAGTATTTGTTTGTTTGTGTAGCTATAGTTTCTTTATGTTTGGACCTAAGTAGTAATGGAGTAAGACAAGACACTTTTGTATGGCCAGTTCAATACGTATGAATGTACTACACTGTACAGCTTCATTATAAAAAAAATGTTTTTGAAAGAAATATTATTTTTAATTTTACTTACAATACGAGGCTAAACATTAAAACTAACTAAACATGTTTTTAGAGTTTTAAAAAACGTTTTAAAATTCTTTTATTACAATTCTTTTTTATTCTCACCTTTTTATATTAAAAATTATTTTATTACATTAAAATTTCTTTTTGGAAATATTTTCTATAACTAATACCTAACTAAAAATTCACAAAACTGTTTTAGACAAAACAAGAAATAAAAAAAGATTAAAAGCAAGCATTACAAAATTGTAAAAGCAAAAAAAATATTATTGAAATGTATATTTTTACTATCACAGCAGTCACGGCACTTACTTGTAAAAAGATCTGACTCTTAGCTATAGATCCGTTCTTTTTCTTCTGAACGCGCAAAAATATCAAGATGGAATTTTTTTATCAAGGAAAAAAATTATAATATCTACACAGAAGTCATATTTTGTGCTCCTTATGTATTATGTAGTCTTTATTAGGGAGGGAGGGAATAATGAACTGTAAATTATACTGATACCCAAAGAATTATGAATAAGCTTTCTTATACGCTGATTTCAAACTTTCGAGTGTCCAAACTTTTCAACTAATAATTTTAACATACAAAAGTGATAGTTATGGTATGAGAATGTAATCCGACTTTACTTTACACCAGGGATCTTAAGGGATAAGACAATTGTAATAAACTGTTTTATTATCCTAATAACCACTTGTAGATTAAAATTATTTGTGGAAAAGTTTAGACACTGAAAGTTTTGATTAACCCATCAAGTACCCAAAGTTTTCAAGCCGACAAAGAAAATTTTACTAAACTTTGGGAACCAGAGCTGGATCTTTAAATCATTTCAATGGTGCGCCAAATCGGGGTGAGCCAACTTTCCACCAATGAGAGGACAGCATTTTACGAAATGCCGCGCTGTGATTGGCTGAAATTCGGTGCACCCCGATTTAGCGCACCATTGAAATGATTTAAAGATCCAGCTCAGAAAATTTACAGTCCAATGTCCCCTACCTCCCTGCATAGCACATAATTTAATGATCTATGTAATGGGGTAATCATGAATAAGAATCTAATAAATCCTACAAAGAAGATGCTTGGACAACAAGCTTAGATATCCCTTTAAACAAAGTTTCTAGAATATTTAAGAATGTCATGAAAAGAAAAAAAAACACATTAGGTATTTCTTTTTATAATCAGGTATCAAAAATCCAAATTCGAAATTCGACAAAATTAAAAAAAAACTGTAAAATGCAGGTTTGTCAAATAGCTATTAAAAATTATCAGTTTTGTTTGAACATGAACTGATTTTTCCAATAGGCACCTTTTTATTAAAAAATATATGTATTGTAATGAAATGTCTAAATTCTTTGCATTACGGGATATCTAAGTAAAATACCCCTTTATAGATACAAAATGTTTGTCCTATTTTTAAAATAAATAAGAGGAATTAACAAGAACTGAGAAAATAGTAATAAAGGGCAAATAAGCTGACCTTAATTTGTTGAAGTATTTCAGCATCACTGAGTTTCTTTCCACTATCTGATTTAGTTCTGACAAACTGACCAAGCTGTTTTATTATACCATCTGAACCCGCTAAAATAAAGAGAAAAGACTTAACAGAGAATTGAGATACATTGTATTCGTTTAATAAGTTATAAGAAAGTTATTGTCAACAACAATGAAAGGGATTGATAGGGTTTGCTTACTAAATGATTATTTGACACTATAGGGATATTCTTTAACCTGGCGTGGCCAGTGGCCACCAGGATCCAAGTAAGATGTTCAAAATTTTACCTCTTATATCAAAATAAAATTACAAGAAGTAAATCCCTAATTAGAACAATACAAAAAATTGCAAAACATCTGCAAATGGCAAAGTGAAGACACCTGGAAGTATCTAGGATCAGAATCTTTTGGCCTATGTCAAAAATTGTTTTAGGGGGGGTTATCACTGAGAAAGTCTCAACAGTCATAACAATAATCGACTCTTAATAGTAACCAACCTGATCCAATAGAGCCAGCCGCTGACCTCCGATCAGATCCGCCTGACCCCCTGCCGCTAGCCGGCCGACTGCCTCCACTTCCTGCATGGTAGCCGCCTGACCCACCCGAATGGTAGCCGCCCGAACCACCTTCCACAAATGCCCCAGTTGTGGAACGTTGGCCGCTGCCACTCTGCTTCTGACCACGGACAGACGATGACCGCTGACTGCTGATTAAGCTGCTGTCAGAGTCGGGACGGTCGTCAGTTGTTGGACTTTTGGACTTAGAGCTCAGTCTAGGGGAAAAAAAGTATGAAAAATGGTTACAAAGACACCTAGTAAAACGAGAATGTACGAAAATTTAAAAAGTAAACACAGTATCTATAATACAAAGTAGCTTGATGTCTGTCCGTCTGTCCGTCCGTCTGTCTGTCCCTTAAGATCTCGGTAACCACTGAACCGATCGGATTCTACTCTTCAGGGAATATACCTACTGGTCCTGTGGTGGTTTTAGGCTATTTTCTTGGGGGGTGGGACACCCCCAACCCCCCCAAAAAATAAAAAAATACCCCCCCAATTTTTTTTTTTTTTTTTTTTTTTTTTTTTGCAGAAGATTTCCTAGGTCCTTTATTTTTTTTTGCAGAAGATTTCCTAGGTCCTTTATTTTTTTTGCAGAAGATTTCCTTAGTCCTTTTACGAATTTCACCTCAATTTTTTTTTATCACCTCTTGGGGCAAAGCCCCTAGAGGCTAGGGGCGAAGCCGCTAGTGTATTATAAAAAAACGGACCCTGATTTAATCCTTACAAGAAGAATGCATATAGAATATACGGGGATATTATGAAAGGGGAAAAATTATCGTCAGGTTGGGCTGTTAACATAGACATCACTTCATGGTAATTCGTTCTTCTAGTAGGAGGGGTAAAGGAATGGATCGGGGAGCGTTAATTAAGCCACTACAAGTTTCGTATTATTAGAGTACATGATAACCTGGTGTAAGATACAAGTAAAAATAAATACATAATGACAAGACAGAGGCAATTAAACCTAAAATTGTACCTGGAATGTTGATGATGAAGGGTGGGTGGAGGAGCACCGCAGGGGTCCTGGGAAACTTCAGTGAGATTAACCAGCCTATCATCTGCCCTCACTTGCCGGGTTTTTTCATCATCCTAGACAAAGTCCTTTTTTTTTCAAAAGGGAAGGGATCTTCAAAGATTTCCTACAAAACAAAATGTTTAGTACATCTATTAACGCCCTAAAAAGCTGAAAGTTAATATGCAGGGTGTTTTTTTTTTAATAGGACAAAAGTATTGCTTAATATAATTCACTTGCCATTGACAGAAATTAATAATGAATGAATGAATGAATATATATTTTCGAATCTACATTTAATAAGATTACAATTTTATAAAAATTTATAATTTATATTACATGCAGACCATGGTCAACACCCTCCTATGATATGCTTCAATCAGTGGAGTCTTACAGTTAACCAGTTTCGAATTTACAGGGCTACAGTTTAAAGTGCTTTAAAGCTACACCAAGCTTAAGAAAACCAGCAGGCTTCCTATGAGATGAGAAAAGGAAGGCTGATATAAACCTACTTTAGCTGATAATTTCATTGTTTTATTGTGTTAAAGTATTTTTTAGTTAAGTCAAGTTTTTTTGATGTAGGTCTATATTTTTGCATATTTTTTACTTTAAAAGTGTATTATTTTATAGTGTATTTTTAAAGTGTAATTTTTTTTGTAAAGTATTTTTTTTTAGTGTTTATTTTTATGTTTGTCATTTTTTGTAGTTTAGGTATTTTTTTGTTTATTTTTTTTTTTTTAGTGTATTTTAGTAATTTTAGTATTTTTAGTAATTTGTCTTTTAAAGTAATTTATTTTATGATAACAAGTCATTTTTCCTGAAATAAATGAGAGGATTTTAAAAAATTTAAAATGTTAAACTTTTTATTTATGAATGTTATATTTGATATGCTTATTAAGCAGATTCTGTTGCGTAAGAAAGAAATAAGTTGTTATTGCATTTAAAATGAATTATTATATATGAAAATAAAGAAATATTTAACATTTTTATTAAGGAATGTACTTTACATAAATATCTTTATTTTCTGTGTGTATCCATTTCTCTTTCGATGTTTAAGTTAGGATTACTTACTTCTGGAGCTTCTAATCAAGGCTTGTCCTGCAGACAAATAATGTGCATCCCTAACAATTTTAACATTCTTTTTTGGGATTGTTCTAATTTTAAAAGTTTGATTTGGTAAGAGTAAGAGTAGATTAGCAGCGGATTGGGCATATTGTGTTTATATGTTTAGATTTACTATTTCAGTTTGTATATCATAATATTTTTGTTTTATGTTTATTTTACTAATTTTACCTTTTGTGTTTGTGAGTTGATCTGAGTACTTTTGAAAAAAAAACTTGCCACAATTGTTAGCAAAAAAATTTAGTTTCATTTTGAAATGTGTTTAACATAGTCACGCACTAGTATCACATTTTTAATTATTTTAATGTTTGCACAGAGAGACATGTTCTCTCTATGACTGCCTTTCCTCAACTGATATAATCTATATCTTAATTTCTTTATAGGGTTGAGACATTTTGTATAAGAAAAAAATATTTAGCGATTTTCAACAAATTATGCCTTAAAAACCGGTACCTATTTTTGGAAGATTTTTGGATCATGACCAATTTAAAGTGTGCAAAAATGCGTGCATTTTTAAAAATCAAATTGCACGGCTTGTGTTAATAGTAGAAAAATGTTATGCATATCGTTAGAATCGTCATAAACTCTAGTTTTTGGGTGTATAAGAAATATTCCTTTCCTGTGCTACGTATAGTTTAGGAGCTACATGGTAAAATGTCCCAACTTACTTAAAACTTTTCAACCTTTCTCACAGTTTCCAACGTAGCTTCTATACTACAAATAGCATGAATATGATATATTTCCAAAAACTAATTTGTTGAAAATCGCTAAGTATTGTTTTCTTTTACAAAATGTCCCAACCCTATAAAGCAATTAAGATATTGATTATTAATTTCTGTCAATGGCAAGTGGGTTATATTAAGCAATACTTTTGTCCTATTAAAAAAACACCCTGTATAATTATATAGCTTCCTAGGGTGTTTCTAAGTATAATAAATACTTAACTTTATGGGATCTCTAAATAGTTTACCCCTCGAAGGTCCTTCCCTTTCTAATATTGATTTTTTAATCCAGTCACAAACCAAGTTAAATGCTATACATTTGAATAGCATTACCTTTTTTTAATGTTTTTAAAATAATATAAGTTTTATAAGGTAATTAACTAAAACAAAATAAAATAAATAAAAGAAGTGAGATGCAATGTCATATCAATGCTCTAGTGTAAGTAATTGGTGACCTTTCCTCAAAGTGCCTAGCGAGCAAAGAAGTCCCTCCATCTAAACCATAATTTAGAAATAAATTGAAAATAAAGGTAGTGGGTATTATTTGTTAGTGTTTTACCTCAGTTTAGGGTTATATTACATTAGATACAGGGTAGAACCTTAGGGTTAGGGTACCGCAGGTATATACCCTGCAGGAAAAAATACCCTTCCACCTTTATTTAAAGTTTTGAAAAATAAAATGGGAGAGGGGTGGATTTCTATGCTCGCTAGCTACTTTGAGGAAAAGCAACCATATTTTTAAATAATAAGTAAATAACAAATGCAGAACTAAATAAAACAAAATGAAAGGACAAACCTGCGGTTTCACCACAAACTCGCCTCTGCAGGCCAGGTTAATATTAAGTCCTGACATGGCGTCATAATTGTTGTAGGATGTCGCGTCCCAACTGTTGATGCCAAGACCTGCTGATGTGAGGAGGGGATACCAAGTTTTGTACAACAAGAAGTTATTTGGGGGATTAATTCAAGGCTCGATTGGGTAAATATGTCAATTTTCTAGATTATCAAAATACTTTTAAAAAGGTTTACTTAATTTAATATGTAAAATATGAAAACATATTTATTGTTAAAACCAAATATCAAATAATCTTTTACAAGCAGTATTTAGGTGATAATTTCCCCTTGTACTTTTAAAACTTGAGTACATTATCGGTCCAATGGAAGTCTGTCATTTGGAAGTTGGAGTTTTATTTTAATTTAATTAATATATTTCAGACCATGAATTGATTTGACACATTCCCATTATTATTTTTTAATGGTCATAGGACGTCAATCTTTAAACGCCTACATTCTGTTATAAAAACTTGGTACTCCCTCTCATACCTCCATTATTTGGAGACAACAGCAAATTAGCTGCTTGCTGTGCGCGCGCGCGTTCTTCAGCCGTGTACACACGGCCCAGCTCGCGATCGTTGGCGGTGGTAAGCACCCGCCCGATCTCTCGGCCGTCCCGTGACCGGATTGAGTTGCGCAGCGGCGTGGCTTTGGTTAGCACGCTACTGCTGCTAGAGATTTGGTGGGTTAGCATACTAGTGGTAAATTCTCCATCTGCCCAGTCCTAGTCAGGGAGTAAGGAGTCAGGTTAAAACGTTTGATTATGAAAATAAATTTAATTGTAATAATGGCATAGTCCCTCAAATAACCAGTTATTGGAAAGTATCTCACTGGTCAATTTAGGTGTGTATCCAGAATGCAAAATTGGCATGTTTGATAACTAATTAGACTTAAAAAATAGATAGAAATAAATCAATTGTGTTGAAAGCATTTAACATTTTTCATTAAGTGAAAAGCTTTCTTAACTGACGTTGACTATGCACAAACGAGAGCAATAGATCTATTTTTTCAAAATGCATCTATTAGGTAATCATCAAATGCCTAGAATCAAAAACTCTAGTTAAAATGAGGGTTATTTTTTCGAGTATTACTCGTAAAATTGTGTGTAAGCGTTTAGTCAAATGCGCTTATTAAGTCAAAATGTTCTTAATTTTGACCATTTCATATATATACATTTGGACAAAATAAGGAACAGTTTGACCTAGTAAGCGAATTTGACTAAACGCTAGAACACAACTTTACTGATAATACGCTAAAAAATGACCCTCTGAGTAAGATTTTAATTGAGAAAGCAAATGATCTCGAAAAAGGTTCGATAGAATCATAGAGTAATGGTTTTAGGGGAAGGTCTGAATAAATATTGTTATTTTATTTGATGATTTTAATTAAATCTTGACTGGTTTCTGCAAACTATATAGCAGTGTTCAAACTTTTCAACCAATCTTTTTAGTCCACAGATTTTTAGATTTAAGATCATTTGCTCTCGTTCGTGCATAGTTCTTTTTAAAAAATCGGATAATGGAAAGAAAATGAAGTAGTTGGTTTCGTAGTATTTTCACAGTAGCCTTTGATAGGTTATTTTTAAGTTAGATTAGGTAAATGTTAATTTCAACAGAGTATAGAAATAGGAGAAAAGCTACTGTGAAAATATTACGAAACCCGCTACTTAGTTTTCTTACCATGAACCCAAAAAATCAAGTTCAAACTACACTAAATCACTAAATATGCAAGTCTTTAGAAAAGCAAAAATAAATAAATTGTTATTGAATAACTTAAGAATGAATGTTAACAAAGCAAGATTAAAAAGGTGTCAGCAATCAAACAATCTTAAAATAAACTATATTATTATTAAAAAAAACTAGATTGGTATAGTTAAAATTTTATGAAGTTAAAATAAAACTGGATAAAAACTAAGTAAAACAACAGTTTTCTTACCTTGGCTGGTATTGAAGAAATAGTTGTATTTACTTCGTTTACTTTGCAAGCACCTACAATAAAATTAGTTATTTGTTGTGCAATGGAAGTGCCAGATACAAAAAATAATTTTCCAGGGGTAGGTAAAACTCATGCCTTTGGTAGGTTTTTAAATAAAATCATTATAAATTATGACTTGTGCAGTTTCGAATCTGCATTTAGTGCCTTTATATTTGTTTTAGTAAGCCGCTAATATTTATTTTTCAATGGATTGAACTTCGTTTACGAAAAAGGATGACAACGTCTTTAAGCGCAAAAAAGGGTGAGAAAAAAATGATAGATAAAATCTATCATAGAAAATCACGCAACCTTTTAAATATCAATAAATAAGTTTCTTTCGTTGCATGGCGGACAAAGTATCTTATTGCATAATAGATTTTACATTGTAAAAGGGTAAAAATTGAACAGTACATCTTAAATAGCATCTGAGCATTAAGTGACAGACAAAGTAAAATATAGATTAGCTAAGCTCAGAGACGTCCAAGAGTGGGGTTAAAGGGGTGTTTACCCCCCTAAAACGATGAAAACCTTCATTTTACCTCCCCTAAAAATTATAATATACATTAAATTACCCCCCCCCCCTCAAAACTTTTAAATCTCTCATCTCCCCCCCTTACCCTCAAAATAAAAAGCTTGGACGACTAATAAATAAAAAATAGCTCACCTATCTGCGCTACCAGTTGATCTTGCGGACTATCCTTATCTGGAGTTGACACAGAGTTGGTTGCCCGCTTTTTTCGCCGCGGCGGCGCTGCAGGCTGACTTGGATCCGCCGTTCCACACTTTGATTGAAGATCTAAGCTTGACGGTGGCGCATAATTGGCGGCGCTAAAAATAAGACTTTTGGCCGGAATGTTGTGAGACGGGGAGGCGGGTTGGGAGGAGGGGGAGTGGGGGGTGTTGGGCTTGGTGGTGCTGGAGGAGACAATGTCGGGCACCAGGTTGGGTAAGTTATGGGGTGGGGGGAGACGGGTGCTAGAGGGTGGGGGCTGCTGCGGAGGATCATGGGGGGTGTCCAGAACATCTTCACCTGGGCTTGTATCCTAACAAGTGGTTATTAGATTAAAGATGATTTACTTAATTATGTAATCAAACTAACTTCATTATTTATAAGATTAGGTAGCATTTTCAAAAATGAAAAATTTTAATTATAGGAATCTATTACGATTTTTTTAATTCTAAGAGATCTCAAGTAGATCAACCTCCTATAATTTTTTTGTACCTGAGAATGTGAGGACTTGGTATCAGGAGGTAAACTTGTCTCTCTAGATCTCAAACCATCTGAAAAGAAAAAAATGATTTATTTGGAAAGTTATCTAGAATAGTTATTTATCGCATCGTATTATAGACATCTTTCCGTGGATATTAAAATGAAAATTGACAGTAATACAAACTATACATGATTTTTCAATATGGCTGAGAACCGGTTCTAATCCAGCGGATATTAATCGATTTCTAAGCCATACTGGAAAAATGTTTCTTAAATGTTCAATTGAAATGAATAATGTTTATGTAGTTTTGTGTGTTTCTTTCTTATATATCTAATTTGATGTTACTTTGAAATCTGATCTTCATTGGAAAATAACTATCTGTAATAAAGATGTTGTAAAAATTATAAATATACTTCTTATGAAGAAAAGAATACATAAAACAGAGATGGCAACATCCATAAACAGCGTAGCACAAAAAACGTGAATGGATAAAAAAGGCATAGAGGTCATTAAAAAGAGATAAAGAAAGATATAAAAATTACGAAACGAAAAAATGTCTCCTACAACATTACCAACAGGCCGATGGACTGAGAAAATTGTATACTGAAAGTTATATCTTAACCAAACCTCTATCTTGAATAGAAGCCTAAAAAATCCCGTTTCTCCCACACCGTTACTAACAGACAAACAGAGGTACAAAGTCAAATTGTAGAGTAGCTGCACCTTTAATACATAATGAACTTACTTGGAGAATGGGAATGTTGGGACGCTGCTGCAGGCTCATCCAGGGAATGGCGCATTACTCTGATGGAGCTACCTGGAGGCTCCATGTTGGCAGTACTCTGAGAGTTGGATCTGATTATGATAAGACATAATAAAAACATGGACCTTTGATTGATGAACAACACCCAGACGAAGTTAAAAGTGCAATAACCTTTAAATAATGATTCCAAAAGTTTGATATTTTACATTTCATAAAATAAACTCGTGGAAACCCTCGTAAATTCACATATATTCTGTATAAAATCAGAAACTAAATTAACATCCAATTGCATCTTTTAAAATCATTATTGTAAGGTAGGTAAAGAAGGAACTTGTTGAAACTAATAAAATAAATCTTTGAGTTCACTGTTATAAAACCATGTTTTTAAAATGTCCATGCCTAGCCCCAGCTACAGAACTAGGTCCAGATTGGTTGGATCTGGCGTCTGATTCTACAACCTACACAGAAAATATTTATTTATTTCTTGTAGATAAAATTTTACAAATAACCACATTAGCAAGTGCAATTTTAACTATAAAATATGTATAGGAAATAAAAGAAAATTTTACTAACAGCACGGATCTTACGAGAAAGGACAATAGAAGATAAATTTATCTACACTCCACCACCAACCATGATTTACAAAATTACCCCTATTAAAGATAAAAATAATTGACTGAAAAGTTTAAACACTTGTTAGTTTGCAATATAATCTAGAACACAACAGAATTTAAAAATAATTAATTCCCAGGACTTTTTAAGTCAACAAATAATAGAATTAGCTTATAAACTTTGTGGGTAAGTGTAATTTACAGCCGTATTTCTCCTATATCTCTGTGCTTATAAAGTAATTTATTTATTTTATTACGAAATATATTATCTAACCTGAAATGGATGACTAAATCTGACACCTTCCACAAATATTCCCTCCACACTTGACTCCGTACTGTCCCCATGACCATTGGGGTCATCCTCCCCACCCCCCGTGGAATTATCCCCACCACTAGCCCCACCCGCCCTCTCGGCCTCCTCCCGACGGCGAAGCTTCTCCAGCCGGCTCCAGCGCCGATCTCGTATGGCTAACTCATCACCTGACACAAAACATTCACATTTAATTAAAAGTCATATGCAATTTAAAGGAAAAAATAGATTTTATGTCTCAAAGGACATTACAGACAGACCGAGGACCCAAAAGTTGCTCTTTGGTCAGCAAAATCTTTACAAGAAAATTAGCCGAGAAAATTAAATTTTCCCTTTAGATCTTCAAGGGTATGACTTACAAACCTCGGAACAAGTGAGTTGAATCTTATGACTGAAATGCCATTAATAAAGGTAATCTTTACAAACAAAAATCAACTGTCTATATAAATTGTTACATTGCATCAAAGCGTGAATGACAGACGGAAAGAGAGAAAAAGTTATTCAGGAGACTAGCCTTGTTACTATAAATCCTTATACTAAAGTAACAGGATGTTTGTCTGTCTGTCTGTGTGTCTGTACCGAAGGATCTCGCTAACCACTGAACCGATCGGGTTCTCCTTAACAGGTTAGCTTCTCATAGGTCCCGGGAAGGTTTATAACTATTTTCTTGGGGGGTGGGACACCCCCAACCCCCCCAAAAAATGAAAAATCCCCCCCCTAAATTTTTTTTTAAAATTTTTTTAAAACTAAAATAAAAAATAAGGGGGGCACCCCCCCCAAAAAAAAAAAAATTATTACATCAAACTTCAAGTATTTTAATAACATTGAAATCAACTTTAATTCTACCAGTACTTTCCTGTGATAGAAATATAACAAGACTGGGACCGCCTGCGTCGGTTTAGATTAGCATTACTCCGTCTGCTATGAACTATATCGGCAGCGGCTAAAAGCGTAGTATCTCTGCTACTATTAATCCGTCGAACATTAGCTGCCACTGTAAGGTTAGAGTCTTTTCTACACATTGGAGATTTATCCTTTTTATGATTTGCTTCTTTGACGCTATTGGCTCGACGCATAGATCTTTGGTGTCTTCGCCGTAGCCACATACTTTTATCAAGTTATTTTAAAGCATATTGAATAAAATATTTTCTCATGCACGAATATTAAATTCACAATTACTTTCTGAAATTATTTCGTTTAATTCTTTCCATTTCATTTAATTCAATTAATATAAATATATATACTATTTTTCTAGAGACTTTAGTAAATTCGCAACTAGCCTTTGAGGTCTCAACTTCCCTCCCCCCCCCTCTTCATTATTGTTTATATGAAAAAATTTTATAAGGGGAGAAACTATCTCCCCCCAAATTAGTTTTAGTTATTAGAAAGGTAAATCTTTATTTGTGTGTGGTATTTGAAAAGTTATAAAGTATCACTAAAAATGAAGATTCATATCCGTCCTACGGTACTAACATACAGACACACATTCTGTTACTTTCATATATGGCATAGCAATAATGTATGAAAAAAACAACATATAAATAGTATAATGGTCAACATGAGACTAACTTGAGAAAGAGAACTGATAATAGTTTTATTGCTATTTCTATTCTACATAATATTGTGTATTTTGCTCTCCACAGAGAAATGTAATCATAAAGAGAAGCGCAGCAACTCTTTAATAAGGATTTGTGCAAACGTTCAAAAGCGTGCAGAAAGGGGGATTATCCACAACCCTAGCAAAACTAAGGGGGGTGGATACAACCGACTAGGTGTCTGCACCGTACCCCCATTGACAAGAGTCCACGCCCACTTAAACAACCAAGGGAGGTGTTAAGGTAAAAAAAATTCACATCCCCCTAAAATAAAAAAATGGGAGTTTTGCGAGTCAATTTACCATTGTTAGTAATTTGAATATGTAGGGGTAAACTTAAGAGGGGTGTATCTATCCAATCTCCTGACATTAAAATTATACACCACTTGATGTCTATATTACACTCTCCTCGATTTTTACTGAGAAAAGTAATCTTTTTTGTAATAAATATTTACTTTATTTATAGCTTTATTACTTTTTTTATCAGTCTTATAATATATCATATAATAAATCCGTTAGGTACAGTACAATTATTTATTAAAATATTTTTTTTGTAAGCAGCTGTTCTCTAAATACTATTTAGAATTAATCAAACCTCTTTCTTTATTAGGAGCCGATAAAGTCATGTTTCTCATATGTTTAGATCAGAAAAATCTTTGGAGAAAAATAACTTACTCTCGGAAGTAGCAGCTGACAATTCAGGTTTCTTAAATTCGAACAAATCAAATTATATACTAGCTTTGCTACTAAACAAGATATAATTTTTTCAAACTAACCTGTCAAAATTTCCAATTCTTCGCTATTTTTGCTGGTATTTAAATCTACAATAAGTTCTTGGCTTGGGGGAGGAGAACCTACTGATCAGATTTTTGTTAACAGATTCATTTAAATATCTTGATATTAGTGTCACGTGTGTTTGTGTAGCCATAGTTTATTTGTGGTTGGACCTAAGGCTAAGCTTTTATAAATCTTCATTATTGTAACAAAAGATGTTAACAGGAATAAAGTATAACCAACAGTGAAATAAATCTAAAATAATATTTGGGGGGTATATAAAAAGTTTATCTTTACTACGATGCATTGCCCCCCAAAATCAGCTGGAATTACCCAATATTAATTTCGAATTAATTCAGTTATTAGTTACAGCTAAAATGTAACTAGTTTGTCTGCAAATTAACTTACAAAACAATGTTGTACATATCTATTTGCCGATAAAGAAAATAATTTTCATATTCAAAATTGTATACAGTTTTTCTTCAGATGAAATATTTTTTTGTTTCTGGCATCAATGCTTTTTTCTTCTCAATTTTCATTATATTAGAAATCTGTTTTCCTGGAGTTATACAAATAGTTGGCTGTGGCTGTATGAATTCTTGTTTGGATTGATGCACAAGGGTTCCACCTTTTCTTCCTCCCTCACTAAAAAAGTAAAAAAATATGTTAAAATCTCGGCCCAAATTCACTAAAGACGTTGAATTGGTTCCTTTTGCATGCAGCCATAGAAGGTGCAAGGCATTAATACTAATAGTAAAAACTTTAAGACATTGGTCGTGAATTAATGGGTTGGTTGTCTATAAGACGTCCAATTGCGTTATCATGCCCTTCACTAGCAAGATTTGGTCCAGAGAAACAACAATAAGACCTAATTGTGTATCCAGTACTCTAAAAATTATAGAGGTTCGAAGCTTAGATATGATGGACACAAACAAAGAACTATGCTAAGACTAAAGAGCATAGCTCACCTGGGACAAAGACTGTCCTCTGCATCATAGAAAGTATACAAAGAGTGTAGCTAACCTGGGACAAAGACTGCCCTCTGCATCATAGAAACTATACAAAGAGTGTAGCTAACCTGGGACAAAGACTGTCCTCTGCATCATAGAAACTATACAAAGAGTGTACCTAGCTAACCTGGGACAAAGACTGTCCTCTGCATCATAGAAACTATACAAAGAATGTAGCTAACCTGGGACAAAGACTGTCCTCTGCATCATGGAAACTATACAAAGAGTGTAGCTAACCTGGGACAAAGACTGTCCTCTGCATCAAAGAAACTATACAAATAATGTAGCTAACCTGGGACAAAGACTGTCCTCTGCATCATAGAAACTATACAAAGAGTGTAGCTAACCTGAGACAAATACTGTCCTCTATATCATAGAAACTATACAAAGAGTGTAGCTAACCTGGGACAAAGACTGTCCTCTGTATCATAGAAACTATACAAAGAGTGTAGCTAATCTGGGACAAAGACTGTCATCTGCATCATAGAAACTATACAAAGAGTGTAGCTAACCTGGGACAAAGACTGTCCTCTGCATCATAGAAACTATCAGATTCACTGCTGGTCTCTTCACTATCTGTCATCTTCACAATAGATATTCTTTAACAGATTTTTCACCTACAATAGGTTTATGTAAAACAGCTGAATTATATAAATAACAAGAAAGACTTCTTCCAAAAATATCATTGTACAACAACCCTTATCAAAATACCAAGAAAGGGTGAATTAGCGTTTATTTAGTAGAGTAGATGCTCATAAATCAGAAAATTACTTCAACTATATCGCAGAGAAAATAAGGTTTCTCGAGAGAAATTATTTTTACAGAACGACAATGTAATTGTAGAGTGGTTTTAATACAGATCTTAACATGCTCAAGTAATTATAAACTAACAGAATAAAGTCCTCTTTGCTAAGAGTATTTTTTTCACACTCACACTACTTCATATTAAAGTATTTTATCATCAAAAACATATATATCAGCTGTTTTACATAAAACCAAACCTGCGCCGCCTTCTTGCTCTTTATTATTATTTGTATATTTGTTGTAATCATATCCTAATTATCGGCGGTTTCCCTCAAAATGACTAGTCGAGCACAGAAACCCCCCTCATTGTGAAATAAATTGAAAATAGGGATGGTATAAAGGGGGGGGGGGCGGATGTGCCACTTTTTGAAACCAAAAGTAAAACGCGCATGATCTCAGCCCATAAAAGAGTTACAGCTCAAAAATTCTGCACAGCAGTTGCTTTTGTGGTGAACAAAATGGAACTGTGAAGAAACGGTGGCGGAACCGCCGAAAACCTTCATCTCCCGCCGAAAAACCGCCATCTCCCGCCGAATTTTTTTTTTTTCTTATTTTTTTTCCCCTGGTGTTTTTAACTGTTTTTTTTTTTAATTTAAGGTAAGCTCCTTGTGAACAGTAGCTAAACCGCCGAAAATCCGCTGATCTTTTTTTCTTAGATTTTTCTTCTTCATTTTTCCATTCTCAGCCCATAAAAGAGTTACAGCTCAAAAATTCTGCACAGCAGTTGCTTTTGTGGTAAACAAAATGGAACTGTGAAGAAACGGTGGCGGAGCCGCCGAAAACCTTCATCTCCCGCCGAAAAACCGCCATCTCCCGCCGAATTTTTTTTTCTTATTTTTTTTCCCCTGGTGTTTTTAACTGGGTTTTTTTTTCAATTTAAGGTAAGCTCCTTGTGAACAGTAGCTAAACCGCCGAAAATCCACTGATCTTTTTTTCTTAGATTTTTCTTCTTCATTTTTCCATTCGTTTTTTAAACAAATATAATTCCTTTTAGGGTACAGCTCCTAGTAAACAGGGAAAAAAAAACATTTTTTTTATGTAGGAGGGAAAATGAGTTTACACACGGATCTTCAGGTTAAATCTTGCAGATCATTTTTTTCTTTTAATCAGACTTTAAAAATATTGATCTGCTAAGATTTTTCAGATGCAAATGATGGGTTTTTGATAAATGTTTGATGTAAATACCTACACAATGAAGTGTACAATTGAATGCAAGAGGTCCTTTCCAAATCAGGTTGTAATCTTTTATAAAAACAAAACTTTATTCATATTTCTAAGCCCAAGTTTTCATATCAAACATAATGACATTAACCTTTATTTTTATTTATTCCTTTGCTGTATTTAAAAAAAACATTTATTGGTATTTAATTATACTTTCTAGAATCATTTTTCATGTATTTCTTTTAATGGTCATTATTGTTAAGGAGAAGTTGGACTTACACATGGAACGCAGCTTAAGTTGTAACGAGTGTGGTGCTAAATTCTGCTTCAAATCAAGACTACAGCAGCACTATAAGAGAAGTTTATGTAAACCTGAAAAACAGTCGGCAAATCCATCAACAACAACAAATCCAACAGTTTCATCAGAATTTAAATGTGACAAGTGCGAAAAAACATTTTCATATAAATGGAATCTTACCAAACACAAAAAGTTTATCAACTGTACAAAGCCAGGTAAATGCACTAAAATAGTAAAATTATATCCAATGAAACTTGTCTAGTCATTGAGAGAAAGTTTTAATTTTAGACAAGCTATGATAATAAAATAGTTTAGATAATTGAAAGTTAACTTTCATTATTTTAAGTGACTAACAACTCAATTTTTTTATTTATTTGAAATATTTAGAATGCGACAGTGTGGTGTCTTCCCCAGTTTCTGAAATTGCAAATGAAGGTCAGACTGTTCCAGACGTACAGACGTGTTTTATGCAGGTAATGTGTTTAATTTCTATTTCAACATTAACATTCTTTTACTGCAATTAATATTGACTGGATATATTTACTTGTGATTTTTTTATTAAGCATTTCTGAATGAGTATGATTAGAGATAAACACCTTTACATCTATAAATTAATTTATTTATCTCTTAATTAGTGAAAATATTTCAGGAACCAAGCTCTTCAGTGGAAATGGAAAATGCAGATGAAAGTACAACGTTTTTCATGCAGGTATTATGTTTAATTTTATTTCAACATTAACAATTTTTTACATTACATAATATTGACTAAAGACAATAATACATTAACATGTGATATTTTTATTGGGTATTTCTGATTGAGTATGGTATGAAATAAACACCTTTTCCTTTAAAAAACAATTTATTGCCTCCTAATTGTTGAAAATATTTTAGGAACCAAGCTCTTCAAAGGAAAAGAAAAATGCAGATACAATTACAACTTTTCCAGACATGCATACGTTTTTTTTTGCAGGTAACAGGTGTATATTAAATAAACAAACTACTGTATAATTATTTTCAACATCTAAAAAATGAGTTATGACACTTATCTAATGAAAATATTTTAGGGACCAAGCTCCTCGCAGGAAATGGATAATAGTCAATGTAAGGAGTGTGGAGAGGAAACTACAACTAAAATCAAAAAGTTTAGACACAATGACAGGTTGGTTTATCCTTATAATAACAGGATGTGTGTTTGTTCTGTGAGAGTCCATTGTTTTGTGATTTATGCCGGAAAAGTTTGTTCGGTGTATCTTCATTTCCCACCCTTCTATCCTAAAATGTGTGTAAAAAAGTGAGTATAAAGTGGTAAGAATAATGTGTGTACGTATTCACACAAGTTTTATTTCATTAGGACCGCAAAATTTTCATGTGATTGATGTGTGCCTATTCATGTGATTTATGCCGGAAAAGTTTGTTTGGTGTATCTTTATTTCCCATCCTTCTATCCTAAAATGTGTGTAAAAAAGTGAGTGAGTCCATTGTTTTGTGATTTATGCCGAAAAAGTTTTTTGATGTGTGCCATATTCATGTGATTTATGCCGGAAAAGTTTGTTCGGTGTATCTTCATTTCCCACCCTTCTATCCTAAAATGTGTGTAAATAAGTGAGTATAAAGTGGTAAGAATAATGTGTGTACGTATTCACACAAGTTTTATTTCATTAGGACCACAAAAATTTTTTGTGATTGATGTGTGCCATATTCATGTGATTTATGGTGGAAAAGTTTGTTTGATGTATCTTTATTTCCCATCCTTCTATCCTAAAATGTGTGTAAAAAAGTGAGTGAGTCCATTGTTTTGTGATTTATGCCGAAAAAGTTTGTTTGGTGTTTCTTCATTTCCAATTTTCATTTGATTGATGTGTGCCATATTCATGTGATTTAAACTTAACCACATGGAGACCATATGAAACTCGTTGGAAAGTAAATTTAGCTATTGTTTATCTGTCCTAAGGGAGAATTGTAATTGATTTTGGTACTAAAAATTAAGTGTTTACATATTCCCACAAGTTTCATTTCATTAGGACCATAAAATTTTCATTTGATTGCTGTGTGCCATATTCATGTGATTTATGTGCCGGAATAGTTTGGTGTATCTTCATTTCCCATCCTTCTATCCTATGTGTGTGTAAAAAAATGAGTTTAAAGTGGTAAGAATCATGTATGTGTGTATCCTCACAAGTTTAATTTCATTAGGAACGCGAAATTTTCATGTGATTGATGTGTGTCATATTCATGTGATTTATGTGTGTTTAGATTTATTATGAAATGATAACTTCATTAACCACATGGAGACCATTTGAAACTCATTGAAAAGTTAATTTGGCCTTCGTCTATCTGGCCTCAGGGAGAATTGTAATACATTTTGGTACTATTTTAGATTGTTGGCTGAATTTTTATGAATAATCAATAGTTTTATTTGTTTATCTCCTATTCATTGTTGTATTTGTATTAGATTCCTTTCTTAGAGAAGTTTAGATTTTTGCTTTTTACTAATAGAATAAAAATTATACTTCAGGTGCCCATGGAAGCAAGATCATGAAATTCCGCCAAACTATTATAGAAAATTGTATGCACATCCTCATGATAAATATGCAGAACAAATTCTAGAAAAGTTGCCACCAGTCTATAAAATTGATATGTGTGATATTTCAAACATGGCAGTGTCAAATAGCTATCCACTTCTTTTCAAAAAACACCAAAATATGGGAGAAAATCTAAAATATTACAATCAAAATAACATCAAAGTTGTCAACAAATATTTAAAAGGTAGAAAAAATATCATTTTACCTAAATATGTACAAGTCATCCAAATAAACTCTTTTTCCGCCTTTATAGGACCTAAGTACACTAAACCAAGTGACAGAATGCTGAAACGATATAGATTGATGTTACATGAAACCGAAAGCAGTTTTATCATTTCAAAGAAAGAAAAGGATAAAATAGTTGATAATAGAAATGTTAATGATGGAGAAGAAGAAGATATCATAACAGAGCAGGCAACTCAAGATTTATTAACTTTATCTGAACTTGTAAGTGTCGTGAACATGAGCTTAGGTTCTGAAGAAGGGGAAGAAGAAGATACAAGATCAAAGTCTCCACCAGCACGAAGCATTTGTAGTATTAGAAGCAATAGACCTTATTCTGAATTTGATTCCACAAAAACAATGCAACTACACATAAGAAAGTATACAAACCTTTTTTTAAATCCAGAGAAGTTGACTAATAGAGATTTTCAAGCTTTAATTCATGTTACTAAAAACCAATTTTTAAAGTTTACGGCACAGTTGAAAGGCAATATTAAATCCTGTAAAGAAGAGGCGTTAAATATGTATGCAAGATCTTTTTTGTTTCGGCTAAAGCTTGCTAGCTCTTGGACACAAGATGAAATAAGTGTAGTGTTTGGAATACCTGTTTCTACGGGGAGAGATATATTCTGGAATTTGCTGAGAACGTATTATCTCCATGAAGTAAACATCCCAAACTTTTTGCTGAATGATAGCAGTCAAATGATCGAAAAAGTGTTGGGAGATGCTTATAATAATACCGACATTTATTTCAGGTAAAGATTAATTAAAACCACGAATTTTATAAATCAAAATATTTACCCAACCTTTTAGCAGAAGCGTTTATATTGTTATTTCCCAATAAAAAATTCACACTTTTATTCATTTTTTATTTACTTATTTTCAAAAACTAATGTAAAATGGTATTCTTGTGATTTATGCTTCCAATCATTTTTCAAAGCTATACTGTTTTAACATTTTGTGATATCATTTCAATTATTAGGACTCTTACTGATGCCATTGAGGACCCTACTGGTAAAGGTAGAAAAGGAGTAGTCTTGCAGGTGGATTCGACATATGTACCCATAGATGTATTATCTGATCCACAGCTACAGAAAATGTTATATTTCCCACATGCTGGAGGCCATTGTGTTAAAGTAATGGCGTTTTCAACACTACACCCAAAGGTAATTAGTTTTGTTTACAACAATGACATTAAAAAGTACGTAGTAAGAATGGGTTTTATATTCTATTTGTGATAAATGGGTAGAACTGTGTGTGTGTGTGATAATCAAGATATTAAGAAACTGCACTAAGATATTACAATTACGAAAAGTAGATTGAATACAAAAAAATTATGTATCAGTCCTATATAACAAAATTTTATGTTAGGTTGTTTATCTTCTTCCTTCCTGCACATCTCAAAGTCCTGCCAGTGGAGATACAGTTCTTATAGGACATGCAATAATGTTACAAGAGCTTAGAAAAGATCCTTCCCTGAAAAGAATTCTAGCTGGAAGTTCAAGACATTTCGTGATTGTTATCACTGATGCAGGATTTCAGTTCGTAGGAAAACTTAAATTGGCGCCTCAAATATATAAAGATCTAAAAACCTTGGTAGATGAGGTTGGTGCTGTATTCTTGGGTAAGTTTTACTTTAATCAAACTTGTAGTGGATAGGACACTGGAAAAATTCAAGGGGAGTTGGGGCAGTTATGAATAAAAACCTTCCAAGAACCTTTAAGTAGCTTCACATAATGAACTTTCTTATGTGTGTGTATCTAAAGTTGAACTGTGTAAAAAGATTTTATCACATAAAGAAAGGAGACTTTGCACGAGCAAGAGTAAAGATTCCAGCCATAAATCTAAGCAGTATAATCCTTAATATTTCTTATCATAAATCACATGATTAAACTATTATAACACAATTAACTCTATAGTTTTGCTGTATATATTTTGTTGTTGTAGGTACTAAACCTGATGAATATTTACTGGAAGTTGACAGCGCAACTAATACCATGAGAAAAATACAGTTTGACGAGAAAAGACTAACTGTAGCCCAGAACACTGTCAAATTTGCTAGGATCTTCAGGGCAAAAAATGAAAATCTGCATGCAGCTGTGCAACAAAAATATCAGGAATGTATAAGTAAAACATCTATGTACATTTTAAATTATGGTTATATATTTTTTTTAAAAAATTCGGTTATATAACTCTTTGCCTTTGATCTTAAGCAATAAAGCCATTAGATGCTAGAAACTATCAACTATCATTAAAAAAATGCTTATATATGGTGCATTATTTGCCAAATGTACCACTTTTCTGCACTACCTCTCCGATTTTGTTAATACTCTATATTTTGGTCCGTTGGGTCATTCAAGGATGCTGGATGGCCAAAAAAAAGTTTCAGAGTCCCTGGATGTCTAGATATCTAGCTATCTATGAAGGTAGGTAACAAAATTGTAAAAAACACCCATTTTTTCACAATTTTAAAAATTATTTTTTTCATCAATCTTACATCCAATCTATACATTTTATACACCAAAATGATCGTTTATTCATGTAAAAAGCGCACATAATGCTATTTTGGCCAAAACTCTAATTTTACAGGGTGTCCAACAAAAAGTGTATTTT
Source organism: Acartia tonsa (assembly GCF_053477335.1). NCBI lineage: Eukaryota > Metazoa > Arthropoda > Copepoda > Calanoida > Acartiidae > Acartia > Acartia tonsa. The sequence goes on from NC_137261.1 coordinate 51,748,585, forward strand.
GGATATCTAGCGTAATACCCAAAATACCTGTCCGAAAAAAATCATTTTTTTTGGCTTAAATCCTGTGTTTTATCTGTGTGCATATGTGGTATATAACGGTTCGGACCACCCGGGACTATAAGGTTGTCAAATTTCACTTTGGGACACCCTGTAAATGTGATTTTTGCGTCTGTAGAGCTAAAACTTAGTCCAAATTGGCTATTTTTTTCAAATTACTCTAATATGTGTCTTAGTATGTTTGGCCATAGTGTTTTCTGACCAGATCAATAATTTCATATTTTTTGGACACCCTGTATTTTCAAAAAAAGAGAAAAAAAATTTTTGTTTTTTTTTAAATTTTTTTTCTATTTTTAAGTTACTTAAAACTGTCATATAGATACAGATTTTGACTAATAACAATAATATTTGCCTATTTTACATTTTTTTACACTTTTGGGACACCCTGTGCATGTTTTTGAAAAATGATGGTTTTTGCCCATTTTTGGGGGGAAGGAGTCGTTTTAGGGCCATAGACTATTTCTTCATTTTTGTAAAACTTTTCAAGACACATCATTTGTTATTTATGCAAAAACCGCAAAAACCGACCCGTTTTGCCGTTATTCACCGCCAAAGGCAGAATTTTTTACGTTTTTTGCCGTTCCCGAGGTTCTAATGGGCATTTGTGGTAAGAAGACGTTGATTTATCAAGATAACCGTGAAATACTTTTATTTAAGCATTTTAATTTACTAAATTTCATGTGAAGTAAATTTTTTTGTAAATCCAACCGATTTTTGTCAAAAGGAATTTCAAATGCACATGATTTATGTTTCTTTTATCACTTATGTTATAGCAATTATTTATGTTATATTCACTTAATTTTCTTGTTTTAACAATTGAAATCCATCTTGACGAAAAACGGTTAGCTGCACAAAAAATTTTACTTAATATGAAATTTAGTAAATTAAATTACCTAAATAAAAGTATTTAAGAGGGATCTTGATAAATCAACGTTTTCTTACCACAAATGCCCATTACAACCTCCGGAACGGCAAAAACGTAAAAAATTTCGCATTTGGCGGTGAATAACGGCAAAACGGTTCGGTTTTTGCGGTTTTTGCATAAATAACAAATGATGTGTCTTGAAAAGTTCTACAAAAATGAAGAAATAGTCTATGGCCCTAAAACGACTCCTTCCCCCCAAAAATGGGCAAAAACCATCATTTTTCAAAAACATGCACAGGGTGTCCCAAAAGTGTAAAAAAATGTAAAATAGGCAAATATTATTGTTATTAGTCAAAATCTGTATCTATATGACAGTTTTAAGTAACTTAAAAATAGAAAAAAAAATTAAAAAAAAACAAAAATTTTTTTTCTCTTTTTTTAAAAATACAGGGTGTCCAAAAAATATGAAATTATTGATCTGGTCAGAAAACACTATGGCCAAACATACTAAGACACATATTAGAGTAATTTGAAAAAAATAGCCAATTTGGACCAAGTTTTAGCTCTACAGACGCAAAAATCACATTTACAGGGTGTCCCAAAGTGAAATTTGACAACCTTATAGTCCCGGGTGGTCCGAACCGTTATATACCACATATGCACACAGATAACACACAGGATTTAAGCCAAAAAAAATGATTTTTTTCGGACAGGTATTTTGGGTATTACACTAGATATCCAAAATACACTTTTTGTTGGACACCCTGTAAAATTAGAGTTTTGGCCAAAATAGCATTATGTGCGCTTTTTACATGAATAAACGATCATTTTGGTGTATAAAATGTATAGATTTAATGTAAGATTGATGAAAAAATTAATTTTTAAAATTGTGAAAAAATGGGTGTTTTTTACATTTTTGTTACCTACCTTCATAGATAGCTAGATATCTAGACATCCAGGGACTCTGAAACTTTTTTTTGACCATCCAGCATCCTTGAATGACCCAACGGACCAAAATATAGAGTATTAACAAAATCGGAGAGGTAGTGCAGAAAAGTGGTACATTTGGCAAATAATGCACCATATTACAATTAATCAGATTTTAAAGTCTAAGATGCCACTCTCTGTGTTAGAACCCCTTTTCAAAGATGGATTAAAAGTCAGTAGACTCACTGGTATTGTAACATCTGTGTTCTCAATGAATAATGTTGAGCATCCAGGGAAATAGATATTTAAACTACTAAGGACTAGGTATTTTCTTGTTATTTATGTAAGCTCAAATTTCTCACAAATAGTAAACATTAAGACCAGTAACATATAGTTGCAGATTATCTGCTTTTGTAAAGTAAATTATTGATTCGAATTTTTGCCTATAAAATGTAGAGTCTAAAGACCTAAGGTACTAATGTAAAATATCCAACAATTACAAACGTTTTATATCTATTAAACAAATAGGATTTGGTGTAAAATTTTTGAGAGAGGATCAGAAAGAAGAAAAAGCACGGCAAATCCTACAAAATTTTAATAGTGAGAACTGGCTCATTCATGTAAATGTTACTAAATTGCCTGGGTGGAAACAGGTTGATAGCTACAAGACTCTGCGCTCGAAATATCTCTTTCCACAACTCAATGAAGAAAATTTTTCCCAAATATATGAATTGACCAGTTCCATTCATGCCCTCAAAAAAGGATTGAAAGTAGCAGGAAATATGAGGCGGCAAGAGGTTGATAAAATGGAACCAGATGAAATAAAAACGTTTGAGGAATATAAAGATCTCTTGAAAAGAATGAACCAGGACATGAAAGTTTATGCGTTGGAACTAGAAACTGCTCCAAAGGGTTATTCTGAAAAAGAAAATGAAGGTTTGCTTCCCCCTTGGCCTGGAAAAGGAGTTGCTTTCCAGATAAAATGTCCTCCAAGCAACAAAAGTGATACGCAGCCCTCTAATAACAGGAACCCCGTGATTTTCTTATTAGAAAATGAAGAACATAATCCTCTAAACTGTTCAGATGTTTTTAAACGTGTAGGCAACATGTACTGTTACAAGTATGTTATTTCATTTTTTTATGGGATTTGACTAAATAAAAAATCTTTCATTTGTAATATATGTGGATAATATTTTGCTCTGAGACTTGTCTTTAAAAAACAAAAAAAAACTTTTATGCTTTTTAGTATAATTATGAATGACCATATGTGAGCTTTTTTATCGGCTGCTAATTAAGACTGATGTCTGATTTTTTTCCCGTCTCTCTGTTAGTCATAAATAAATATTTAAATAAATTATATTTTGATGTATTTCAGATGCCCTAATATCTCTGGATCAATAAGTGCCTGTTGTCACGTTGGATTACTTCTATTGGTTGGATCATGTCCATGGTATCTGACGAAAAATACAAATAAACCTGTACAAATTGTGACAATCAAAAACAAATTCTTGTCAATATTACACCCAGATGAAGCTGTTCAAACTTCTTCAAATAAAAGAGTGCATCAGTTATATAATTGTAAAGAACGAACATCAGAAAATAAGCGTAAGAATTGTCACTTTTTTAATCCTAGTCAACTTCTCAGTCAATTTGATAGATCTTCTTTCTATTCAAAGTCAGATTCATCATCAAATACAGGAACTATCTATTCAATGTCAGATACATCATCAAATACAGAAACTATCTATTCAATGTCAGATACATCATCAAATACAACTGATAATGAAACAAACAATGATTCTATAGAGGAGACTTCTGTATTCAGTAATAAGAACAATTATTCAATTTCATCACAATCAGTTTCAATGTCAGCTAATAAAATAAGTTCTTCAGAAGCAACCGTCACATATATTTCACAGGAATCGTTGTCACAACCTGAAACTAAGGATAATCAAAGAATTGAAACTCCAACTGTCGAAACTCAAGAGTCAGGGAGGCACCAAACACTACCTGTGGAATCTGAGGTTCCTGTAAGCAACATAACTGATGCAGACACAATATCTGTTACCTCAAGTCAAACCTCATATTATGGCCGAAGTGGTGTTGACACATCCAAAAATAAATTCAAGAAAAAAGTTCTAGATATACCTCCCAAGTCTAGAATTTTAGGTAAGTGATAGTGATAATATTATACCAAAACTTACAATTTGTTTTGTTTCCCCATATTTATTTGCATAATAGTTTTATTTTATGATAATGGTTATATTTGTCTAGATGAACAGTTTGGTTTCAACTCACTTCAGGTTGGCCTGGAAAATAACCTATATCTCTGCTGGCTAAATTCCTGTTTGTTTCTCCTTCATCGAATTGATTTTAAGATGGCCCTGAATCAGGAATTGGTAGCCTTTCATGACCATGCTCTTTTCTCTTTGAGGTAAATCTATGCTAGGAACATGCTTTTTTTTATTATTTATCCGATTATTATGTTCAAAGTTTATTTTTATATAAGAACATTTTTTGTCAAGGGAAGAATCCAAAGATGCGGTTTCTTTGTATTTTCACATATTCGGATGATGGGTTATTTTAGGTTAGGTTTGGTCAAGTTAGGGTTAATGAGTGCTCCCGCAGGGTTAGAGCCCCTGCAGTGACTTAAGATAGGAGAAAAAAGCTGCTGTGAAAATACAAAGATTCTTCCATTTTTTTTACTGTGAAATCATAAAATTGATACCACCCTAGGTACGAATTTTTTTCCTGACTTTATTTACTATTCTATCAAAAAAAATTTAAACTTCTGATCATAACATAGCACATGTTTTTTTCTTACATGTTTTCTCATATTTCTTCTTACCCTTTCTGGGTGCTCGAACCATTTTAGGTACTTTTTTTAATCCTTGGGGCCGGGGCAATCCTTAACCATTACTTAACCTAACCTTACCTAAAAATAAAAACACATAAAATGCATAAAAAGAAAACATAATGTGGTATAATTGAATAGGTTAAAAAATTGTTTTTCTTTTAAGGAAAATTCTATTTGCTATGCCAAGTAAGTCCTGCTTCTCAGGAGAAAGTTTTCTGAATTTGTGGAACAAGACTGCCCACATAAAATTCAATAAGAACAGGCAGAATGATCCAAGTGAATTCATTACAGCTCTTCTCTTTCGATATAAAATGTATTTGAGGTAGTTATTTTTTTAAACAATAAAATAATCAATACACCCTCAAAAATATCTTTTTTATGATTCATGAAATACAATTCTAGTATTGTATCTCATTGTAAAACAATTGAAATAAAAAACAAAAGATTTTTTCTATTAAGTGTAATTGAATGTCAAAAATAAATTTTTTTTTCTTGATTTAGTAATGGAGCAGTTACCAGTTATCCCGCTACAGTCAATTGTGAGTGTGGGGCAACTCATGTTGTGTAAGTTGATATGTTTGATTTACACTTAAATATTTTACATTTATTACCTCTAATGTAAGATCCATTTTTTTAGTAGTATAGCTTCTCTTTAATTCCAAATGTCCGTCTGGCCGTCCGTCAGTCATGGAAAGGGAGAAACGTGATTTTCTGGGCTCCTATTCAAGATAGATAGCTGAAATTATTAGTGTAGATTCCTATTACATATGCCCATCTAATCTATACATTATTTTGTCTATCTGTCTGCTAATTGGGGTGCTAGATTCATAATTTTTGAGCTTAGCTACTTATGGATCTTGTCATCCTTGTTATTATTTGTTATCTGTTTTAGAGATGTGCATGATGGCAACCCATGTAATATGATAACCATCATAGACGTTTCTGGTGAAGATGATGGTAGCATTATTGATCTAGATGAGAAGATGGAAATGTTCTTGAGGTTAATTTTGTTTATTTTAGTTTTATGTCTAAAAAACAGGGTATGAATTCTTTGGTAGTAAGTTGAAATATTTTTCGGATTCAGAATACCAACTTTCAACCTTATTTTAGGAAACTAGTTGGTGTACGATGTCTAACCTGTCAGCGGATAAAAAAGGACTGCTTAATTTCAAAACAGGAAGGAAAAATCAAATTCATTCAAATATACCGGATCAAAGGTAATGAGAAAATCAACGCAAAAATTAATTTTTCTAATAATGTAATTGCATGTATTTTGCACATTAACAGGAAATATTTTATTGCACATTGCAAACACAACTTCTTTAAACTTAAAAGTACTTTCAAAGTATTAATAATGAGAAATGTTAAATATAAACTACATATTATTTGTCCTGCTTAATTTTTTTGGTTATAACTTGAATTCTTTTTAGTTCATATAAAATATTTCCTGTTTAGTGATTCAATTGAATCTGGGCACTATGTCACCGCATCAAAATTAGATAGTAATAATCAATGGTATCTTAATGATGATAGTAATCAAATCAAACCCGTAAGCATTGAATACATACAGAAAAATGTTGTTTTTCTTGCTGAAGGTTGATGTTTAAATAGTATTGTAGATTTAGCACTAATTGTTTTTTTAGAGGGGTGTATATTCTGCAAAATAATATGAATAAGATTAAGAGTTCTGTAATTAGTTTTCCATTTTTAGGGGAAAAAATTAATCTTGTGCAGAATATATATACACCCCTGGACTTATTTTTCTGACAGTTAAAGTTTCATCTTCTTATAGACATATCAGTCTTGTAGTTTAGTTTCAATGGTGAAGATTGGTTTTACTCACATACATTATTTTTGTGATATTTTGTGTTTATTTTATTATTTTGTATTTGTGTTGTTGCTTTAGAAATACTAACACCGGATTTTCCTGCTTGTAACTTAAATCGGGTATAGTCTCTTTCATGCCAACGCCTCTTAAGGGGGGGTTTGTCATATTTTCATAGCAGCTTTTGATAGGTTAATTTAAGTTAGGTTAGGTGATTGCCCCGCAGGGGATAAAAATAGTGGAAAAGCTACTGTGAAAATACGAGGAATTGCCCCTTAAGAACTTTTGCCACGAAAGTGACTATACTCCTTAAAGGGCGAATATAGGTTTGATATAATATGAGCTTATTTCAAAGGTGCCATTATATAGATTATAAATAACTTAAAGATATTGACATATCTAATTGTATAAGTCTGTTTATAGCTTAAAACCTTTCTAACTCAAGATAATATTATGTAATAAGTGTGGTTCCCTAAGAACTTAATTACCCTAGCATCACACAAGGCTTCGTAGCAAGGTTGAATTAAAAAGCTTTCGTTAAAGGATAGTCGTAATAACGTGGAAACCAATTAATCAGGGGTAAATATACCCATCTTCTACCTTAATACAAATTATATAAAGTAAAATATTTAAAAGTTTAAAAAACCACCAAATAATGTAAAAAGTAAAAAAAAAATAATTGATAAAATTTTCTTGGAGGAAGAATGATTTCAAATCCCTGTTTTTTTAAGGTTCGTGTGTGTGTGTGTTAAAATTGCGTACATTAGGGTTTTTATATTTTCCAGAATTAACCAATGATCTTTGTACAGAAAATAAACTTTAAGACGTATTATCTACCCTCGTCAAAACTATTGGTGCACTTCTACGCAAATTATTTCTACGCTTTTTAAAAATTGAATTAAAGAGTATATAATCTAAATTAATAAACATTTAAATTATCATTTAAGATGCGTGCCATTGTAATAGTCAATCAAACTTAAGCAAAATAGTCAAAAAAAAGTCTTTTAAAGGGCTAAAATAAACCGTTTGTCGTCAATCTCATTTATCATATGTTCAGTTGAAACAGAAAATTGCAAAATCTACTTAAGGATTTTTTTGAATTTTTAAATTTGGCATAGATATTCTAAAAGTATGAAATGGCACCTTTTATATAAGCTCATATCATATGGAACCTATATTCGCCCTTTAATTCTTGCTTAAAACATTTCGCCACTTAAATCCCAGAAATTTGAATAAATTGATCATGAATTTAAAAAAATAAAAAGTGGGGTTATTTTTTTGGGGGTTATATTCTTTTCTTAAACTTTACTTATATCTAAACAAAAAATATATATGCAGAGTGACCACTCAAAATTTACAAATATATAGTACATTTATAGTACATAAAAATTTTCATATAGTACCATATAGTACACAAAATTTAAACTAATATAGTACCATATAGTACCAAAATTTTTTAACTAATTATGTAGTAATACCATATAGTACCAAATATTAAAAAATAGTACCTAAATATCTTATTAAATAAAGTAGTAAGGGTTTTATGTCTGAAGCTTAAGATCTCATTAACTACTGAACAATTGGGTTAGCAATTTTAGGTAAGCTTCACTGAGGTCGTATGTACAAAGACTGAAGATTAAGAATTTGGTAACTGCTGAACTGAATGGGCACTACTCTCCAGGGAATATACATACTGGTCATATAGTGGTTTTAAGCAATTTTTGTGGGGTTGGTAAATCCTAACCCCCTCAAAAAAAAAGAAAATGATATCCCCCACTAAATTTTTTCTTGTAAGTAAAAAGTAATTGCTTAACCAATTGGGCTCTACTCTTCCGAGAATATTTGTACTGTTCATGTGGTGGCTTTAAGCACAGTGTGGGGCGAAGCCACGGGGAAAAAAAACAAATAAAGGGGATAGGAAATCCCCCTTAACAACCCCCCCCCCCAAAAAAAAAGAAACTTCACCCAAAAAATGGGATATTCCTAGTAATTTTAAACAAAAATAGTTTTCCTTAAAAACTGGGGAACTTTTTTTAATGAAATAATAAGGTTTTTGTGAAATGATGAGGGAGCATTAAACAATTTTTAACTTTAGATGGCCCACCTTTAATTAAAAATTTGTAAATAATAAAAGTGCAATATCTATTTATAAACAGTCTGATAAAAGTGTAAACTAATTCTCCAAAGTGGGTTATTTACTGTCCAACACAACCAAAAAGGATATTATTATCTTAAATAACCTCTGAGATTCAACCCTTTGTAGACAGTGAGTGTTAATAGGACGTTTTTGGTTGATCAGTGTAGTAAAAAGTGCTTAGAAAATGTTAAGATTTGATAATCAGATGAGAAATTTTTATGTCCACACTCCCTTTAAAGATGTCGCACATAAAGGTATTAATTAAAATTTACAGTGAGGATCTAAACCTTTACATTTCACCGACTCAGAATTACCAATTTTTTTTTATAATTCAATGGGCGTGCTGTTCCAACCAGTTCCTTTCATGATATAATGACTATTGATACTCAAAAAGTGTTCTGGTTGCTTTTGTTCAGCAATATGTCAGTTTTGATTTTCATAAAAAAGGGAAGGGTTCCCTCTGGAGAAGAAAATTTTTTCTTCTTTCAAAGTATGGCTTTATTTACCTTCCTGAAGAGTAGATTAAGAATCAAAAAATGGATTATAAAAATATTGACCCTTGAAAAGTTATCCTTAAATAACTCAAAATCTGCTGATTTTGCTAAAACATCCAAAATTGTCAGTCTTTTGAGGATAGCCCTTTCTATGATGAAAATCTTTAAAAATCGTTTTCTTAAATTCTTTAATATACTCTTCGGATCTACTGCAGTTCACGGTAAAATATTGCTGGTAAGCAATATTTCCAAAAATCTATAAATTTAAAGGCTGCTAGCTGCAAAACGGCTGAACGTACAGATCATGCCCGCACACTGTTTTAAGCGGCATAAGAAGGCCTACAAATAATCTGGAATAGCCATAAATCAATAATGCAACATTTATTTGGAAGTTGACATATTGCTGAAAAAAGCTACCAGAAAACTTGTTATGGTGTCAAGTGTCATTATATCATAAAAGAAATGGGTTAAAATAGTGCGCCAATTTTTTTTGCATTTTGAGTCGGTCTACTATACATACACCTCCAAGGTCCTACCCTAACCCAGCAGGGCATTCTTTACTTAACCTAACTTGGTCATCTAGCAATATACAGGAAAAGCACTAATTAAAAATCTAGCCTATGTATTTAGCCGCTTCAGCAATCATAAAAATAAGAAGAACAAAAAGAGTTTTATATCTTATAAGAAATAATAAAAATGATCGAAGCAAAAAAATATATGATCAAGGTGATTTTAAGAGTCATTGCATATTTCAAAGCTTATAATTTTACTTTACATACCCAAATTACTACTCTCTATATTAGTATGTATTAGAGCTGAAAGTACATTGTAATATTACAAACAATATTATAATACTTTGGTTGGTAATAAGTTTTAAAATAATATTAAAAAAATTTCATATAGTACCAAAATTTTAACTCATATAGTACATATAGTACCTAGTTTGTCATATAGTACCATATAGTACAAAATTTTGACTATATAGTACATAAAGTACATATAGTACACAGTGGTCACCCTGTATATGGTTTCTCTCCTGTATGATTTTTCATATGTTTATTCTTACTGCTTAAGTCTGAGAATGATTTACTACATACCTCACATGAATTAAGGCTTCTCACCTGTATGTGTCCTAATATGTTTACTTTGTTGAGCTTAAGTATTATTAAGAAAATAAACAATTCAAAATTAAATATTGTTTTTCTTTGATTTTTACGTTATTCTGTTGTAAACAAATATATATTATTTATGTTAGAAAACTGCTTTGTCTTAAAGTGCATGGTAATCTTTGGTTTTGCATGTTAAAAAATCTTTTTTTCCCTAGATTTTATACCAATGTGCTTTGATGTGTGCCTGTTCAGAAGATGAAGTTATCTTACATGGTAATGGTGTATAACAAAAGCTAAATTAGATGAACTTAAGTTTTAACATTGGTTGCATGTTTTTATCGGGATGTTGGTAAACTCAGATGGGGCATTATCACAACAATATTTAAACGAAATGGGCAGTGCTATTCAAATAAGAATAGGCATTTTCCTCATATGTCAACTTATATTACCATTTCGAGAGAAAGATTGGTCACACAAATCACAAGATCTTTAAAAGATATGAACAGTGTTTCCCCTTTTCAATCTTGTTTAAAAACATAAAATAGAACAGTGAACTTATGTGCCAATGAGTGTCCTAAAGTCACAGTTAATCACATACTTTTCATAATGGCTTTTGTTCCTCATACGTCTACCCAAATTACCATTTTGAGATAATGATTTGTCACACAAATCACAAGAGTTTAAAAGATATGAACAGTGTTTCCCCTTTTCTCGAATTTTATCTTGTTCAAAAACATATAAAACAGAACAGTGAACTTATGTTCCAATGAGTGTCCTAGAGTCACAGTTATTCACATAATTTTCATAATTGCCTTCGTTCCTCATACGTCTAACCAAATTACGATTTTGAGATAATCATCCATCACACAAATCACAAGAGCTTCATAAAATTAAAAATTATTCTCCATAAGGTATATTTGCTTTATATAAAATTCATGGATGTTTTGTATATACTTAAATATCCAGAGAAACTTGACCTAATGGGTAAGCCCCGTTCAATTTGATAAAATTCTAGTGATTTTTGTGATTAATTATTTTGTTGAAATTGTAATATAGTTTAACATATGAAAAAGTACCCATTATTTTTTTTTGTGTCAATGATTGGGCCATAAAGTCACAGTTATTATTCACATAATTTACATCATAAAAATGCCGCTGTTCCCCATACGTCTACCCGAATTACCATGTCCAAAAAATCAATAATCACACAAATCACAAGAGTTTTATAAAATCATATCTAACAGTGTAATTAAAAACTCGCCCTAATGGGAAAGCCACTTTTTTTATATCTTCCCTTATTTTCAAACAATCAAAATAAGGGGGGAGGATTCAGTGGTTGTAAAGTAAGAAACATTATCAAAAATATTTAGATGCTAATAACTGCCAAGGTTGATATAGAAAGAAGTACTGCATTTCCAACAGCTTTATAACCTTAAAAGATATAATTTGATCCTTTCTATAGAATATTTTTTATTAGCTATGTAAAATAATTCTATCTGACTTTCGAAATTCTATGGTTTAGATGGGTCATTTTTATGTTAATATGCATTTGATTAAACATTAAAAAAAAAGTATGAATATACAGAGTGTGTTAAAAAAAAATGTGTTTTCAAATTTGGGAAATAACTAGGAAAAAAATAATATATATCCATATTTTCAGGCATGAGGATGAGGCAGCAATTCCAGGAGCATACGTGGATTGAAAAATTAAATAAAATAATGTATACACCAATCCCTCAAATCATAAAGGGAAGAAAATATTTTTATAATAAATATTTTTAATGGATTAAACGTCACCATTCCAATTAAATAATGTGGATACTGTAGACCTCAAGGATTATATTTAAATTCTTAAAAAATCAACTGAGAATGTGAAAATCTATTAAAGTAAGGTACAAAAATCAGACAGACAAACTAACATTAAGAAACAGTTAACTATTAATGGATTGCTATGCTTTTTCTGAATTTTTATGGTAACATCATGCATCTTTTAAAATATATAGGATGATTCTAACATACTCTCCATCAAACATACTTTGCTTTATACAGTATGCCTATAGTCTGAATTATCGAAAGAAATGATATTTCATGTAAGTTTGATTTAACTTAAAAAATAGTATTGAACAATGTGTAACTATAGACAATTTTTTTTCTTCTATCAAAACCAGAAATGTTTAACTTTTTTTCCGAAAATATAATAAGTAATGTCGAACTAAAATGACGTAACATAGAAGGCCGAATTTAAAGAAAATTGAATTTTCGGTTGTAAAGGGGAAATAATATAATTAATGTAAGCTTGACTTTAGCACTGTGTATAGTGGCATTTGATAGCTCAAAAAAAACGGTATCGGCGATACACGGCGATAGCGGCAGTTCCACCGCCATTTCTTCAAAGTTCCAAACTAGAAAAATTGGTGTGAATCCAATGAAAAAAACCCCAGGACTGTAACTTTATTATTAACCGAGATCATGCGAGGTCGGTTTTGGTTTCAAAAAGTGGCACATCCGCCCCCCCCCCTTTTCATGTGAATGTTTTTACTTTATATCAGGTTAGGTTTGGTTATCTCGAATACAGCGTAGCCTAGCAAGGTACATGTAGGTTCCGCAGAAAAGGTGTTCTCGAAGGGGTTAGGAAAACAGAAAAAAACTGAACATCTTAATTTCTTTTTCCCGTATTCATTCGAATCCGGTGGATAGGAACCGGTTCTCATCCATACGAAAAAACTATGTCTAGCATTGTATTATAAACCGCTTTCTATGAATATAAAAATGTACAATCACCTCGGGGCTAAAAAAACTGGTTTTAATCTTATAATTGTACATTCTATATCCACGGAAAGCGGTTTATAATACAAGGCACTTTGAGGGAAAGCACCTAATTTTCTAATACTACATTCTAGCTTATTCCACACAACTCACTGCTTACATTCTTGCCAAATTTATGGCCATCTGAAATTCATTAAAGTTAATTGTTAAATAAAAGTTAAATTGATATTAAAAGTTAAATACAACAATTTTAATCTAGAGTTCAACAACAAAATTAAGAAACACAGATCAAGTTGCATATATATGATAAATTAGTTATCGTCCTAACATTTTTAAATTTACTGTTTTATTAATATTGAATTCGATGCTTTAAAGAAGAAATTTTGAATTTGGATTAACGTACTTTTTAGGTTAAGGCAAGTTATGCCTAGTAAAATAGATACTATACCTAAAAGATAACAACATATTAGATTAGATCATATTCTTCTTAAACAAAAGGCGAATCCCAATCAGTACACACCATTCTTAATATGAAATAAGACAATTCAAAGTAAAATAAAACCAAAGAGAACCTACTAAACATGAAAATCCAAGGAAATCCAATTGAAAATCCTTAAAAAAAAACACCTTTATTATTTTTTTATCATAAAAGCAAAATTGTTCAAAACTACAAAAAAAGAATATTTGTCCTTTTTTTAATGATAGCGTGTTAAATTTTTTTGAATTAGCATAAGTGTAGGATTAAAAATAAGCCACATTAAGGTCCTCTTTGGTTTTATTCAACTTTGCCTTGATTCATTTCAATCAGGTGTGATTAATATTCCAGAGTAATTAAATATTATTGAAAAACGATCACAGACAAATAAAGATAAAATTAATCCAGAGCCATATCTTCAGGTTCATCGTCCTTCTTCTTGGCATCACCTGCTGGTTTCTTGTCCTTCTGCAATGCCTACAAAATTTCATATTAATTAAGAATGGCAAAATTTATTGAAATATATTCTGTGATACGAAGAATTAAGGTTTTTTAGTAGTCCATTAATATCTCCCTCCTCCACTATATGCGTAATGCGCAGTCGTTAGTCCAAATAATGAATTCTGTGTTTTTTTCTGTCAGTTAAGATATGACTTTTCCATGGGACTTTTTATCTAAGTTTCTTCGCACTTGTTTATTTGTAAGACTACCACTTGAACTTGCATGATTACATCCTATTCATCCTTTTATGTAAAGTAGTAAAGTTTTTTTTATGTCTGAAGCTTATGATATTAATAACTTCTGAACTGATTAGGTTCTCTATTTAAAGTTAGCTTCACATAGTTCTCGTAATGGTTTCAGGATATTTCGTTTTTAGATTTTAGTCTTGGGATCGTTTTCAGCTATTTTATGTTCCTTTCTATACACAAAGTCCCTAGATGCTAAGGGCACAGCTACTAGTGGCTTAAAAAATAAATCTATACCTGAACGAAATCTTGCATGTTTCCCTTATCAGCTGCAGCAATGGCAGCCTCTGACAGACCAAACTCTCTGACCAGAGGTCCCAACTGACCAGAGTTAAAGGCCATGCTGAACATTGACACAGCCTAAATTAAATTTATTTTATAAACCAACGGATCTTAAGAGAGGGATAACTAGTTGTCAAGAAAGAGCGTGTCCGACGTGCAACTACCTGGAGATCATCACCATCAGATCATCAGCAAAGTCCTTCAGCCTACTCCTCACAGAGGACATCAGATTCAGTTGTGAATTTTTCTACTAATTGACCAGACACTGTCGGCTGGACTGGTCAAAATCTTACTGCTAATGGCCGGCATCGAACCTAACCCAGGGCCTATTTACATATGCTCTGTATGCCTTGTCAGAATTCGTGATAACTCTAAAGCTGTGATATGCAACAAATGCTTTCAATGGGTCCACCATCGTAAAATTAATAACTGTAGCGAGCTTAAACATACCAAAGAACATAATAATAACTATGCCTGCCGTACCTGCCTTCACACTAACCCCCCCATCCCCCCCAACACGCTGACGCAGACACCCCCTTCAACACAACCCCATTTTCAACAACCCTCACCCCCTCCACCATCATCAACATCCCACACACAGCAACAACAACAAAATAAATCACAACCCAGACAAGACAACAAACCCTACTATGACTTATTTATTATGCAATGGAACTGCAATGGTATATTAAACAAGACAGCTGAACTAATAGAATTCGTCAATAAACACCAAATCAAAGTTTTAGTATTGCAAGAAACTAAACTTGGGGATAAATCAACACCTCCTGATATCCCTAACTACACCTTAGTCCGCAAGGACAGAACATCTGACAAAGGTGGAGGACTTGCCACCTATGTCCACAAGTCTCTCATCTTCTCTAAGCTGCCAGACAGACCATCCGACGGCCACACAGAGACTCTAGGTGTTAAAATTGGTGATACCAACATCAACAATGTCTACATACCACCTGTAACCAGCTGTACCTCAGGTTTTAAACCAGATCTTCAATCTCTTTTAATACCTGGCAACTCCCTTGTCTTGGGTGATTTCAATGCCCATGATTCACTCTGGCACTCAAGAATCCAAGACAACAGGGGAGCTGAAATAGCTGATGAAATTGGCAACTCCACATTTGGGGTCTTAAATGAAGACTCCCCAACTAGACTTCCTGCAAACGGCCTACCAACATCACCTGACATCTCTTTAGCATCTCTATCCTTGCTAACTAGTGCAGAATGGAGAACCGAAACCAGTTTGGGATCTGACCATCTCCCAATAATAATTAAAATCAGCACCACCATTGATCCAGTAAAAAGTGATTTCAGGAACTTCATAAATTTTAATAAAGCTAACTGGGAAAAATTTACCAACATCACAGAAGAAAAATTCCAGAACCAACCTATTCCAGACAACATACACCATGCAGAAAAGAAGTTCAGAGACATCATAAACAAAGCCTCCAAAAGAACAATACCTGGAGGCCGAATAAAGGATGTAATACCTGAAATCCCTACTGCCACTGCAAACAAAATTAAAACTCGTGACTCAATTAGAACAGACAACCCGAACTCTCCAGAAATTGCCATCTTAAATAGAGAAATCCTGAATGAAATAAATATTCACAGGAAAACAAAATGGAGAGAGAAAGTTGCTGAAATCAAATGCTCATCCAAGCTATTTAAGTTAATTAAAAACCTAAATGGCAAAAATGGCCTGTCAAACAACAACCAAGCCATCAGATTCAAAGGCAAATATCTTTCATCTGCCAATGACATATCTAATGGTTTTAATAAACAGTACACTTCTGTTGTAAGACATCTAAGCTCCAAAGACTCAAGGACCATATCAAAACAGATCAAGAAAAATGATCTAGTTGAGGATGACTTGATATTTACTCCCGACCAGACTTGGAAAGCCATCAAAGCTGCTAAAGCTTCCAAAGCTGCTGGCCCCGATAACATCTCAAATTTACATCTTAAACACCTTGGACCCAATGGTGTAAAATTCCTCACCACAATTTTCAACATGTCCATAAACACCAGCACAATACCTGATATTTGGAAGAAATCCGTCATTATTCCCCTTCTTAAACCTAACAAACCTGCAGATTTGTCTGACTCCTACAGACCAGTTTCCTTACTTTGTCCTGCAATAAAAATCCTAGAAAGACTCCTACTTCCTACTCTTAACAACAATCTAGACATTCCAAACTTCCAGCATGGCTTTAGAAAAGACCATTCTACAGTCACTGCTTTAAATGATTTCAATGATCAGGTAACAAACGGCTTCAACAAGAAAAAGTCGGCCAAACCTGACAGAACTGTTCTCTTACAGATTGACCTAAGCAAAGCTTTTGATATGGTTAATCATGACAAGCTTCTGAAGGATCTGAATGAAACATCTCTTCCTTCAAACCTGAAACGCTGGTTTTGCTGCTACCTTAAAGGACGGCAATCACAGGTGAATTTCAGAAATGCAAGATCTAGCTTTCGAAATGTAAGGGCAGGTGTTCCACAGGGGGCAGTGATATCGCCTATCCTTTTCAACTTTTATCTACGACACCTCCCCTCACCTCCTAAGAATGTTCAGATTATCCAATATGCTGACGACATAAGCATATATGCGACAGGAAACCCCATCGATAAATTATCTGATGCCATCAACAACTATGTCCCAGCTGTAATGAAATTCTTAGAAGAAAGGGAACTCCAAGTCTCACCCACTAAATCAACAGTGACACTGTTTACCACTGACACTAAAGAATTTAAGGTTAAACCAGTTGTTGAAATGAAAGAAGTACAAGTTCCACATGAACATACTCCTAAATTACTGGGGGTAACATTTGACACCATGTACTGTTTTGCCAAACATGTTCAAACAGTAGCTGATAAAGCAAAGACCAAAATCAACCTGATGAAGTCTATTGCTGGATCCACCTGGGGACAGGATAAAGACACTCTATCCATGACCTACAAAACCATCTGCAGAAGCATAATGGAATATGCCGCACCCATCTGGAGCCCCATAATCTCAGATACAAGCTGGGGGAAGCTTCAATCCCTCCAGAATCAGGCTCTGAGACTTATAACTGGCAACCTCAGAATGGCCTCTGAACAACACCTTCACAGAGAGTCTAAGATTCTTCCTATTAGAGATCACTGTAAAATGATCTCAAACCAGTTTCTTTTATCCAACCACATCAACAACCATCCAGGAAATAAGTTGACTTCTAAACCTCTTCCAAAAAGAAAAATTAAACCTTCAATACAGTTCTACAGACCAGCAATTAAAAACCTCCTTCCTGTTCAAAAAGAAAATTTGAAATCTAAATATAAGGCTATTCACACATCAGAGGTCAAAAATATTATAGCCAAATATCCCCCAAACAAAGTTCTCAAAAGAAACCCGCCAGAAGTTAATAGTGAAGAATCCAGCCTTCCCAGAGCTACCAGATCACTTCTCTCACAATTAAGATCTGGATACTCTAGACTACTCAACTCCTACCTACACAGAATAGGTGAAACCACAGACGACAAATGTCCTAAATGTAGAATTCACACGCACACCACATCTCATCTGTTTAAATGCCCACAGAACCCGACAAATCTTACTGTTTTATCCCTCTGGACTCAGCCTATCATGGCCGCGAAGTTTTTAAATTTTGACACGGGCACAACAAGAGATTCAACAACTGAAGACCTGTCCACTGGAGGCTAATCAATCAATCAAGAGAGGGATAAGACAATGGACGATAAAAAAAAATCAACCATTCTGTAAATTAAAATTATAGGTTGATAAGAGTGGTAAACAATGCAAATTTCAACAAAGATTTTATTCAGGTAATCACTTCAGTTTCGAGCCAACAAAAGACAGGTGCTTTAAACCTTTTAGTACCAGTGAAATTTACAGTCCAATTTCTCCTTCCTCCCTATTTACAACTTACTTGTATTTCTCTATTATTTTATTATTAGGAAAGTCGAAGTCATAAGTAAGTTAGAGAAAGATTGAAAAAACTATTCCGTTTAGTAAGTGCAAGGATGTTAACTCTTTTTTATTTCATGCAATTTACTAACTAAAAAATCCATGACGTTATACCTGTTTAAATTGGGGAGACTGAACAGTATCCTTCAAATCTTCAGCGGTCAAGTCTTTCACTTCTTTCTAAAATAAGTAACAAGATACATTTAAACTAATTTAACAAAATATTGTGAGATTGAACAATGTTGTGATTTTCAAACTTATTATAAGGACTTTACTATCATAACTTAAGAAGTCTTTTATAGTCCCAAAAAGCTTTAAATACCAGCTTTCAAAGTTACCCAAAAATAGTTCCTTCTTACAATCTGACTTCATTAAAACTTTCATGTGTTCTTAAATATTAAGTTTTGTAAAATATAGTTAAGAATAGTTATTTCTCGCATCGTATTATAAACAGCTTTCCGCGGATATAGAAAGTACAATTATGAGATTAAAACTAGTTTTTTTAGCCCCGAGGTGCCGAAGGCACCGGCTAAAAAAAACTGGTTTTAATCTTATGATTGTACATTTCTATATTCGTAGAAAGCTGGATATAATACGATGCTAGACATAGTTTTTTCGTATGGATGAGAACCGGTTCCTATCCACCGGATTCGAATGAATACGAGAAAAGCATTTATCCTGTGAATTAATTTAGATTTTATCTAGGTGTCTAATTCAAACATTTATTAATAGAAATAAAAAAATTGTCGAGCACAGAAACCCGCCGCCCTTATTTTGAAAGAAATAGGTATAGAATAAGGGGTACTACTTTGGTAGTTTTTTGTTGGTTGTTTATTACTTTAGGTCAGGTTAGGTTAGATTATATTGGGTACTGGGTAGCAACGCGCTGTTGAGAAACCGCTGGTTTAGCCCCCCCCCCCCCCCCCCACCTTTATTTTTAAATATTTTCGGCGGAGAAATCAGAGTTCGTTGAGTAAAAGCACCAATCAAAATATTACCTTCTCATCCTTGGGTAGAAACTCTTTGACCTTTTCCAGAAACTCTGGGTTGGACAGCAGAGGCTGAAGTGTCTCAGATGTGAGACCCGCAGCAAGGTCCACAGCAGGCTCACCACTACCACCAAGTCCCTCAGCACCAGCGGGTACCTGGTTAAAGTAATGTTATTTTTTTTTTTTTTGGGGGGGGGGGGTTTAGACCCATTTATTGATAGGTAAGCAATCCTATAATATAAAGTAGAAAAGTTGTTATGTCTTAAGATTTAAATAACATTAATTTTTGAATTGCTAGAATTTTGGGTACTTTTTAGGGATGCTTTACATTAATCCCGGTTTGGTTTAAGGCATTTTTAAAAAAGATGTAGGTATTTTTTTACCTCTTCTTAAGTTATCCATTCAAATACACAGGCCTTAGATGCTAGTTTCCTATATTATAGTAGAGCTAGATCATAGATGTTACTGAACAAGCTCACATCTAGTTGGTTTCATTTACCTGGATGTTGGAGAGGATGGATTGTAGATCCGAGAGCTGGATGGCTGAATTAGCTCCATCTCTGGTAGCACTAGCTGGAACATTTGTACTTCCACCGGTTGAAACTGAACATAAAAGCTGATTAAAGACCTAGTAGAGGCATGGATATTAAGGGATAAGACAATGTATGCTAAAGGTTTTTAGCCAAGGAAAGAGGGGTGCGCTGCGTAAAAAAAATTAAAGTTCCAAAAGGATTTACAATCCAATGTCCCCTTCCTCAAGAACAGAAGCAAGGGGGGGGGAAGTTTTGACACATTTGCGTAAACAGGGAGTATAGGCTTTATCTTTGGACTGAGAGGATAGGTTATTAGGGATAAAATCATTCTTATATGATGAATTTTCCCAAGTTTTAAGATTTTTTGGATAGGCCTCCAGGTTCCGGAGCTCCAGGCCTCCAGGTCCTCTCTGTACAGGTAAAAATAAAAAAAATAATTTTTTTTTGAACAGTTAGAAGTCAACCTATAAAACAAAATATGCATATTTTTGAATGTTATTCACATATTTGAAGAAAAAAATGCATATTTTGTTTCATAAGTTGACTTCTAACTCTTAAAAAAAAAATTTTTTTTTTTTATTTTTACCTGTACAGAGAGGACCTGGAGGCCTGGAGCTCCGGAACCTGGAGGCCTATCCAAAAAATCTTAAAACTTGGGAAAATTCATCATATAAGAATGATTTTATCCCTAATAACCTATACTCTCAGTCCAAAGATAAAGCCTATACTCCCTGTTTACGCAAATGTGTCAAAACTTCCCCCCCCCTTAATAACATCTTTGAATAATTCAAACTTTGAGAAATTATCTTTTAAGCAAACTAATTTTGGTTGCCGCAATAGCAACCAAATTTATCACTAAATAGTAAATACCTACTTATTACTTTTGTGATAAAAATAAAATATTTTAATAAAAACATTCTTTAGTGTAATAAGATAAAAGAAAAGAATATTTCAAACTATTTCCAAACCTGGCGTAGCAGGAGTAGGAGTACTAGCAGCAGCTGCAGATGGAGTATCAGGAGACGCAGGAATATTGGGCCTTGGTCTACCAGTACCAGCAGCTTGCCTGCTGCGGGTGCTACCACCTGATCCTCCGCTGCCAGCCAGCAGAGAGGCCAAGCCAGCTCCACCACCTAACCAATAAAATAAAGATACAAAGTTGTACATATAATTTCTTTGAGAAAACTCATATTTCATAGAGAAATCTTTTGAAATATGACCGACAGAACGACGGACAGGGGCGTATATTCTGCACAATATTCATTTTTTTCCACTGCTAAAAAACAGGGGTGTATATTCTGCACAAGATTTTTTTTTTCCCCTGCTACAAATTTTTTTATTTTTCTTCCCCTAGTTTTTTCTCACCAAGTAGGGGGAAAATGGAAAAATATTTAAAGAACATTTTATTTATTTTATCCCTCCTACCACACATTTTAAAAAGTTTTTTCACCAAGGAGGGGGGGGGGGGGGGGGGGAATGGAAAAAATGTTTTCAGTTTTCTTAATTTTTACATTTTTTTTCCCTCCAACCACTCATTTTTTATTTTTTTCCCCCCTCCTGAGCAGGGGATCCCATGTAGAATATACTACCCTGCTAAAAAATGTAAATATTTATAAAAAAAAACTCCTTATTTTATTCATTTTATCCCCCCTCCAACATATTTTTTTAGTTTTGTTCACCAAGAAGGGGAGATAATGGAAAACAATGTTTCTCTTATTTTTTTACATTTTCCCCCCCAACAACATATTTTTTATTTTAACCTCCCCCCCCCCCCCCTTTAGCAGGGTCAATTTTGCAGAATATACGCCCCTATCGACGGACCATTTAAAATAAATAATTTTTGCTCATTTATACAGGGAATACTCACCAATAATTCTATCTGTTTATCTCATATAGAATCATAGATGCCAAGAAAATTACATTTCCCCAATAGCATTACGGACGGATTAACGGACGGAAATACAGCGTTGTTAATGTTATATTTGAAATGTTTATATACCTGCCCCACCGCTTACGCCCCCAAAGATCTGCATGAGCTGGCTCTGGCTCATGTTGTTGAGCAGGCTCTGCAGGTCCGAGTCTCCAGCGTTGTTCAGGTCAAATCCTGGAGGCAGCAGGCCGCTCAGACCACCGCTTCCACCTCCACTGGATCTAAACAATAAAAGTTCATAAAGATTCTTGAGGGATAAGACAATGCATGATAAATTGATGTTCATAACTATTAATGATGAACAAAATTTCCCCTTCAGTAGATTAATATTATTGGTTCGAGAAATTGCACATTGCTAGTTAAAACAATTAAGATTTATTGAAAGTACCAACAGTTTTAAGCCACCGAATGGGAGAGAGTGATCTTAAAACTTTAGGTACCATGATAATCTAGATTCCAATGTAATTTTTTTTTCATTTAATTTATAAAAAGTCATATATAAATATCTGAATTACTTCGCGCATATTATGGTACATATTTAATACTGTAACTAAATACAACAACATTCTATCTCTGCTAGAAATTTCTTTGCAAGTTGGACGAATCATTGGGTCTGATTGATAATGATCATATGGGGTAATAAATGTACTAATACCTGCTAGATCCTGGAACTGGGGGGTTATTGAGAGAATCATTCACCTTCTTGCAATATTCCTCATCCTTGTCAGTCTTGGGCTCCTAAAATTTACACAGTGAATAGATTATTACTTGGATCTCAAACCATATTATCATGTACTCAAATAAAATGAATCTCGTAAAAAAATAACGATACCCGCATACACTCCCTCCCCCCTCTCCTAGTGGATGAACGAACTCACCAATAAATGATGTCCTTGTTAGTAACCTTAATTGACGACAATTTTACCCCAGTCATAAAATCTACGTATATTCTACAGTTCTACTACAACCATTACATAGTGTAATAGTAATTTAAATGCAAGTTCAGTGTTCATCCTAGCTTAGAAAATATTGTTGACTGATACGTTATCTTTTTTTGAACACATACTTTTAATTTCTGATAATCCGCCATATCATTTATAAACTAAAATGTACAAAAGGTTTTTAAAACCTAACAGGTATTGATTCAACTTTTAGAATGATTATTTTAGTAAATATTTGCCTATGTACTTTATAACATGCGTACAATGTACATTCTCAGTCTACTGGGTGTGTTTGTCATACTTAAATTTGTACCTGCATCCAGAAGAACATACGCTTACTGCAGGTCTTGAACTTGAGGAGGTAGACCCTGCCAGTGGTGCAGGCTGGTACATGCACAAACTCACAATCATCAGGGAAGATAGTCAGGTCCTCCTCCACGGTTCCGGTGCCACGATCCTGCAATACATTTCAACAAATGAAAGGAAATCCTAGAAGGTAGGAGCATTGTGCTATGAAATTTACTAGTCCCCAAAATTTTCCAAACATGTTCTCTCTTTTATTGGCTTCAAAACTGGAGGCTTTTATAAAAAATACTGTTAATTTCGTATAAACGAGCAATGACCAAACTTTTACCAGATGATTTCAATTAAACAAAGGGGTTATTTTATTTTTCACAATTGAAGGTGTTTTTTGTGTACACCAATCATCTTCCATTATCTCAACCCTTAAGAAGTTACAAGAAAGTTGTATTAAGCCAAGCGATATTTAACAATATTGGAATCTAAGATTTTTTTTATATAAAATATGATCCAATTTCCACTTTACCTTCCATGTGAAGTGCATCAGCTGATCATCGTTCTGAAAGATCTGAACAGTTCCCTTCCTTGGGTCAGCAGTCACCATCTTGGTGCTAGTATCCAGGTTCATCTTTCCAGCACGGAAGTCAACCAGAGCCTGAGCGAAAAATAAGGTTTGATTTTATAGAAAAAGACTGAAAATTAAATCCTATCACTATTGAACACACAAAAAAATGAAAATCTGCTAAGTATATTAATTTAAATCTTTTCTTTTAGAAGACATGAGGATTATTTTGTGCATCTTTTCGAACAATTAAAATAATCCTTAGTGTTCTTAAGCTACCTCTCCCCTCTCCCCAATCTGCTCAAACAAACTCACCTTAGAAGCGGACCGGGAGCTAGAGCTTCCAAACAAAGGTCCTCCAACTGCCATATTTAACTAGTTTTAGTTCTGAAACAAGATAGTTTGGATCACAATGTTATGACGAAGATTTTTTTATTAATATTATTACAGTTTCTAAACAATAGATGGCTTGAACAGGGATCTGAAGGGATAAAACAATGGACGATAAATTTAATGCAATCCCCCTCCAAATTTTGTTTCAGTCAACTACATGCAGATTGAAATTAAAACTTTGGGGTCAGCATAATTTACAGTCCAATGTTCCCTCCCTTCCTGGGCTTTAAAGACACGGCTATTGATTGCTAAATTATGAGATTTTTTAAAATTAATTTAGAATATTTTATTTAAAATTATTTAGACGTTATATTGGTTAAATGATTTGTAAAAAGAGTGAAATTTTGTTTTAAGATAGTTGGTAAAAAATCTTTCTTTTATTCGGCTATATGACCAAAATTTTACAATTGGAATGGATATGCCCTTATAGATATTAACATAATTACATTTACATCAAAATATTATTAAAATTATCATTATGACAATTATTGTGGGCCAAAAATATGTACTTGTAGATTTTTTAAAATTTTACTTCGAAGATTTTTTTTCTTTAAAATGGCGGATTTATTCTCCTATAGAATGCATTGTCCACTGCTTGTCTG
The DNA here is from genome assembly GCF_053477335.1 of Acartia tonsa. NCBI lineage: Eukaryota > Metazoa > Arthropoda > Copepoda > Calanoida > Acartiidae > Acartia > Acartia tonsa. Next base: position 51,773,357 of record NC_137261.1, read on the forward strand.
AGATACAGAATGAACATAAGTATTTTTCTTTGAATATTATTAGAATATTTATTTTACATAGTATAACCAGGAAGCCTTCCCCCGCCAGAGCTGACCGCACTATTGGAGCTTAATCTTTCATCTTCGTCTTGTTCCTAAACAATAATAGTTATTCATCGCATCGTATCATAAACATCATTCCGCGGATATAAAAATTTTCAATTATCACATTATAATTATATTCGTATCTTCGGCTTCTCGGGGCTAACAAAACTAGTTTTAATCTTATAGTTGTACAATGAACATCTTCCTATTTATAGTAAACTGCTTATAATACGAAACGATACATGATTTTTCAGTGTGACAGAGAACCGGTTCTTATCCACCGGATATTAATCGATTTCGAAGCTAGAATGCCTACCTTTCCACTGACCATCCTTCTTAGGTACTGTTTGCTCACCATAATTTCCTCAGTTAATTTCTCAACCTAATTAAAAGTATGATAGGGTCAATTTTGAAACCAGGTAGACCAAAAACAACCTGATGGAGTCAACTCCTAAGTGAACTGGAATATGAGAAAATATCATCTTTCAATAATCGGCGATGATGATGAGGTCAGTTCGGGGTTCCATATGGACTTATCTTGAGTTTTAAAAAGGGCCTTTTTTACAAAAATGTACAATCAAAGAGATTTTAGAAACCAATATTAATTCAACTTTTAAATCATTATTTTATTAGTAAGTTTCTTTGCTCTAGTAATTTTATAATTTGCGTACATTCTTGGTATACAGACTGGGTCACTGTAATCAATAAAGAAGGAGAATAATGGGTATAAGAGAATTGGCTGAAGTCATTTAAAAAAAAACACTAAAAAAGTTAAGAAATGGATTGTTTGTGAAATTAATAAAGATTTGATATGCCAACAATTAAGAACTTTGGGTATAAATATATTTTACAATCCAATGTCTTCTCCCTGCCTGAGAAAATGCAGCCTTACCTTTTTATCCATAGTGATGGCGCTACTAGCAATTCCTTCCACTAGTCTCAACATCTCGGGACTTGAGTATGACTCAGGGTTAGGATCAAAACTAGAAACAAATATTTATTCAATTTTTTCTTTAATATTAATTTTTGGAAATTCAATAGGTAGGTAGGTATCTAATAAAATTAAGGCAATGATTGATTGATTTCTTTATTTTCTTTAATTCAATGCAGAGGCATTGTTAAAACTAAATAGTTGAAAAATCCCTAAATAACTAATTTTATCCGAATATAAAAAAAACTCAAATAAGTGTATCAAAAGATCTCGCTTACTGCTAGAACAAAATGGTTTACTTTTATACAAGTACCTGAAAGTTTTTAAAAACTATTTTTGAGGAGGTTACTTAACCAGCCACTCGCGAAGAAAAGATAAACTCCAAAAAATGAATTTAATTCTTCCCCTCAAACTTTAGGGTGCACAGGAGCAAGGGGCGAAGGCTTTAATTTAAAACTAAAAACCAAAACTTACCTAACCATACCATCCTGCTGGGAGATTGTAGCATGGATGGCCCCCTCCCTGATCATCTCAACAATCTCCTTCTCCGCAGTCTGTGGGTTGTCCAGGCCAACTCTGCTGGCAACATCCACCAGGGATAGGGTCACAAAAGGTTTGGTCAACCTAGAGAGGGCGTTTTACAATTGAAGATTTAAATCGCAATATTATCATTTACTTAAGCTTAATTGAAAGGATATTTATATATGTTTGTCTATGAAAGTATTTCTCTAAGATCTAGTAAACAATTTAAAGGGAAGTTTAATAATAGTCTACGCCAGGTTATAAAAATATGGCGAGGAGTACAGTCACCCCATCTAAAAAATTAGGGGCCTGTAAAACTGTTATTTGAAAACCAGTTTTGAAGAGCCGTAGATAAAACAGGTAATTTTCACTTCAATATAATTCCTTTTAATGCTACTTCTAGCTTGAGTTTTGACAACTTGATTCACCAGGCCAAGGTTACTATCACTCTCATAGACCTCCTAAAAATAATACATTACAATCTAGGCAGGGTAATGGGAGAGTTCAACTTCTTTAAATATGGGAAGGAGACAAAAAAAATTATAGTGACCCCAAACTTCCAAAGGCATTCAAAATTGGCCTAAAATCTTTGGAGATTTATTTTTCAATACTGTCCCGACTTTTCCAGAATAATTTAATTTAGGTATGGAGGAAGTTATTTAGTTGATTATAATAAATTTTAGGTTTTAGCTTTTATTGTCTTATCCGTAAAGAAAAAACTCTAGAACTTAATCAATAGTTATTTATCGCACGTATTATAGAAAGCATTACGCGGATATTCAAATGAAAAACCATTTTGGTAACCCCAAATGGCCGTAGGCGCGGGCTAACAAAACTGGTATTAGTTTTGTGATTTTTAATTTAATATTCGTAGAAAATTGTATGTAATACGATGCTATGAAAACTGGTTCTTGTCCAGCAGTTTTAATCGGTTTCGAAGCCATGCTTAAAAAATATTTGACTTACCCTGTATTTGTTAACAACAGCCCTGAGTTCCTCTGCATTGTTATGATGGTAAGCTGTCACAATCTCTGTGTACATGTGGCACAGCGGCTTCATAAACTTCCCAACTATGGGGGAGGTGAATTTGGGCAGGCTCACGTAATCCTAAACAGACGTTTATAAAATATAAAAGTGGAGAAAATTATAGGTTTCATCCTAAAGATTTTAGCCTAGTTGACATTAGGTAAATTTTATGTTGACATTTTTTCAAAGGAGGCCTCAATTTTTATGTTTTGAACACTATACTTTTACTAAAGATCTCCACATTTAACGTGTGTCCAGTGACAGAGCGGACATTAAACTTTGGATTACACTGGTACCCAAAGTTTTGTAACCATGATATCAAATTCGTTTACTCAAAAACATTGGGTATGTTTATTATCTTTTATTTGGTTGGTTCAGGTTCCAGAATAGTATTGCTCAAACTTTTCCCAATGATAACACTCTAGAGAAGAAGTAATTTTGACTATCATCATTGTATAAAAATAGCAATTTATCGTCTATTGTCTTATCTCTTTGTGTATCCCTTTTATTACCTTTGGTTTATCCCCATGAACAATAAGAGTAAGGAGTAAATATTTCTTGTACGCCTCTAGCATGACATGAGATACTGCGGCTGTAGGACACGTTACTGTCACCTAGATTAAAATTAATGAAAACTGATGACTTTTTGAATGAAAAAAGGTTAGGTACTGTCCCTTGGGTAAAGACATACATACCTTAAACATATATAAAATATATTATGAAACTTACAAAATACACAAGATTAATGTCAGTATAAAGCACCCTTGCCAGGGTTTCGGATCCGGATCCGCAATTGCAAGGGTCCGCATATTTTTGAGTCCAAGGATCCGGATCCGCAAAAAAATGCGGATCCGGATCCTTAGACTCCAAAAAATGGAAAAATCTACTAAATTTATATAAAATCTCAGACATTCTCTTGATGAGAGCCAATCTTTAAGGTTTAGGTTCAGACTTGAAAATTAAAAGTATTTTTGACTTCGAATTAAAGAATAAAATTTTTTTGAAAAATTTTGTGATTTTATTTTTATTGTCAAAGATCCGGATCCGGATCCAGTAGGATCCGGATCCGGATCCGCACTGACCAAATTTTGAGGATCCGGATCCGCATAAAATCAATGCGGATCCGAAACCCTGACCCTTGCACTCTAAAATTACCTCAAAATTAATTAAAACTAACCAAATAAAAACTTTTGTAACTGTCTCTGACGACTGGAAGAATTACTTGACATGATGCGGACTTCCGTAGAGTCCTAGATTGGTTATGCTTGGTTAAAACTATAAATATCATTCTTCTAGCTAAATTCAAGGAAAATTTATTAGTGTTTATTATTTCTACCATATAAACCTGAAGACTTTCTTTACAATTAAAAAATTACCAATTACCTCGAAAAAGTAAAGAGCTTTTTCATATTCCTTGACAGCAAGATAAATACAGCCACCATAGTAATAATACAACAATAGGCGCAGAGCGTCAAAATGTTCGTCTTCTTTCGACACCTAAAAACATATTAGCATTTTCACAGCATGTATTCAACCATCTATCTTTAATAAAAGCCGAGTAATATTTCCTCAAAATAAGTTTGATGTCCTCCAGAGTTTTACAAGTAGTACAAAGGAACAAAAAATTGAAAGGAGTAGATGCTCATTTGTAAGCGAAATCTTCAACAAAAAATAACATTTTATCTATAATAGTATAAAAGATATTTTTTCAAAAAAATATTTGAGGACATTAAGAGTATTAATGACAGACCGACGGTCCAAGTATAAAAGAGAGAAAATATTCATTGAAAAATGTGCAGTCTATCTTGAACAACAGCAAAGTAATCAACATTTCCCTTTAAAGACAAATTGACAGACGAACAAAGTGAGTCATAGAGTATCACGTTTACTATACCTTTGTAATATCTATGTCTAGAATTGGGAGGATGGGACCAAAGCACTGAGCCTAAATAAAGAAAATCATTGAAAAACAAGGACAATTCTGGTCAGAAATCAGTGATGAATTAACAAATACATTTTTATTAGAAAAAAAATGAGATGTAATTTTCATTAAGTAAGGATAATGAAAACTTTTAGGTAAGTACCTAATGATTTTAAATGTTGATAAAAAAAAAACATTTTGTAAAGAGCAATAGGAAAAAAAACGCTTTATGTATCCTTGAAAAGTATATACACTGCAAGTTTGTACCAACCAATCGAGATTTTATAAGACTTTTTGTTAAACTTTGGGTACCAGTATTATTTTCAGCATAATGTCCCCTCCCTCCCTTCAATTCTGATTATTACCTTGAGACAAAGTTTGGCTAGATCTGCATGTGGAGAAACCAACTGTTCAGGTTTAGTCTGGATCTTGGCTACTGCCCGCTGGACAACAGGTATGCCTCTGATGGCCAGGTTGTGCTTCACTAGCTGGCTGGATAACTGCTTGCAGATCTCAACAATGATCCCAATGGAAAATCTATAATAGATTTCATAAATTAGGTTATTGAAACACATGAAACTAAGAAAATAAATTATAAAATATAACTAGTTGTAATTTTTTTCAATAATAATAACGACATATCCTATCATATAAAGTAGTAAACGTTTTTTGTCTGTCCCGAAGGATCTCGCTAACCACTGAACCGATATTGTTCTCCTTTACAATGAAGCTTCTTATAGGTCCTGAGAAGGTTTTAAACTATTTTTTGGGAGGGTGTCTTCGCCCTCCTCCCCCCCCCAAAAAAATATTTTTTTACTCTATTAAAAACTAAAATTAAAAATGGGATGAGGTCGACTTTCCCCCCCTCCTACCTTAAGTGCCCCTAGAGGCTTCTAGGGGGCGTAGCCGCTAGTATATTATAAAGTATCTCCTTCTATACTTACCATATATTGTTTTAAATATCTACACGTACAGGTTATACTCTTGTGATGTATGCAAATTTAAAAAGATGTTCACCTGAGCTGTTCATCATTAATCTCTGTGAAAAGAGTGTCAGTTCTATGAAGCATCTGGTCCCAGTTCTCTATATTGTCAGCTTTTAGTCTGAATAAGATACGATTTTTCGGACCTAGTAAACTAGGTATCTTAAGGGATAAAACAATGGATGATAAGTTGATGTACATTGTACTTCCCCAAAGATGATTATCAAAATTACCCTTATTGATTGAAAAAGTTTAGACACTACTTGTTTGGAAATAACCAATTTAAAATTCTAGTTCATAAGTTAACAAAGTTTTTAAGCCAACGAATAAGATAGCGTAGAAAAAACATGGATAGCATATTTTACAATTAAAAATTCCTTCCCTCAATGCAGTAAACTAAGAATTTATAAAGTTTAAACAGTACATAGGCAAATAACCACAAGATGCCTCTTGTAAAAGGAAAATGTTTGGTTTAGAAATCTCTTTGTACTGTAAATAAACTTTTTCAACTTATTTGTAAAACTTGAGAAAACTCAATATTTACTGAACTTAAATTTTTTAATAGAAATCTCTAGGTACATAGGTATAGAAAAATAAAAAGCTTAAAAAAAATTTCCTACAACCTAGAGAAAAATATTTTACCTGGCAGCAATAATGGCCAGACATCCCATGATGTGCTGATTATCATCCAGACTCTCATACAAGGATTCAAGCTGACCCACATTTCCAGCCAGTATAGGAGCCTTAATCATTTTTTCAATTAAATCTTCAAGTTTTTGTAGTCGGGGAAGTTAATGCTTAAAGGTAAATCTCAGCCATTAATATGTCTTAAATGATGACGTTAAAAGTTGAACCGTAAACTGCCATATCAAAATCATAACACCAATATGTTTAGGGGAACGCCGTGACCAAAAACAAGGGTAACTCATTACAAGGCACAATGTGCTAGGACTTCTACACAAGCATCGTAGATTTGTTGTATATTTGTTTAGGGGAACGCCGTGACCAAAAACAAGGGTAACTCATTACAAGGCACAATGTGCTAGGACTTCTACACAAGCATCGTAGATTTGTTGTCTATTGTAAGTTAATTAACATAATATCCGCAAATCAGTAGGCAGTGATAGCACACCATCCATTACAAGCGGATAATGCCCTGTGATTGTCTACCTGATGTCTTGTAATAGAAGGATAACACTGCCCAAACTAGGTACCTTTTTAATTTAGTAATATGATGTTAAGCGAAAACGTAGTAGGTAGGTAAATATTAAAATGATACTTATAAAAATATAAACCTAAATTAGATTAATTTGTTTGTCCGTTAAGATCTCGCTAACCCTTGAACCGATTGAGTACTTCATTTTATGAAACTTCCCTTAATGCTATCAAATTAGTAGCTAAGATACTCAATTATTCACTGTCAGACCATCCGTCTGTCAGTCCTAATAATTTGCTACCATGCACCAACCTGTTTGTTAAGAAAGTCTCCTAGCTCAGCAAAGCTTTTCTGTGTGGTCAAAGTCTTGACTGTGCTCGTAAACGGTTCCAAAGCCATTTTTAAATATTATAGTTATTGATTCTCTGCAACATTGGTTTTAATCACAGCTCGTAAAAATGCGAATGCAAAGATAAAATTTCGTACAATAATACATATTTTACTTATAGCATGACTTTGAGACAGATTAAATCAGTTCTGAGTCATACTAAAAAATCATGTGTCGTATCTTATTAAAGACATTTTTCATTTAGTATCCAATCCGCGGTAAACTGTCTATAATACAATACGATAAATAACTATTAAACCAGACATCAAATTTTTTTTATCTAGGTATCTAATTCTAAGAAAATTCAATCTTTTATTTAATTTGCTACAGGGGTGTATATTCTACATGGGATCCCCTGCTCAGGGGGGGGGGGGGGGAAATAAAAAATAAGTGGTTGGAGGGGAAAAAAATGTAAAAATTAAGAAAACTGAAAATATTTTTTCCATTTCCCCCCTCCTTGGTGAAAAAACTTTTAAAAATGTGTGGTAGGAGGGATAAAATAAATAAAATATAGAGTTCTTTAAATATTTTTCCATTTCCCCCCTACTTGGTGAGAAAAAACTAGGGGGGGAAGAAAAATAAAAAATTTTGTAGCAGGGGAAAAAAAATAAATCTTGTGCAGAATATACACCCCTGATTTGCTATTAATGTAAGAAATGTTCATTTCAATATTGAACAAATAGTCAGTTTCATTTATTTCTATTTTGTTTGAAGAGTAGAGTGATTACTCTAGAGAAATAATGTTTAATGTGAAATTCTGCAGAAAGATAACAGAACTTTAATAACTTGTCATTGGTTAAATTAAACGGAAATTTTCTAGTTTTACACATTAGAGTTATTTAGAGCTGTTCTTTCAACTTTTACTCGAATCAAGTCCATCACATGAAGTACTGCCTTCATATTGCTGTTTCACATCTATGTTTTATCTGTGCATTAATAATAAATATGCTTTATCTATTGCAATCGTTATAAAATAATAAAAATCCCTTTATGAATTTAAATTAATAAAATCATAGTTTTTTCTTGAGTTTCTATTAAAACAAAAAAAATAATATCTCGGACTTCAAATGTACATGATTTATATTCTTTAATTCGTAATTCATATCTATTATAAACATTTAAAATACATAAATTCATAGTTTGTTTCATGTTTACCTCGAAATAAATTATATAAAAATAAAATAACAACAAATAGCAATACAACAGAACGTTCGTTACGTTTTCAACAGGACCTAGCGTTGTACTGTGTATACACTGTACACATATGGGTAAGAAGAAAGGGCATATTTTTTTTTCATTTTGTTCATATAAAGAGTCAGCTGTAAATAGTCGTATTTCTTAAGATAAAGCTTTTCTCACGTAAATTATATCGTGTAAAAATTTATTTTTCTAGTATAGTGTAAAGCATATTACAAATCCTTTAATAAGTTAGCTATGGATTGTTGAATTCCTTAATATAAAGTTAGCTTTCTAGAAATTATATACTCGAAAAATTTTAAGGTGTTTTGTCAGCTGGAAAAGTTCCTTTGTCAGATTTACGAAAAAGGGGTTCACACGATAGTTCTTCTCTTATAATTCTATTGTTTGAAGTTAGAAATGTGTAGCAAAGCTAAAAAGTTTTTAGTGCAAGGAATAGGAAGGCTTGGTGTATTAAGATATTTCAATGTTTGGCATACATAAGACTTTAACTTTTATGTAATAAATCAGCTTAATTTTAAATATGCAATATGCACAATTTTATCAGATAATACTTAAATCATACATACATTTTATGCAAAAATCTTGAATGATAACTAAACCTAATTAACAATTCACAGTTTCACTAAACATTCAACAATTTAAACAATAACTATTTATAAAGCACAAAATTGGAATAATAGATTAACTACCTACCCTTCAGTTTAATATTAATAAGTATTATATGCATGCATAATCAATGATCATAGCATAAAAGCATCTTCAACATTGACAAAAAAAAGAAGTTTTTACATGATATCTAGTTGTTTGTAAGCCTTTGAAATATTTAATCATAAAATATTGCTTTATGTACTTTGAACACTTATGTTGTTTCTAGAATAAGAAGAATCTCAGGGATCTTAAGGGATAAGACAATGGACAATAAACAAAAACATTAGTTTGCTGATTAAAGTACTCTAAACCAACAAATGAGAGTTTTGGAGTACCACTATCATTTACAGTCCATTGTCCACTCCCTGCAGGAGTGTGGTTTGGCAATGGAAAAAAATAGAGGATCAATCCTCCTCATCCTCGCTATCTCCTCCACCCATGGCGGCGTAAAAAGAGAGCGCAATTTTCTCTGCATAGGCCCGCCTCTCTTCCAGGGGCAGGTTGTCCGCTTTGGCCTTGATTACGGCCAGCTCAGAGAACAGGGCCTCGAATGAGTCCATGCTTGCTTCCATGTTGGTGGATTCTGTGCCTAGAGTCCGGGCTTTTCTTTCCTATTTAAAAACAGATTCTTAAAATTGGCCATTTGTATATTAATGCTGTTAAGTATATGGAAACAAATATACTTAAGACAATATTATCAATAATACCTAGGTACCTAATGAATTATTAATAATAACAGGATGACAACATTTAGATAAAGACCAAAACCTAAACGAAACTGTGGTCACTGTTCAGTTCATAGATAGAAAATTTAAAACCTGACTTATTTTCCAATAAACTTAACTAGTTGTTTCACGACTGGCCTCAAGGGAAGGGCGTTGGATGTCAGGAAAGTCATTAAAAAATCTTTCATATAAAGTACAACTCATTCAGGCCATCAATATTCGAGATCTTAAAAACCTTACTACTTTAAATAAAAGGATAAAGAACAAATTACCTGATTAGCATTGCCGTTGGCCAACATCGGGGGAGGATCCAGTAATTTCATGGTGCTCCACGTGTGAGATTTTAGGGCCTCCAAGATTCTACCTTTACCAACAATGTCAACAATTCCTGAGGATAAGAGTTAAAAGATTTTAAATGGTTCCAAAGTTTTATAAACACAAATTCTTATTCCTTGGCCTACAGTTTTTTTTGGGGTTTATATAAAATCCCCATTGTCTTAACTCTTAATATCCTTAATAATATTACAACAGCAAAAATCAAACCTCCTTCCTCATCGCTGCCATTGTCATCTTCAGCCACTTCATCACACTCAACAAGTTCAAAGTTGTTGTCAAGACACCAGGAAAGAATCTGTGTACGGGTAACTTCTCCACTGCCATCCACTACTGTGTCCTTTGTAGTGTCAACAATAAACAGACAAACAGCTGGCTCATTTTCCTGATAAACGAACATTATAAACCAAATGATCTGTGTTTGATATGTGCCTAGTAAACAATAGTATAACTAGCCCACCGACAATTAAATCTGTAGTTGAGCACTATTTAAGCAGAGAAAATGTGAGAGTTTTATAGGAATAGGTTTAAAATACAATTCTTGATAGATTGATTAGTTGATTTAAGTTTTGGGAAATTAATAATTACTTTTGCAAGCTGCCAAACAATTTGAGCCCTGCGCAAAGACTCGTGTGTTCCATCACAATACATTAATAAAGCTTCTGTATCATCAAACCTAAAAATATATGAAAATTATCTAATATCAGAGATCTTAAGAGAATTGACAATAGTTGATGTATACTCCTAATTATGATAAACAAAATTACTACTAGTTTTCTCACGGTAGTTTAAACATTCCAATCAAAATTTAAAAAGTCTTAAGTATAATTTTAGCCCAATTTATTGATTATAAAACATTTACATTAATTTACCTTTGTTTATTGGTGTCATCTTCTACAAAACTAAAATGTTTCAATTTCACAAGAGCATTATAATATTTAGTCCTAAGCTCTAACTGCACAATGTCTTTATCCGACGAGGAATCGCCATTTCCTAAATTTTTGTCGTCTTTTTCTGTTGGAGGCGTGTTGTTTTTTTGTGATTCTAATAGAAGGTCAACTATCCACGAATGAGGCCGGAAATCGGCGGTTAAATTTATTAGGTTACAAACTCCGCCGCTAACGGCGGGACTAGAGGCATGGTCTTCTTGCGTAGTACTCATTTTAGATGATCTTACAGAAAAGTTTTATGTCATCTCGTTTTGATTCTGAAAAAAAGGCATTTAATTGAAAATATATTCATATAAAAATAAACTATATAGCGGTTTTGTCTCACTTTTTACTTAACCTGTAAAATACAAAATAGCCGGCCTAAAACAACTCAAGGACCTATATAAAACTTTATTAAAATGGAGAACTATATTATTATAGTGGTCAACTATATCTTCTTACGGATAAAAAATTAATGTTTATCTTACAAAAACTTAAGATAAGCCGGTACGTGAAATTATAAAATTCATACAAGGCACAATTAATTTGCAATTATCGGATACTAATTTTGACTTTCTACAAGTAGGTCAATAATACTAACATATTCTTAAAATTAAATTGGTATCTCTCAACCCTTATTCAATTAAAATTACAAATCTTCTAATATTATATAACGTCAAGTCACAAGGAAAATAAAGTTTAATTTTTAAGCATATAAATGTACTAATTTATCATAAAATTTGCAAATCAGCAACAATGTTAATATCTAACAAAATATAGATGTAACAATCAAAAAGAATACTAATAATTTTTACATAAAACAATCATTTTTAATAAAATTACTTATTAACACAGCTTCAAATTATCTGAAACTATTAGCCACTCATTATTTTGCAAAGGCTTTTAGTAAATTAAAATATTGTATTAGTATCACTATAATACAAAATTGCAAAACTAAACGATTAAAAAATTAAAATATAAAAAAAAAATTTATTTTTTAATATTTTCATTTCAAGGTATTTTAACTTTGAAATATATTTCTTAAAAACTTGATAAATATTTTGCTAAATGCCTAGTTCACTAAAAGCCCGAAAATGCCGCGCAAACTTTTTAGTCTGGGATAAGGAAAATAATCTTCTTATTAAAAAAATATTTTCTATATATTATCCATAATTTAGACATTTTAGAATCGTCCTATCTATGTTAAACTTTTCAAGCTGCTTTATGTTGAGCTAAAGTCGGGAAAAATAACCATGGCGTTCTTGTTTTCAACTGTGTCTTATCTGATAATTTTAGTTATATATCATGCAGCTAAGACGCCCTTTTAAAAAAAAATCTACAGTTGCAGTTGATATGCTCTAAAGGATGACAGTCTAGATAACAGATCTATAGTATAGATGTATGTACGGACAACTCCCTTTTTTTCAAAGACCTCTTTCGTCTGCTTCTATATTATTTTCTGCTACTTAGCTGTGTTAATATAAGAGAAACCATTGGTTGATTTTCAATGATCTAATAGAAAGGTTGCACACACAAGGTTTATGCGATGGGGAGATACTGTTATTTAACCCTTTCTCCTTCTATTGTTTTAATCTAATGTCTAGACTTGGAATTAGCCATTGGAATGTAAAAAATAAGGTTTTCATTAAAAAAACGTAGCTTTTTTTTATATTTTTAAAGGTGAGGTTTTCTTCATCACAGTCAGCCTGTGTTCGTAACGGAGAGTTCTTACTTATGATGATTCCTGTAACTGTTAGGTACAATTTAATTAAGCTTAGAAATTCTTTAAACAATTAAAAGAAAGGCAATAGAATCATTTTAAATGTGTTAGTTTTGGTTAAAAAAAATTTCATGCCATTTACTTTATTTTGTAAATATGAATCTCTAAAATATCAAGTCTGTAAATGGAAGTATATCCATGTTGAGAATCCTGTAGATAGATTTATATGAAATTTTTGTTGAAATTTCAAAATAATGTTAATAACCAATTCTTTGTTACTTAATATGTTTTGTTGTTTTATAATATTATCTTCCTTGTTTTTGAAAGTCAATAAACTTTAGCCGGCCTCCTTTCAAAGAATGAATGTTAATTTTGAGTCATAGTCTGTTTACATTTTAAGTAGCGAGTCTACTCTATAATCCGAAATTCCATACTTCGTTCTTTGTCTATCATCAGCTGTATGAAATTAACTTTTGAAATTTCTAATGAAAATACCTTAATATGCCCCGCTTTTTATAAGTATTGTCTTACTTGTTTTATACAGGTGTTAAGCCAATTGTGTTTTACAAGGGCAAATTTTGTAAAATGAATCATTATTCAATAGAAAGAGATAAAGAAGAGATTTACTACTGTTTGTTTACTTTATTCAGGGATTTTATTGGATAAGATAATAGACGAAAAATTGAATTACACTCTCCAATTATGTTGATAAAAATTATCTTTAAATTAAAATTATTTTTGTGGAAAAGTTCTGCCAACCAAACAATATTTTTTATAGGTAAGCCTAGAAGGCAAGAATAAGAGAATATTTTTATAAAAAAAACGTTTGGGGCCGGTATATTTAACAGTCCAATGTCCCCTCCATCCCCGACTTTACTAGAAAAGTAAATATAAACATTCCTAGCAACCAGGAATAAATATACAACCTTGTATAATTTTATGACTTTAAGATAAAATTTACTTTTATTAGAAAAAAATGCATTTCATAGTAGCAGTCTAAAAGCCGCCACAGTCATGCCAATTCAAAGTAATGCTAAAAATTGTTGACAGCAAGAAATTAATTTTTAAGGCCCTAGGGATATATTATGTGAGCGTTATTAGGGGTGCACATCAATTTATGATAAAGCTTTGCATGCTGGACAAAATTCTATTGTGTCTGATTGGTCATCTAGGATAATAAACCTATCATATAAAGTAGTAAGGTTTTTTGTCTGAATCTTAAGAAGTTAAGATTTCCATAATTACTAAAGCGATTGAGTTCTCATTTTTAGGGAGACTTCACACAGGCCCCTGTATTGTACTTTTAGTCCATTTTGTTTTTAGATTTTAAGTCTTAGGATGACTTTTAGCTATTTTTCTAGCCCCTACTTGCTAGCTGGTGTAGGCACTAGTTATTATAAATATTAATAAAAATCTGCAAACTATAATTAAATCTTTATTAAATTTGAGGATAACAATAAGATAATACATTCAATGCAAAGAATAAAATAAATAGATTAAATATTCAACTAAAAGCAAATAATCTAAGAATTATTTAAATAATCAATGATTTAGGGTTTTTACAAAAATGTTTTTTTTTACAATCTATTAATAAGTAATGGTATTTTTTTTATTTGTAAAAAAAATGAAAAGCAAATTGATTAATTTTGAAAATCTTCATTTTAACAAATCCCTTAATCCTCTACTATCAACTGTAAAGTAAATAAAAAGATGAACAATTTCAAATTCCAATACTGTTTGGTCACTGAAATATTATATTATTTATTTAATGAAATACATAGGAACTAGCAGAAGCTCTTTGTAGTACCTATAAAAAATGACGTCATACAATACAAATGACCAATGATAGGCCAATACACAGGCTAAATTACCAATGGCAGGCCAATATACATTTTAATTTACTAATGGTAGGCTACTGTTTGTTAGGATAGGTACAAACTTTTCAACCAGTATAGTTTATCTCACTATTGATTATGCATAAATTTAGCGTCCATTGTCTTATCCCTTAAGATCCTGGGTGTATGTATTTGTGCAAAAAAAGTAGGCTGCAATAAAATGTTGTTTGAGGAAAAAGTCTATTTTGTCTAATGAGACTCAGACTTTATTTATTATTTACTTCCTTACACAAAAATAAATCCTATATATACATTTTCCCCAATTTTTTTAGGTGAATCATATATTATTTTTACCATGAAAGATATATAAAATTGCTTATAACATTTATAAAAGGGCTCTTTCACAAATTTACCCTGTTGAGAAAGGGTAGAACCCTCCTTATTTTTTACAATAAATCTAAAATAAGGAGGAGGGGCATTTTTTTGTTTGCTTGTTTATTACTTCAAGTCAGGTTGGGTTAGGTTATATTGGGTACTATGTAGCCCCGTAAGGTTAGGGATAAGAAATAGATAAATAGAAGGGAATTGGCTATCAATGCAAGGTCATTTGTGTGAAAGGACCTACAAAATATATAAATAAAATTTAAAACTTTGGCTTTAGAATACAATATCTAACAAAAAAATGATACTTTACATAGTCAGGTACAATTCTAAAATAACTAAAAACAAAATAACGTGTTAAAGGATTTGAAATAATTTCAACTTTTATAATACAAGGACAATCAAGTCCATAGCTAGCTTAGCAATCGAAGTTAACAAAACAGATCAGATTAAAATAGTTGTTAAAATAAACAGAAAATAATAAAATTAAGATAATATACAGTAGTATCAAACCCTATAAGATAACGTACTTTTAAGTTAAGACATTCTGACGGACAGACATACCTAAAACGCAGAGTAGATGCACTACAAAAAGCGGGGTTAGATAAACAGCATGATAAAAGAGATTCAACTATTTTCTGAAAACTAAAGTTTTCAGACATTTTTCTTGATTGAATCTTTTTTGAATGATACCAGGTCTATTTTTTATTGAAGGCAAATATTTAATTTAAACTTTAAGAATAAGCATTTTTTAACTAAAGTAATTAAAAATTCAATATGAATGAAAGGTACTAAATTTGAAAGGTAATTTCACTAAAAATATTTAATTGTCTGTATGATGCCAATGCTACACTGTAAATGTACGATAAGGCTTCACATTTTCATCACTTTCTAAAAATAAATCTTGTTCAGGTCTACTAATATTGGCACTTTTGTCACCGGGTGACGTTTCCCGCGCAGAATTTTGAATTGCTAATTGCCGCGTATAATTTTTACTCGACCTGGGCCGTGATGTGCCTTGGCACATTGCTGCTTGTGTAGCACTTTGGTTTTCCCCAAGCCGCTGATTAGAGTTCAATTGTTTGGGCTTCTTATGAAGTTGCAGTTGATCCTGCTGTTGCGGATGTTCTGCAACCTCTGCCATACCCTCAACATCTCCTGAAGACTCTTCTCTGTGGAGCTGAACCAACTCATCCGCCTCCTCACAACACTCGCCACGATGGTGCGCATTGCCGCGCCGATTGTTCTTATTAATCCGCGAAATCCCAACAACTTTCACCGTCCGGCCGTTGTCCCAGACACCATTACCAGACGGTATTCTGATCCTGCTAGCCGTGGAGTCCAGCCGCTCTGACAGCGTCCGCACATGAACCATGAAGCTGCTCGTTCTGTAGCGGAATTCATCTTCGGTCTCGCGCTCCTTGAACAGTCCGATCTTCTTCTTGTGACAGTGGATGAGAGTGAAGACGATAGCCATGCTGGCCAGTGACACCAGGACCACGACAAACTCAATGAAAGCGCTGCTACCCCCAGCTGTGGACTTGCACTTGCACGTCTCTGTCATGTCGAATACATAGCCTGAAATAAGAAAAAATAAAATTAAATTGATTAAGAGAAAAATGTAGCGATGCTACTTTAAAACAAAGGGAATATTCGCCTATAAGTCCGTGATAGTATTTAATTTTGGATGAAATGTAAAAGCATCTGTTTTTTAATATTAATCTTGCATTCATTATTATAATACAAATATTTATGGACTTATTTCTCCTTGTCTATTTTAGGGGTTTAATAAGAAAATTTCTTTTTTTGTATATTTATAAATTTGTTGTTAATTATTTACTAAGTATATTTGCGATAACTTTTAATTAATGAAATCTTCCAATTTTTAACCTGTACAAAACGGCCTGCTTAATTGCTTCAAGATCCATGTCAGATCTATATAGGAAATAAATGTCTATAAACGAGCTCAAGTTTTCCAAGGAATATTCGTTGAAAACTCATAGTTCTCCAATAATCCATAATAAACTCTCATTGCCCAGAACGATAAGACCCATTATTTTACTTTATTAAAAATAAATTCATTTTTTTTCATTTCATGTTGCTATTTACATTATAATGAAGTATTTAATTTCTAATCATAAAAAAGAAAATTTAAATTTATGATATAACAAATCTAAGAAAACTGTTTTAAAAGAATTCGATTGTGGCGACACTTTGTGTGTTCAAATATTGAACTAAAATTGTAATCATATAATAAACCCTTTGGTGATGGTAATGTAAAGAAAAAAATATAATTTAAAAGATCTTTTTAAGATCATTTAAATTATTAAATATTTACTTCCGTTTAGATATTAATGCCGGGTGAGGAAAATAGATTTATTGAGAAATATATATGCATATAGAAAACTAGCCAATAGGGAGATAGTTATATCGAGCCAACTCTAGTTCCTAAATATACTATACTGTACAATATCACTACTTCAAAGTATAAGAATCTCTGACTCAAGTTTATGATTGTAATAAATCAAAAGTCTGATATAAATTCTGCTTTTATAGTATTGTATTTCTTGTTTTGTTGCTGTATCTCAAAGTTCAACAGTTTACATAAAGAAGTTTATTACTTTTACAAATAAACAAAGGTTTTTTTTTCAATAATAAAATTTGAATTATGTAATACATTATACTGGCTTAAACCATTCTAATACTTAAATCTAAAAAAACAGCTTGTACCATCACAGAACCGATGTAAAGCTTAACCAAAACAGAGAACTTAAACAAGTTCTCAGTAGTTATTGAGATCCTAAACTTCAGGTAAAAAACCGTACTACTTTATAAGATAGGATTTAAGATGATAACATATTAGAAAAGCACCTATTATCTGTAAAGATTTGATGTACATAATACATATTCAATACAGATTGACCGACGGACTAAGTTATTTACAGAGTAAATATGCATTAGTCAACAAAACCTTCAACGAATAATCCGACTTCTTAGTAGTTATAAATGACCAGGAGAATCATCACAAAAAAATCAGCTTACCACTTGGACAGGTAGGATATGGCATGTTGGGACACATACAGGTACAGGAATCCTGGTTCCAGAACCATCCTCTGCGCAGGCAGTTGTCCCGGGCCTCACTATCAACACAGGTACAACGGCACTCGGAGGCCAAAAACTGTTGGCCTCGATCTTTATCGCACTGATCCGCTGTCATGTGACACCCGCAGCCGCACTCCACGTGTTCCTCCACCTCAGTTTCGGCGCATTCGGTGACAGTGGGGCCGGGAGCGGCGGACCGGACCGAGAGCATGACCGGCACCTTGACCTTTCTGGTCTTTGTGGGGACGCAGGTGTGGTGGGAGTTGATACAGGAACCGCTACAACGGTCAACCTGAAACAGGATTAGGTTTTTAAAATGTTTTTCCCCTGCGGGATTCAAATCCTTTGGAGCCCTTTAACTACTCGTTTCTACCTTGAATTATACTAACCAGGCCTTACTTAATCAAACCTAAAAATAATATAAGAGAAATCGAAAGATAAGTAATAATTTAATTTAAAATTACAAAAAAATTTCCTTTCTGTAATTTTTTATATAAACTTTTAAAACAAAAGATAATTTCTAATCTTACTAGAACTAAAGTTAATTACATTTTTCTTATTGTTAAATTTGTTATAAAATATGTGCAATTAAAAGTAATTAATTAATTAAAATTGTCTGCAATATAAGGCTATATATGATCTTTTAGTATGGCTGAGAACCGGTTCTAATCCAGGGGATATTAAACGGTTTCAAAGCAATATTGGAAAATATTTTATAGTATGTTTGACTTGAACAAAACCTTTACCTGGAAATGTGTTGGTGTCACGTGAGAATACTGGGCCTATATTTCAACATAGATGATTTATGCATGTTTAAATGAATCTATATATTATTACTTGGATATTGCACCAGATTTCATATACTCTAATAAAGTAATACTCGCAGCTGGCTAAAGTAACGATACCCCCAATCCACCCCCTTTACCCCATCCCCTCCTCTCGTACCGGATGAACGAACTGACCAACAAATGGAGTCCATATAAGCAAAATAATTGACGACAAATTTTCCCCTGTCACAATATCTACGCATCAAAATCTTAAAACCACGACGACAAATGTTAATCCTTCAAAAAATGGAGCCCTATCGGTCAAGTGTTTTGTTAGATTTAACAGGAAAAAATTTAGTACTACATGATTTTTCATGTTATTTTGATAAATTACAAGTTAATGATTTAAGTATATTTTCTTAACATCTAAAAATCAATTTATGACAACATAGATAAAAAATAATATTTTATGTTTTTTTATGCTGACATAAATGCGAGAGAAAGACATGAAAATTTGCCTAAAATGTTCTAATTTAAGTACAAGAGAGTGAAAATGCAATGAGATTTAACCAGCACACACTATAAAAATCAGAACTAACACTTTTTAACCCGATAGCTCTTTTAATTCATTCATGCATGTTATAAACGTACAATCGATGATTGATGTACATAAAGTACAACGTTACAAGCGAAACATCTGTATGATCAGGAGCTTAAAATGTAAGTATGTTCCTTAAAAGCATTCTGTATTTAGGAAATTAACTATCATTCTACTTCTTTAATTACTGTCAGACTTTTGTAATGCTTCGCTTTAATGGATAATCTCATCCTTTCTTAAATTTTTAATCTATTTAAGTAAAGACACATCCTTGATTGAATTTGCCCAAAGGCTTAAACAAAACCATGAGAAAAATCTCTGTGAACGCCCCTGGTTAAATGTGTTGCAAAATATGTTGGAAATCAACTTATTTAAATAATTTTATAAAATAATGTGTAAAATCAAAAAGACTTTGCTAAAATTAAAATCACTATATTGACTGTACTAAATTTAAAAAGTATTTTTTAAAGTGCACTTACAACTTTTTATCCTAGCACAAAGACACACTTTAGATACATTAACTGCATAATAAATATAGAAAGTCTAGATGATCAATACTTTAATTTGACCAATAGGAACAATTTTTAGGAACAATCCGACCAATTAATAGAATGTGTACATATTTAAATGTAAATTTTGTCTGTTGTAATATGGGATTAAATTATATAAGACTGAATGTGAATAGTAAATATAATAGAAAATATTAAAAATAGTTTTGACGGATTATTGTGTCTAGATGTCCATCTTGATTAATAAATCTATTCAACTGCAAGTAAAATATTAGACAAACGTCATTTTTAAGTTGTGCTCATTATTTTATTGGATTGTAGGGAGGGAGGGGACATTGGAATTTGTATTACAATACGTCCCAAAGTTTTATAATAATCTTTTCTTATTTGTTAGCTTAATAACTTTGGGAGCTTCTTTAAATTTTGGTTGGTTCATTAAGTTTCCAAACGTATCAACTACTAATAGTGATCTACAAATGGGGTAATTTTATATCATGATCTGGGATGTACTTTTTATCGTCTATTGTCTTATCCCTTTAGATCCCTGGTCTGATTGACCAACTAGGGGTAATAAATCTATACAACTGCAAGGAAAATTATACCCCAGAAAAGTTGGGACAAAAAATCCTCTTTTATCCCGGGCAAAATTTTGAATCTAAACTTTGATTAGCGATGCACAGTTAGTCAAAAGGGCAAAACAATTTTGGAACAAAATTTGCAAGAAGTTGAGATTTGCAAATTGCATCAGTATATTCACAAACCTAAGATAAAGATTCGCAAAAACTAAATTATTGATAACCAATTAGGATAATGACTATTCAATATCTTAGAAAAATTAATTCTCTGGAATCTTAAGGGATAAGACAAGGTTCAGTAAAATCTCCAATGATGATAAACATAATTATACCTTCTGTATAATTAATTATTGGTGGCAAAGCTTGGAAACTGCTAGATTAATTAAGATTAATAAAAGTCAACAAAGTTTTTTAGGGATCATATCATAAAAGTTTGGGGATCAGTATAGTTTACAGTATAATATCCTCTCCCTCGAAATATTTGTCTCTACCCCTAGGTATAAATAGGAAACTGGTCATGAGGGCAGAAGAGGAGGGGGGGGGGGCATTAATATAGTAGTGGTAGCTTTTAAGTAATTGTAGTTAATTGTAAGAAATGTTAGTGTGATGGTAAGTTTCATTCGGATGTAGTTTAAATCACATTTCCTAAATAGTCCCAAAAAAAGGACAAAGTAGCCTCGGACAAAGTAGCCTCCGGACAAAGTAGCACCCGGACAGAGTAGCCTCATAAGGAAAGTAGCCTCCACTGTTAATAAAGGTCATAGCCGCAGCGCTCGGTCCCCTGGCCTGCCTAGCCGCGGGCGCTCGGTCCCCTATAACCCAACCTAAACCAACCTAAAAATTGCAAAAACAATGTTAAAAATTGTAAAAACAATATTAAAACTTGTAAAAATCTATCAACCACTTTTTGTAAAATCCACGAAATTCTAAACCATCTATGTATTAACAGTTGAAGATATTTTTCTACTTTGTCCAAGATTCAAAATAAGTAGAATCTTATCAGAGAGGGAGGGGACATTGGACTATAAATTACCCAATTTAATTATTATGGACATGTTCTCCCATTAAGAACAATGTCAATGCTTTTTCACCATTAATTGTAAAATACAGAAGTGGTAATTTTGTTTATCATAATTGGGGATGTAAATCAATTTATCGGCGATTGTCTTATCCCTTTAGATCCCTGAGTATTTCAAGAAAGAAACATAAAAAAATATTTCTTATCCTGCTTGAACTGGCAAAATCCACCAATTACGCATTAACCATCCATGCCTGAGGTGCGGGTAGGGCAATAACAGTCGGCCTCGCCTGGCAGCCGGAAACACTGCCGCTCGCCGTTCGGCTCACAATGGCCTCTATCCTGTGGCTGAGACATTGTGACAGCTCAAGACCGCCGGACGTTGACGACTCCACGGCGAATGATGTTGATCTTTTGTCGCGGCCCATATCTGACAGCCGGCTGAGTGTGTCGGCCGCTGAGTTTTGACCGTTTGAGGCAGTCACGGCTGCACCTCCCAGTAATGTTTGCAGTAACACTGAAAATAAAATATTTTTATAGTATTTTTTGTATACAGTTGAGGGTTTTGAACCTCGAGGACACTTCTATTTGTACTCAATAAAACAACAGTTAATACAGTTTTATAACAAGCCTTTGTTGTAAAAATGACAATATAATAATCTCATTGCGGTTAAAAAACAGAAATTCATATCTTACATAATTAAATTTCACATACACACATAAGGAAAACAATAAAAAATTTATTCTGGTATTTTTCCTTAAAGTGCATTAAAAAAAACAACTGAAGATAAGTAGAGTTATTTTCCGTTTTTTAAAAATTATCTTAAAGGTTAGGTTAGGTCATATAAGGTATTAGGTAGCCCCACAGGGTTAGGTAAAAGAATTTTTAATATTTTATTTCAATTTGAATGAATCTAGTAAAAGTGTCTGACTCTGATTATGACGTTAAACAATAGCCAATAAGAGGCCAGTTTACACTGTAATTGACCAATTGTTAAAATTTATAGTGGCCACTCATTGGTTAATTTTTTTACGTCATAATCAGAGTCAGACACTTTTACAAGGTTTATTTGAATTATTTAAAAGTGCCATTGTTTTTTTTTTTATAATAAGTAAAAGGGAAAAACAAAATATCCTAAAATCATATAAAAACTAATAAATAGTTTCTGTTTAAGACCTTAAAGGACATTTTGAAAAACCCTACTACTTTGCATAATAGACTAATTAATACAGACAAGTATATTTATTTAAGAGTAGCTGCGCTTTAGAATTTTTCCGCATTTAAAACAAATTTTTTCATTCATGAAATACTTGTGACGTGTGCTTAACATCATGTTTTTGTCAAGGAGGGAGGGGACACTTGTCTCTTAATTACAATAGTAATTAAAGTTTATATTAACATTTTCTCGTTCGTTGAAATAAAAAACTTTGGGTACTTTTCTATAATAAAAGGGGTAATTTTGTTTATTATTATTGAGAATATACATACAACAATTTATTATTCATTGTCTTATCCCTTTTAGATTCTGTGTTTTAAAAAGTGTAGAGGGCGTAGACAGGACTTTACAAAGGGGAAAGGATACATCAATGGAGAAGAGGATGGGGGGGGGGGGGGTTGAAAAAAGTAGGGATTTTAAGCGAAAAGACAATGGAAATAAATTGTTTTACACCTGAATTATCTACAATAAACAAAATTACACCTTCTTCTGATTAAAATTATTGGTTAAAAAACATAATTTACATTCAAAGTCACCTCCCTCCCTGAAAGTAAGTAAGAAATGTTTAATTTGTATAACTAGCGCTCCTACATGCTTTTTATCTTGCACTCGGCTTGTAAAACAATGTCTAGCATTTAAATATTTGTTTTATCAAAATAAACATTTTACTTTTACAACTAAACATAAGGATTTGTCAGCCGTAGCCTAAGGCTACTGTAAAAAAGTTATTAGCCGAACCCAATCGGCAATAGGAGTTGAATCTTGTCGCGTTTTTGGCAATGACTGCCGAGCCCTGCTAAAACTAAGAGAGGAGGGGACTTTAAACTGTAAACTTCAGTGGTGCCCCAAATTTATCCTATTCGTTGGCTCAAAAATGTTGAGAACTTTTATTGAATTTTGATTGGTTGGCTCCAAACCTTTCAACCAATAATTTAAATCAACAGAATCATTGAGAATGTATATTAATTTATCGTCTACTAGCGGCTACGCCCCTAGAGGCCTCTAGTGTGTTTGTTTGTTAAAGTCTCTACGATAATTCTTTATGTTACGATACCTCTTTATGTTACGTTGAAGTCTCCCATATATTAAAAAAAATAAAAAATTTTTGGCATTTCTCTTGGGAGCGTGGTGGTACCCTCCTCCAAAATAGTTATAAACCTTCCCGGGACCCATGAGAATCTACCCTGTCAAGGAGAACCTGATCGGTTCAGCGGTAAGCGAGATCCTTCAGTACAGCCACACAAACACACAAACAGACATCCTGTTACTTTAGTATAAGGATTGTCTTCGATAAGATTCCTTGTTTAAACGTCACTTTTAATCAAAGGTTAAAAAAATCAGGCAGAACTTTAAGTTTTCTCAGGAATTTAAAAAATCATAAATAAGATTTAATTGCTTATAAGACACAGCAGTTTTCTTTGTCTAGTTTAGACAGGGAGGGAGGGGACATTGGACTGTAAATAGTACAGGTTTCAAAGTTTTCACATTATCTATTGAGACTTTTATTAAATCTTGATTGAGTTGTACAAACCCTAAGTGTTCAAACTTTTCCACCAATAATATTTTGTCACCATAATTTGGGGGTATTTATTAATTTATTGCCCTTTGTCTTACCCCTTAAGGTCCCTGACTTTAGATTAATTATTATGCAATAAACTATGTCCTATAATAAAATTATAATTGTTTCATCAGAAAAAATGTATTTTTCGAACACAGTAATAGTGTCTGACTGATTATGACGTAACAAAAAAATTAGCCAATGAGAGGCCGTTATTGACCAATGGTAAAATTTATTATGGCCTCTCATTGGCTAATTTTTTTTGTTACGTCATAATCAGTCAGACACTATTACTGTGTTCGTATTTTTCCTTTTATAGTAGCAAAGCTACTTTTTAATCAAATTTGTCTGTCCGTCAGTCAGTAAGTCCGTAACGCTATGGAAGGAATGTGATTTTCTTGGCTGTTACTAAAAATAGACAGCTTAAATTTTCAGTGAAGATTCCTATGACATATGCACATCTAGTCTACACATTGTTTTGTCTGTCACAACTTAGTCTTTCTTCGCTTTGTGTGGACATAATTGTCTTTGCAGAATTTTTTTTTAAAACTTATACCTTAATGGGTAATTAAACAATGAAACTACTAATTAACAACAATTTGTAATAAAATATAATTAGTTTCTAGGTCTATAAATTTAAATGTCAAAACTTTAAAACTTTCTCAAATCAAATTAACTTTTACTTAATTTTTTTTTTTTTTACAGTTGACTGTCCCCAAAGTTTTGTGATGCACTTTCTCTCATTCGTTGGCTTATAAACTTTGTAGAGCTTTTTTGCTGAATCTTGATTGGACGGTACAAACCTTTCCACCAATAATTTTATTCTGTGTAATTTTGATCATAATTGAGGATCTAAATAAATTTAACGTCCACTGTCTTATCCCTTAAGATTCTGTAAACTTATCAGTTTCTGTAAACTTATTATATCTTTGCCAACCTCTAGAGTCTAAACTGTTTAGTCTCAGGATCTAAAGGGATAAGACAATGGCTTATAAATTGATGTACAAAATTACCCCTTTCTGAAGATAACAATTGGTGGTTTAAACGTTTGAACACTCAACTTAATAAACCAACAAATCAAAATTCAATAAAAGTCCCCAAAGTTGGTTAGCTAACGTATAAGAAAATGTTATATAAGAGTTTGGGGACTAGTATAATAAACAGCCCAATGTCCTCTAACTTCCTGCCTCTAAACTGTTTAAACCTGTATTTTATAACCTTTCCTAAACTTTGTAATCTATATTCTATTTCACATGACGCATTGAACCCTAAAAGTGATCATATGATTGCAAAATTGCATTTTCTATCGTCTGTGCGTCATTTACCTATTTTTGGAAGCGAAGCTTCTCTATGATTAACTTTGACCCACTTTCCATACGGATAGGTGGGGAACCTGACTTTCTCGTTAAAGATTCGGTCCAATTTTACGATCTCAGTGGATAAGCACACACACAACTTACTGCTTTATATTACATGATGACATACATTTGTAAATGGCCCATTGGCCGCCATCCTTGTTTTCATTTTGTGACGAAAAATTTACGTCTAAGGCGAGTCTTTACATATGGTGCCATTTCAAACTGTCACAAATTTAGGGGGACAGATACACTGTATACTGAGAATGTGTGCGAATTTAAAAAGTACAAATGCAAATACCCACTATTCAATTGCTTCTTAAAGTTCAATTATATTACGTTTTAAAAATCTTTTTTTTTTATATTTCAGTAGTTAAATAAGACTCGAGATAGACCCCTATTTAGACCCCTATTTCAAATCACAAATTTAGTGACGCAGCTCTAGTTGTATATATATTATAATTATGTACTTTGTCAGCCCATTAAAGATTCAGACCGTTGTCTTCTTAAAAGCGAAGATTTTCTATAATTAGGGTCAGGCCGTAACGGAAAGATTTTATTGTTAATTAATTTAGCCGTGTTAGAATTGTCCTAACGATTTGGCCGTGATCCTTGTTTATAATAAAAATAATATCTAAAAGGCTCCTTTTTTATTTTCAATTAATGAAAATTGAGTTTTGAATTTTGATTGTTTTTGATTGTTTTGTTTTCAATTTAAATCTAAAAATCATACATCGCAATTTCATGTTTTGCGTTATATTTCAAATAAAAAATGTTTTTTCTTCATCTTTTCATGTTTGTAAGTTTATAAATGCACTCGAAAATATCCATCTCTTTTTACAAATTAATTCTTATATAAGAGTAACAGGATGTCTATCTATATGTCTGTTTCGATACTGAACTGCTAAATATTTATTGTTCTTAACGTGTCATTTAAAATCATACCGGTCTCCAATGATATACAAACACTATCTCATATTTGTTGGCTTCAAAACTGTAGGGGCTTTAAGTTAGTATAATCTAGCAATGTTTGTCATAATGGGGGGGGGGGGAGTTAAACAATGTATAGTCTTATCCCTTAAGATCCATGCAAATTACTACATATTGTTATTTGTTCAAGAATATAAATTTTGTAATTGAATCTTGACGACCAAATAGATAATAAAATTGATTTCATAGGCTGTTAAAATTAAAGAAAAAGTACGCAAAATATAAAAAAAATAATATGGCATAGTACGATCTTGTAGTTTTTACTAGTACGATTGTGATTTTTCAAGATTTTAAATTACTTTTTTATATTCATGTAAACTAGAAAAAACGAACGTTAGGAGACCAAGAGTTACTGCACTTAAAAAAGTAATATTATTTTCAGCATGGCTTCGAAACCGATTAAAATCCGCTGTATTAGAACAGATTCTTAGCCATACTAAAAAAAATCATATTTAGCATCGTATTACAGACAATTTCCACAAATAATAAAATATAAACAATAAATTAATTATCTCCAACATGCCTTCATTATCGAAGCCTATAAATAGCATAAAACTATGTGAAATCCTAAAATTATAGAACTATTAGTTTGCAAGATCTGAAAGGATACATAAACAAAAAGCTTACTAAATTTTACGACAAACAAACAAAAAGTAACCTTACTATCTTACATGTGATGACCAAACTTGTAATCCTGCAACCTCTTGAAATGTGCAATAAATTAGGTAGATATTGCATAATGTTCTTGTAATAAACTAGGATGACAATTGCCATGTAAGCGAAGCTCAACATTTTGGATAGATAAACAAACATTGACAAATATAGAGCAATATATTTAATATTAAGGACAAGATAATGTCTGAACAAAAAATATGTATTAATCTATCCTAAAATTACTTAAACATAGGATGCTGGAGTTTAAAAAGAAGAATAACATCATTTTTAAAACGGGCAAACGGTCTTAAATGAAATGATCATAACCTGCTGCAATTTATAAATTTTACCTTACTGTTATTGGAATTATGCTACAAAGTTGAAAATCATAGAATAATTCTAACAGGCCTAAAGTAACGATCAGATCTAACGAACGTACGTACGTACGTATTAACATACTCTAACTGTAGAAAAGCTTCGGTTGTACCAAATAGAATGATATGTGAACACTGAACATAGTTAGACAACAATATATATATAATTAGTTATGTAAGCAACTCTCACCTATTATATATCAGCAAAGTTATCCTACAAATAGGTTAATTCTTAGGTCTTACAATATCGTAATCATGGCTAGGTTTTTTAGAGATCCAGGATGTTCAAGGTTTTTTTTGGGGGTGAGGGTTTTTATATTTTGGGAGAATGGGAATTATCTGATTTATTTCAAACATTTTGGGGATGTCTATGATACCCCATTTTTTGGGAGTTGGAGGGGGGTAAACACCCCTTGCACGTTCTTGCAGGGATCTTAAGGGATAAGATATAGAAAAATAATTTAATATACCCAATAAATAGATTTAGTCCCAAATGAGAGAATCTTTTGCGAGAAATAGAAAAGACTAAATGCCATAGTAATCAGTTTCGCCAATTTTTAGATTAACTTTTTGGAAATGAAATAGTTTAAGATTGTTGTACATCCAGGAATGATAATGCAGAATGTTATACCTAGGAATACACACACTCACACACACACACACACACACACATAATCACACACACAAAAACTCACACACACTATTCACTAATCATTATTGGATTAACTTAGACACTGCTAATGTACCATGCAAATAGATGGTCAAGTCATAATGTGCTTGAACGTAAAGCTTGATGGCCCTAGTGGCTATACAAAGGTGTCTCAGTCTACATCATAAATACTTAAGTCCAAATCCTATGAAACTATGTCTTATTAATCAACCAAATAGATCTAACAGTCCCTAAAGTTTGCAAGCCAGCGAATGAGAGAACCTTTTGCGAGAAAAAGAAAAGACTAAATGCATAGTAAACAATTTTAAGATACTTTTTTTGAAATTTTAAAGCCTAAATTTTGTTTTTGATTATTTATGAAATAGTTTAAGATTGTTGTACAACAAGGTATGATAATGCAGAATGTTATACCTAGGTATACACGCACACACACACACACACACACATACTCACACACACAGACAAACTTACACACAAAAACACAATGCTTGGGAACAATTATGCAGTGTGAAGGGAGGGAGGGGATATTAGTCTGTAAATTAAAATAGTCCCCAAAATCATAGCTTTTTCATAAATTGACTTTTTTTCTTTGGGTTTTTAGCAAAAAAATATCTTTTATTTGCTTGACCGATACAGTGAAGCATGTAAACATGGGTTTTGTGAAGGATCAAAACAATTTGGGAGAGGGTACCTTCACCCTCCCAATAGAAAACACTCCCAGAACAAAAATACCACCCCAAAAACTTTCTTTCTTTCTTTTTCTTTTTAAATCTAAAATGTAAGTTCCCCTAGATTCTCTATGGGGGTAGCTGTTAGTAAGTTAAAAAGTAAAAAGTGATAATTAGGTTGGTATAAAAAAATGAGAAAAATATATTCTTTGATTTTGAGTTAACTTTCAAAACATATTTATTCCTTATGGAATAACAACAATCTTCAAAGGAATATATACCATTTTATCATGAAATTGCAAATTTAAATACTCCAATAAAAACATTTTATATTTATGCAAAAAATCTACTAACATTTCACAGTGCGACACTTACCCCCCAAACAAATCCTTTCCCAGTGGCCCGGGCCACGCCTCCCTCAATTGTGAAGCTTGTTATTGAAACTAATTAATTTGCATCCCAAGTTTGCAACTAATTAAGAGTGTCATGCACCATAATACGACAGACAACCAGTGGACAGAATATGTAATCAAGTTTTAAAAGTACAAGGACAAATAACTACTAAAATACAGTGTCTAAAAGATTAATTGATATTGGGTATCATGAATTTCTCTATTTTTTTATTACAAATATTTTTAAACTCGTGAGAAATCCCTTTGTACAAAATATGTGTTGAACAAAATGGGAACTTACAATAACTGCTCACCCCATGTTACACAAACATTTGATTCCGACCCAGCCCTCTCAAATAAATAATTGAACAAATGCAAATTAGTCACAATTTTTATATGTAAGGCATTTCTATAATTAGATTATGTTTATCAGTCTGTATGTCATTAAAACCTCTATAGCTAGCTGTTCTTTTGGGTATACACCCTTTCGTAGCAACGCCTCTTAGGGGGCGTTCCGTCGTATTTTCACAGTAGCCTTCCCCCTATTCCTGTTAGAATCGTCCTGTTAGGCATAAATTAGAAAGAGGAGCAACTCTAGCAATTTACCTTTAAGAACCTTATGTTCACTAAAAACTTGTTGAATAAATTTGAATGATAAATTGTCCTTATGATTAGTGATTTCTAGGTGGATTAGGCACCATTTAAAAAGCGAATATTTTTATAATAGAGTCTTATAATTACGCTATTTGTCGTTTCTAAAAATCCTGTTTAAAGCTTTATATATAATGCATCGAATTTTCTATCAGTAAATTTTGCTTCGCTCGTGTGCATTTTTAAATCTTTGTTAACATGCTAATTTTTTATAATTAGGTTAACAAGGCTGATGTTATGCATAGCTCATAATTTAATTAAAGTCTAAAATATTACATGAAACAGAACTGGGTAATTTTTTATTTGGAAGATTTTTAAAATTAATATATTTTATTTGATATCTTATCGAAAAGCGAAGTTTTTCTACAATTGTGGTTGGTTTGTACATCGACAAATTATGTAATTCAAATATCAAATATCCTTTTGTATTTATGTTTAAGAATTAAATCTAAGGACAATATGGCATGCTGATGTAAGTACAACAAAGGTTTTTCCAGTATGGCTTCGAAACCGATTTAACGGTTCTTAGCCATACTAAAAAAATCTACCTTGAAATAAATTATCTAAAAACAACAGCCGAACACAATTTTTGCTATTGTTAAAATCAACAATTTTTTTCTTATCCCTTTCAAATATCAAGCCTTCCCTGGACTAATGTAAAACGTTCTGTTCAGCATTTTACGATATCTTATTGTGCATATAGACAGGCAGACGTCCTGCTATTTAAAAATATGTAGGTTATTAATTTACCTTGACCCAAAAATTAAATTAAAGCACAAATTTTAGCCGCCAAAATTGACAGACTGTAAAAATGCCCTGGGCAATGTGTAAAAAAAATAATGGTGAAACAAAAAAAAACATCCACGTGGGGAAATAGAAAATATATTCCAAAAGATAATCATGTAGTCATAAATCTTAAATGAAGTTTCATTCTCACAATCAACATATATTATTGAAAATAATTAAGAAAAAATAAGGTTTAAGAGATCTAACACTCTTTCCTTCAAAGTTCCTATCGAACGCTAAAACATCCCCTTTATATTTAAAGTGCCCAATGCAAGAAAACCAGACCCAGTCCCAAAGTAACAAAAAACGAAAACTACCCTCCCTTTTTTAAAATTTATTTAAAAATGAGGAAGGGGGGTTCTATATTCACTTGAAGGAAACCGCAGATAAAAATTTAGTGTGAAATGATTTTCAAGAAAGGTGAATAAACACATAGGAAACAGAAAAAAAACGTGAAAGGTTTAAATTATCCTATAATATAGTTTGTTTTATAATATTTTTTATATTAGTTTTTATAAACAACAGTCTCACTTCCGGGGTTAATATTTTATGATGGCTTGTAAAGCAAGCAAGGGTTGGTTGACCTTTAATAATAAATTCAGATTCAAATATCTCCAGATATTTCCCTTTTCATCATTCATCACATTTCCAATAAACTTTTACAACACATTTGGTCAAATATTTTAGGTTGGGTAAAATAAAAATTTGGTTTATTATGCTTTTGTGAAAAATAGACAAGAAAAACAAAGTTTTGAAATGTGTTTTTTTTTAGACTATTGTTTTGGAGGTCCTTTAAGCCATACAAATTACGAGGAAGCATTAAAATTCTTGTTTTAAATTGGCGGAAAAGGCAAAAACTATATGCCTCTTTTTCAGAAGGCATGATAGTTATTTGTCGCATTGTATTATAATCAGCATTTCCGACATAGACGTCCAAGGGGGGGGGGTTGTGGTAAAGGGGTGAGTACCCCTCCCCCAAATAAAAAAAAGCCTCTATGAAATAAAGATTACCCCCCCCCCCCACAAAAATTTTTATTTTCAAAATTTTACCCCCCCCCCCAAATAAAAAAGCTTGGACGCCCCTGAATTTTCCGGGATAGTAAATTGAAAAATTATAAGATTAATAATAGTTTTGTTAGCCCCGTGGGACGGAACTGGTATAAATTTTGTAATCTTTATTTTATTATTCGCAAAAAATTGTTTGTAATACGATACTATGCATGATTTTTTAGTTTAGCTCAGAACCAGTTCTAATCTAGCGGATATTAATCGGTTTTTAAAGCCATACTATAGTGTAAAAGACTTACCTAAAATAAATCTGAGCTCCATTAAGTGATCATATTTAATAACAACATCAAATAAATCAAAATAACATTTAACACATTCTTTTCTGTTTAAGTAAATCACTTAAATAATTTTTACTTTTCTAATCTGAAATAATGTTTATAAAATAATCTTTATAGCATATTTAAAAGAGAAAAATATGAACTAAAGAAAAAAGCTACCGTTTCCACAACTAGGAAAAATACCGGTTCCTTTTTGGTGTATTTTTTTGTCAATTTCAATTTTAGCTGTATAATTTGCAATATTTGTTGTTAAAATAAAAATCTTTACCAGATGGAAATATATTCCCAATAATATTTTGTTTCAAAGCAAGTAAAATTTTTTAGATTGTCAAAAATACATACGTTATACTTTTGCCAGTTGTATAACTGGCAGCACTCCAAAAAAGGAACATTGTTTACTTTTTTAAAAAATGGTGAAACTACTCTTTAATTCACGTTGTCTGTCCGTACATCAATCCGTAACGCTATGGGGAAAATAATATTTTCTCGGATGCTATTGATGATAGACAGCTTAAATTTTGAGTGATGATTCCTGTAACATATATGCTTCTAGTCCAAACATTGTTTTGTCCGTCTGTCTGTCGGTCACTTTTCAAGACATCAACCTTATTTTCTTAGGGTTCCTTGATTTTCTTTGCGTTTTTGCTTATTGTCTCTATTTTTGTTCTTTGTTAGGATAACTGAACATCTGTTTTATAACTCACTTTGTCCGTTTCTAAATTCCATTTTATTTTGTGCTGCACAACTCATGGATTTTGTCATCCTTGTAAATTGGACAATTAAAATATTTTAGATTTTTCATTCGCATTTAACTATAAACAAAACATATCAAATATGTACTGTACATTTACTTGCATACATATGTTGTAATTACTCTGTAAGAGAATAAAGAGACATTCATAAATAAGGAAGAAAGCTACTTAAACTCAGGGATTTCGAGGGATAAGATAATGAACAATAAATTAATGTACATCCTCTATGATAACAATTGAAGTTACCGGTTGAAAAGTTTAGAAACAATTATTTTGAACCCACTACTGAAGATTTAATATAAATATCCAAAAATCTTAAACCAAGAATAATTTCTTTTTAAAATATATTCAATTGTGATTTACAGTCCAATGCCCCCTCCCTCCCTGTTGTAATTGAGTCTTGTCTGTCTTAATTCTAAAATCACTTTCAATCTTGCGTAAACACTCTAAAAATTCGATAACTTTTTTTTAGTCACAAAATATAAACACTTCTAATTTAGTTGTTAGTTAAAACTGATATTTTCAAAAAGCTTTGGAAAGTATTTTCGAGTATGGCTTCGAAACCGATTAATATCCGCTTGATTGGCACCGGTTCTCAGCCATACTGAAAAATTAAGTATGGCATTTTATAACAGACAATTTTCCACGAGTATTAAATGAAAATTATAAAAATGATACCAGTTTTGTTAGCCAGAGCCTATGGCCCCTCAGGCCTAACAAAACTGGTTTTAATCTTTAATTTTTCACATCAATATCCGCGGAAAGCTGTCTATAATACGATCTGATAAATAACTATTTTTTAACAGTTGACAATCACGTGGGTGGAAAGTCAAGACTTTGTCCAGCGCATGTTGTGTGCATGACAGAGGCTGTCAACTCACTGAATACTCTACTAACTCTATACGCGTTCAAACTCTGATAGTAAAATATATATATATTTAACCAATAGATGTATTACCGTAGATGCTTATTTCATCCCAAAAATGACTATTTATTGCTGACTTTTATATATGAATAAAATCAAAAGAACTGCAATTTCGTACCAAATGTGCACACATTCTAACTAGTAATATAGCGAGCTATTTCTTGACCAAGAAGGTAAAAGTTTCCTCAAATTTTTACCATTAAAGGTACCACCTCCAAAAAAATTTTTATGGGGGAGAAAAGTAATTGCCCCCTACCTATGACCTTCGATGTCCTTGTCCCTTACTGTGTTATTATTGGTCAAATTTACTGAGTAGGTATCTAGGTATACTATATCTACTATTTACCCACTGTTTACTGCCTGTGGCTAGGAAAGGGCCGAGGGAGGGACCCGATAATTTGAGGGGGAGAATCATAACATGGAAAGGAGGAAAATGAGTGGAGTAAGGAGGAAGGGTACACCGGACACTATTTTTTACAGCTAAATAGAAATGCAATACCAAGGGGGAATTGCATCATGCTGTAGATATTTAAAAAAAAAATTTTTTTTAGTTTTTGAGGGTTTTTGGTGAGGCAGTATTTCGTATGCAAATTCTGATTCATGTAATAATACGGTATGATTATGAATTTGATTCTGTTGAATATTCTTACGGAAAATTCCATCATAGTTTATGAGGGCTTGTAACATCCATAAGTAGCGGAACACAAAACAATCATGGATAAGAATACGGACAAGAAAATTTAGAGCAATTGTTAAATTTAGGAACATTGAAGAGAAAACAGACGGCAATTTCGAATCATAGATAAGCTTTGTTAATAAAAAACAAATGTGAGACAGATAGTGTTGCTTCGCCCCTAGCCTCTAGGGGCTTTGCCCGATGAGGTTTGATCTAACAAACTTTTTGTATTTTAGATTTAAAAAGAAAAAGTAATTTTTTTGGTGGGCGGGGTTTAAAATTTGCATTATAACAGTAAGGTACGATTTGCAACAAATTTATGTATGTACAGTTTTGTTTAGACTTACAAAATAATGTTTTGATTATAAAGTTCTCACACTCTACAAGAATTACTGTTCTTTTGCTCTTTATTTTGATTTCAGAGCTTTTTCTTATGGATTTTGTCATCCTTGTTTTTGCATTAGCAGAGCTTTGGTTATGATTTCGAGAATGGCTCTGAAACCATAAAGCTAGCGTCTCGGAGCAAACAAAACCGGAATTAATCTAATGTTTTTTTTTCTTTGCTATCCGAAGAAATTTGTATTTC